>NC_052067.1:55118153-55428379 GCF_015852505.1 Tachyglossus aculeatus
ATTTAAGTGACTTGCCCAAAGTCACACAGCCGACATCTGGCGGAGCTGGGATTTGAACCCATGACCTCTGACTCCATTCATCCATTCATTCAATCATATTTATTGAGCGCTTACTGTGTGCAGAGCACTGTACTAAGCGCTTGGGAAGTACAAGTTGGCAACGTATAGAGATGGTCCCTACCCAACAAGACTCCAAAGCCCGGGCTCTTTCCACTGAGCCGCACTACTTCTCTACGCCTGTGTTTAGAACAGTATTTGACCCATAGTAAGTGCTTAAATACGATTTTTAAAGAAAGACAATGGAGCTTTGGTAATAAGGGCAATTATCTCTGGATCAGCCGCCAAGAGGAGGCAGTCTTGATTGGTGTCTAATTGTCATTGCCTACTCAAGGGTGGCTACCGGAAATCTGGGAAAACCCCTGGCATAGGCTAGCTTTGGTATTTTTGAGGTATGCTGTGATACAATATTCTGTCCTTATCGCAGGGCTGAAGTCCACCATGGATCTCAGCCAATCAATCGATGGTATTTATTGAGTGCTCACTACGTGCAGAGCACTGTACTAGGGGCTTGGCAGAGGACAATAATACAGTGCTTGGCAGTAACGTTCCCTACCCACAACGAGCAATTGTTTTAATTTTTTAAAATGGTATCTTGTACTTCCCAAGCGCTTAGTACAGTGCTCTGCACACAGTAAGCGCTCAATAAATACGATTGAATGAATGAATTTGTTAAGCGCTTTCTTAGTGCCAAGCACTTAGTACAGTGCTCTGCACACAGTAAGCGTTCAATAAATATGATTGAATGAATACTAAGCTCTTGGGTAAATACAAGCTCAACAGGTCAGTTACAGTCCATCTCTCACATGGGGCTGACTTTTGTCATCCCCATGTTACAGATGAGGAAACTGAGGCACAGAGAATAATAATAATAGTAATGATGATAATTATGGTATTTGTTAAACACTTACTATGTGCCAAGCCCCGTACTAAGCAGCGTGGCTCAGTGGAAAGAGCACGGGCTTTGGAGTCAGAGGTCATGGGTTCGAATCCCGGCTCCACCACAAGTCTGCTGTGTGGCCTTGGGCAAGTCACTTCGCTTCTCTGAGCCTCAGTTACCTCATCTGTAAAAAGGGGGATTAAGACTGCCCACGTGGGACAACTTGATCACATTGTATCCCCCCAGCGCTTAGAACAGTGCTTTGCACATAGTAAGTGCTTAACAAATGCCATTATTATTATTATTATTATTATTATTATTATTACTAAGCGCTGGAGTGGATACAAGCAAATCGGGTTGGACACAGTCCTTTGTCCCACATGGGGCTCACAGTCTCAATCCCCGTTTTGCAGATGAGATAACTGAGGCCCCGAGAAGTGACTTGCCCAAGGTCACACAACCGGCAAGTGGCGGAGTTAAGAGACTCGCCCCAAAGTCACCCAGCAGGCCATTTTCCAGGTCTGCCAAGGTAGCCTCTACTTCTCTATCACCTCCAATCAGCCTCGGGTTCTAAATTCAGCTTCTGTGGCTCATTTTTTTTTTTTTAATACAATGTGGGAAATCTTCTCGAGGCAGATACTTTCCTGTCTTCCCCTGTTTGAAGTCGTGTTTTGGATAAGGCCGCCGCTTTCCAAAAGCTGGCGGACGCAGTAAGCAGCCAGATGGGAGACCCTCAACAGCTGGAGTCATTTTAAACAAATTTCCACATCATCAGCTCCGTGCCAAACAGCCTTGTTTCTAGACCCAGGGGGGAAATGCTTAGAACGAACAAGGCCCACGCTTAGTAACAGGGCTCTACACACAGTAAGCGCTTAATAAATACGCTTAAACGAAATAGACTTTACCATCGCAGCGGAGGTTCCCGAGAACTCGGAAACGTTTGTCTTCCTCCTTCCGTCCATTCATTCGTTCGATCGTATCTTTGAGCGCTTACTGTGTGCAGAGCCCTGTACTAAGCGCTTGGAAAGTAGAATACAGCAATAAAGGGAGGCAATCCCTGCCCACCACGGGCTTAGAGTCTAGAGGCGGGGGAGACGTTGAATAGATGCTGGAAGGAACACCCACACTTCTTTTTCTTGCATTTGACCGTCGGCACGTATCCAAGGCAGTCCTCCGAAAATTGGGTTTCTCCTCCCCTCGGTCCTACGATAGAGAAGCAGGGTGGCTCAGTGGAAAGAGCACGGGCTTGGGAGTCGGAGGTGAAGGGTTCAAATCCCGGCTCCGCCGCTTGTCAGCTGTGTGACTTGGGGCAAGTCACTTCACTTCTCTGGGCCTCAGTGACCTCATCTGTCAAATGGGGATTAAGATTGTGAGCCCCACATGGGACAACCTGATCACCTTGTAACCTGTGCTTTGCACAGAGTGAGCGCTTAAATACCAAAATTATTGTTATTACGATAAAAGGGCACAGTAAATCGTCGAGTGCTGAAGGAAAGCAGCAGTGGTTATGGGCCGAGGTTGGAGAGGTGCTCCTTGTGTATCCCTCAGCCTAATCTGAACTGGCACCTGCTTCTGAACTGGACGGGAGCCCAGCGTATTATCTTCCCTCGCCGGTAAGCTTCTCTCTTTCTCGGGCTGTTGCCCTTTCCACAAGCGGGCTTTAAGTCCGACTGGCCCCTGGAAGGAGCAAAGACCAGAAGCCCTCTGCTTCAACCGACGGCAAGATTTTGCGAGTAGAACAGAAGCACCTTTCTTTATTCCTCCATCGTTGTTCATTCCCCTTATAGGGCTTTATACAAACCCCAGCCGGTTTGTAGTAGAAGGAGATGTTGACCTTTTATAGAGCATTATTAGCCAATTCACTCCACTGTTAGAGTTCCAGTGGAGGAGAAAAAAAAAAAAACACCTACAGAAGACCACCTTTAGCCCCCCAGTTCATTAATACGTTCAGATGGAGTTTTCGGTGCTTTTTTTTTTTCAAAGGCCAGATAAGAATTGGGTCTAGGAATGGGGAGATGTGGTGTCTAGTCACTGCTGTACTCCCGACCTGCTGGGTAACCTTGAGCAAGTCACTTAACCTCTCTGGCCCTCAGTTTTCTCCTCGGCAAAATGGGGATAAATAATACCATCGAGATGTTGTGAGGGTCAAATGAGTTAATGGAGTAAGCCCTGCTTTTCCTCAGTTCCCCCTCCGTTCTGTATTACCATGACTTGCTCCCTCTGTTCTCTCTCCAGCCCCCCGCCATGCCCCACAGCACTTATGTATATAGCTATTATTATTATGTATGTATTATGTATATAGCTGTATTTATATTGTTGACTCTTTCTACCCCCCCCAGACCGTAAGCTCCTTGTGGACAGGGAATGTCTGCTTATTGTTGTATTGTACTCTCCCAAGCACTTAGTCATGGGTTCAAATCCCGGCTCTGCCACGTCAGCTATGTGACTTTGGGTAAGTCACTTCTCTGTGCCTCAGTTACCTCATCTGTAAAAGGGGGATTAAGTCTTTGAACCCCACGTGGGACAACTTGATTACCTTGTAACTACCCCAGTGCTTAGAACAGTGCTTTGCACATAGTAAGCGCTTAATAAATGCCATCATTATTATTAGTAGTAGTAGTACAGTGCTCCGCACACAGGAAGTGCTCAATAAATATGACTAAATGAATGAATAATGGGTGGGAAAATGCTTTGGGGAAAAATGAAAGTGTTATACAGATTCAGGGAATGAATATTTAATTAATAATAATAATGATGGCATTTATTAAGCACTTACTATGTGCAAAGCACTGTTCTAAGCGCTGGGGAGGTTACAAGGTGGTCAGGTTGTCCCACAGGGGGCTCTCAGTCTTAATCCCCATTTTACAGATGAGGTAACTGAGGCCCAGAGAAGTGAAGTGACTTGCCCAAAGTCACACAGCTGACAATTGGCAAAGCTGGGATTTGAACCCATGACGTCTAACTTCAAAGCCCATGTTCTTTCCACTGAGCCATTGAAGATAGGTTGAAGAGTTGACTTGGACAAAATTTCACTCGCCTGCTCCGGGCCCGGTTGCATTCCAGCTTTTTTGAGAAAACCATTGATTTTCTCCTTTCCCATCTTGGGATCCCAAACTCGATAATCTTTTCTTTACCCAGTCCCCGGTAAGGTGGATGCAGTGGTAAAGTCAATGAATGACCCAAATGAAAAAGGTGATTCTTGGCCTTCTATTCTTGATACCTGCTCTGTTCCCAAAGCCCACGACCTTTTTCCGAAGGTAAGGAAGCCAAGTCAGCCCTCACTGAGGTCGTAGGGTGACTCCCCTGGATTGACGGGCGGGTGCATGTGTGCATGGGGTGGTATATTTTGCTGCAGGCATCACCCCCTCCACCTTCCTCACCTGGGAGGGGAATGACAAGACCCAAGCCCATTTGGGCTCCCTGGGGCTCGCTGTGGTCTGAATGGTTTTGGGTTGGGGGGCAATTAACGGGCTGGGAGGATGGGATCCCGGGTCAATTCCCCAGAAGAGACTAGGGAGGCCGGGAGGTGGACCGGGGGTGGACAGGAACTGGACCCCGATGTCTGGATCCCAGCCCTGGGGGACTTGCCTATGCCCCTCAAGCCCCAAACCCTGGCAGGTGCATTAGCAGGCAGGGTCGAGGTTGCCTTGGGGTGAGGGGTGAGGTGGAAGGGGAGGAGGAGGAGGAGGAGAAGGAGATGGGGTGAGGAGGGGGATGGGCAGGGGGAGGAGAAGAGGGGGAGGAGGAGGAGGAAGAGGACAAGGAGGAAGATGGGAGGAGGAGGATGGGGAGGAGGAGGACAGGTGGGAGGAGGAAGGGGAAGAGGAGGACAAGGAGGAGGAGGCGAGGAGGAGGAGGTCAGAGAGGAGGAGGAGGAGGAGAGGGTGGAGGAAAAAGAGTAGGGAGGAGGAGGAGGATAAGGAGGAGGATGAGGACAGGTAGGAGGATGAGGAGGAGGAGGATAATGAGGATTAGGACAGGTAGGAGGACGGCAGGGAAGGGGAGGACAGGTAGAAGGATGACAGAAGGGGAGGAAAAGGGGGAGGAGGAGGACAAGGAAGAGGAGGACAGGGAGGAGGAAGAAGACGGTAGGGAGTGTAAGGACAGGTGGGAGGATGACAGGGAAGAGGAGGATGAGGAGGAGGAGGGCAGGGAGGAGGAAGAAGTTAGGGAGGAGGACAGGGTGGAGGACAGGGAGGAGGAAGAAGATGGTAATAATAATGTTGGTGTTAAGTGCTTACTATGTGCCAAGCACTGCTCTAAGTGCTGGAGTAGATACAAGGCAGTTAGGTTGTCCCACATGGGGTTCACAGTCTTCATCCCCATTTTACAGATGAGGTAACTGAGGCACAGAGAAGTTAAGCCCAAAGTCACACAGCTGGCAAATAGGAGGACAGGGAGGAGGAGGGCAGGGAGAAGGAGGACAGGGAGGAGGATTTAGAGGGTAGGGAGGAGGACAAGGAGGAGGAATTAGGGTAGGGAGGAGGACAGGGTAGGGAGGAGGACAAGGAAGAGGAATTAGAGGAGGGTAGGGAGGAGGACAAGGAGGAGGAATTAGAGGAGGGTAGGGAGGAGGACAGGGAGGAGGAATTAGAGGGTAGGGAGGAGGACGAGGAGGAATTGGAGGAGGGTAGGGAGGAGGACAGGGAAGAGAGTAGGACAAGGAAGAGGAATTAGAGGGTAAGGAGGAGGACAAGGAAGATGAATTAAAGGGTAGCGAGGAGGACAAGGAGGAGGAATTAGAGGAGGGTAGGGAGGAGGACAAGGAGGAGGAATTAGAAGGTAGGGAGGAGGACAAGGAGGAGGACAGGGAAGAAGAGGACAAGGAGGAGGGATTAGAGGAGGGTAGGGTGGAGGACAAGGAGGAGGAATTAGAGGGTAGGGAGGAGGACAAGGAGGAGGACAGGGAAGAGAGGATGATGAGGAATCAGAGGGTAGGGAGGAGGACAAGGAAGAGGAATTAAAGGGTAGGGAGGAGGACAAGGAGGAGGAATTAGAGGAGGGTAGGGAGGAAGACAAGGAGGAGGAATTAGAGGGTAGGGAGGAGGACAAGGAGGAGGACAGGGAAGAGAGGATGATGAGGAGGGATTAGAGGAGGGTAGGGAGGAGGACAAGGAAGAGGAATTAAAGGGTAGGGAGGAGGACAAGGAGGAAGGATTAGAGGAGGGTAGGGAGGAGGACAAGGAGGAGGAATTAGAGGGTGGGGGGGGGTGGGCGGGGTGTGGGGAGGCGGGTCCGGGGCGGTCCCGGGGGCGGTGCCGGGGGTGCGGGAGCGGGTCGCGGGTCCCGGGCGGGTCAGTGGGTGAGTGGGTGGGTGGGTGAGCGGGCGGAGGGGTGCCGGGGCCCAGGGGGCTGCCGATGCCGTCGCTGGAGCAGGCGCTGGGGGAGGCGGGGGAGCTGGGGCGGTGGCAGCGTCGGGCGCTGGCCCTGCTGGGGCTGACGGGGGTCCCGTTCGCCTTCCTGTTCGTCAGCGTGGTGTTCCTGGGCCCGCGGCCCGAGCGGACCTGGTGCCGGGGCCCGTGGGCCGCCCGCCTCGCCCGCCGCTGCGCCTGGAGCCCCGCCGACGAGTGGCAGCGCGCCCTGCCCGGCCCCGCCGCCGGGGAGCCCCCCGACGCCCGCTGCCGCCGCTACCTGCTGGACCGGGCGGCCCCGGACAATGCCACCGCCGCCGACCCCTGCCAAGACCCCCTGGCCGCCTTCCCCAACCGCTCGGCCCTGCCCGTCGGGCCCTGCCGCGGCGGCTGGACCTACGTCCAGAACCACTCTTCCATCGTCAGCCAGGTGAGGACCCTGCCTCGGACCCTTTCCTCACCCCCTCCCTCTTATCCCTGTCCCCTCTGCCCCTTTCCTTACCCCCCAGCTCTTATCTCTCCCCCCGTGCCCCTGCCTCTGCCCCTTTCCTTACCCCCTAGCTCTTATCCCTGTTCCCTCTGCCCCTTTCCTTACCCCCTAGCTCTTATCCCTGTCCCCTCTGCCCCTTTCCTTACCCCCCAGCTCTTATCTCTCCCCCCGTGCCCCTGCCTCTGCCCCTTTCCTTACCCCCTAGCTCTTATCCCTTTCCCCTCTGCCCCTTTCCTTACCCCGTAGCTCTTATCCCCATCCCCTCTGCCCCTTTCCTTATCCCCCAGCTCTTATCTCTACACCCTCTGCCCCTTTCCTTACCCCCTACCTCCTCTGACCCTTTCCTTACCCCCTACCTCTTATCCCTGTCCCCTCTGCCCCTTTCCTTACCCCCCAGCTCCTCTTATCTCTCCCCCCGTGCCCCTGCCTCTGCCCCTTTCCTTACCCCCTCCCTCTTATCCCTATTCCCTCTGCCCCTTTCCTTACCCCGTAGCTCTTATCCCTGTCCCCTCTGCCCCTTTCCTTACCCCCCAGCTCTTATCTCTCCCCCCGTGCCCCTGCCCCTTTCCTTACCCCCTAGCTCTTATCCCTATCCCCTCTGCCCCTTTCCTTACCCCCCCAGCTCTTATCTCTACTCCTCTGCCCCTTTCCTTACCCCCCAGCTCTTATCTCTCCCCTCGTGCCCCTGCCTCTGCCTCTTTCCTTACCCCCTAGCTCTTATCCCTATCCCCTCTGCCCCTTTCCTTACCCCCTAGCTCTTATCCCTACCCCCCTGCCCCTTTCCTTACCCCCTAGCTCTTATCCCTACCCCCTCTGCCCCGTTCCTTACCCCCCCAGCTCTTATCTCTACTCCTCTGCTCCTTTCCTTACCCCCCGGCCCTTATCCCTACCCCCTCTACCCCTTTCCTTACCCCCCAGCTCTTATTTCTACCCCTCTGCCCCTGTCTCTGCCCCTTTCCTTACCCCCAGCTCTTATCTCTCCCCCCGTGCCCCTGACTCTGCCCCTTTCCTTACCCCCCAGCTCTTATCCCTTGCCCCTCTGTCCCCTTCCTTACCCCCATAGCTCTTATCCCTGCCCCCTCTGCCCCTTTTCTTACCCCCCTAGCTCTTATCTCTACCCCTTCTGCCCGTCTCTACCCCTTTCCTTACCCCAACTGCCTCTGCCCCATTCCTTCCCCCTCCAGCTCTTATCTCTCCCCCCCGCCCCTTCCTCTGCCCCTTTCCTTACCCCCAGCTCTTATCTCTCCCCCCGTGCCCCTGCCTCTGCACCTTTCCTTACCCCCCAGCTCTTATCCCTACCCTATCTGCCCCTTTCCTTACCCCCCCAGCTCTTATCTCTCCCCCCTCTGCCCCTGCCTCTTTCTTTACCCCTCAGCTCTTATCTCTACCCCTGCCTCTTTCCTTACCCCCCAGCTACTATCTCTACCCCCTCTGCCCCTGCCTCTGCCCCTTTCCTTACCCCCAGCTCTTATCCCTACCCCCTCTGCCCCTTTACTTACCCCCCCCAGCCCTTATAATAATAATAATGGCATTTATTAAGCACTTAGTATGTGCAGAGCACTGTTCTAAGCGCTGGGCATTTATCTCTACTCCCTCTGTCCCTGCCTCTTTCCTTACCCCTCAGTTCTTATCTCGCCCCCCTCTGCCCGTGCCCCTTTCCTTACCCCTCAGTTCTTATCTCGCCCCCCTCAGCCCCTGCCCCCTTCCTTACCCCCAGCTCTTATCTCGACCCCCTCTGCCCCTGCCCCCAATCCTATCTCTACCCCCATCCTCCTTTGATCGTTTGCATCCCCCTTGCCCTCCTCTGCCCCTTTCCTTCCTCCCTCCAACCGTGCCCCCATTTCTTCCTCTACCCCCCTGCCCTCCTCTGCCCTGCCTCTGCCCCTTTCTCTCCCTCCAGTCCTGCCCCTGCTCCTATTCCTAACCCCTGACCCTTCTCTGCCCCAGCTCCTCTCCCTCCCCCATGACTCTCCTCTGCCCCTCTACCATAAACACTCAGGACAGGCCCTGGCATGGGCTTCTATCATTCCTCAGACCTCCAGGCTGGCAGGTGAGCCACAGTCAGACACTGAGAACCCTTTCTCTGCCCACCTCCATCCTCTTCCCCCTCCTCCTCTTCGCCCTGGGGCCTTAGGGTTAAAAAAAAAATCAAAAACCCTGTTCTGATCTGAGTGGGGGGAATATCAATCCACTTTATTCTAAAGAGGGGATCCGGGAAATGATCGCCCAAGCCAGAAACTAAGGGAGCCAGTCGGGGTGGGGAGGGGGAATCTGCCACATGGCATTGGCAGCCGATCCGTGGGTGTTAGGGAAAACCCAATCTCCATCCTTCACATGGCGCAATCGGGCTACCGAGGAGAGTTCCCGGTTCCAGCAGGGGTGAGGGAGTGGTTGGGTGGGGAGCGATCAGAGCACGTTTTTCCTCATCAGAGAGCTTGGCATTATCTGGAAGTCGGTCAGTGCACGAGATTCCATTTCTCCCAGTCCCACCTGGGCTCTGAGGAAGCAGAGAAAGAGCGTTTCCACGTGCAGTTTTAAGGGGCGGAGCTTCTCAGCCAAGGGAAATTACATCGGGTAATCAGAGGCGAAGGAAAAAAATAAATCAGATGGAGTTTTTCCACCCGTAAAGAAGCTTCTCGGGATCGAGAGTTTGGCTGGAAATGAGATCGGAAAATCGGTAACTTCTGTCCACTTAATAATAATAATAATAATGGCATTTATTAAGCGCTTAGTATGTGCCCAGCACTGTTCTAAGCGCTGGGGAGATTACAAGGTTGATCAGGTTGTCCCACGGGGGGCTCACAGGCTTAATCCTCATTTTACAGATGAGGTAACTGAGGCACAGAGAAGTGAAATGACTTGCCCAAAGTCGCACAGCTGACAATTGGTGGAGCCGGGATTTGAACCCATGACCTCTGACTCCAAAGCTCGGGCTTTTTCCACTGAGCCACGTTGAAGTTCAGCTTGTTCTTATAATAATGATGATAGTGATGGGAAATTTGTTAAGCGCTTACTCTGTGATAAGCACTGTTCTATGTGATGATCGGCCGCTGGCTGAAACAAGAAGGCAACTGGAAATGGATATGTGTGGGAGAACGCGTGGTGAAAGGAAATCACAGCACAAAAGAGGAGACACACCCACATATATATTATATAATATATATTATATATTTTATATATATATGCGTGGTGAAAGGAAATCACAGCCCAAGAGAGGATACACACACACACACACACACACACACATATATATATATATATATATATATATATGTATACATATATATGTTACATATAGGAATAGCGGACTAGGTCATTTTAGTAATTGGTCATTTTCCCTGGAGGATTATGCATGCGCAGGGATAAACGTTTGTCGTTTCAGCTTAAAGGTAGAAAGGCCAACCCATTTTAGTCCAGATTTTAAATGTCAAGGAGCATCTGAGAACGGAGAAGTCGACCTAGGTTAAAAAAAAAAAAAAATCACCTTTGGAGAATATTTGTTAAGAGTCCTGAGCTCACGAAAAATCATTCCCTGAACGTTTGTACAACTCTACCTTTTTCAAGTGTGTTTTAATTTTAAATGAATTCCTCATGATAGTTGCAGTTACGGCAACCCAGGTGCAGAGGACACTCTAACAAAGTGAATTTTGGAACAACTCTGCTTTCTTCCCGTGGGCTATAAAAAAAGCACACTTCCCACGGGTGAATTTCACCTTGGGGGACTGGGGGCCGGGGTTGGGGGGGAATGGCCCTCTTCGAATTTCACCTTCAGTGACAGGGACAGAGGGAAGTCCTGATAAACGTGTTCTGATTTACCTCTGAGTTACCCACGGTTTGACCATCTATTCCCATAATCCAGATCCACAATATGGTGGGTGGATTTGGGGGATGGAGTCGTGGCTCTGAAAATCTAGACACGGGATGTTTAACGTCCAGTTGTTCACTTTTCTTCTGGCCAAGGTAGTTTCTATTTTGTAAAAAAAATAAATGAATAAACACATTTATTTATAGAGAAGCAGCGTGGCTCAGTGGAAAGAGCCCAGGCTTTGGAGTCAGAGGTCATGGATTCAAATCCCAGCTCTGCCCATTGTCAGGTGTGTGGCTTTGGGCATATTTAACTTCTCTGGGCCTCATTACCTCATCTGAAAAATGAGGATTAAGACTGTGAGCCCCCCTTGGGACCACCTGATCACCTTGTAACCTCCCCAGTGCTTAGAACAGTGCTTTGCACATAGTAAATGTTTAATAAATGCTATTTTTATCATTATAGATTTAGTGGGTAGATTTCTCCACCCCTCCTCCTTTCCAGACTCCTTCCCCAACCCCGACACGAGACCGTAGTAGAGATTCATGGCAATTGAGACTCTCCAAATGATATTTTGGCCTATTGAAGCTCAAGTCATTTGCTTGATCTTTTTCATTAAGGTTATGCTCAAAGATATCTGTTGACATTTTGGATTCTCGAGGAAATGGTGACCCTGAAGGCTTCTCAGAGGCTGTAAAGTTTTCTCTCTGATATAGTTGCCATTCTTTGAGTGACTGTGTTTTCCCTCCCTAGATAGTGAGTGCCCCCCAAGCCCCCCGCCCCTGCAGGCAGACTAGGCGGTTCTGTCTGAATGAATGGCTCAATGAATGGCTCTTTATTCTCATTCCCTCCAGCTCTCAATGGGGCTCTGCAATGGGTAAGCGCTTAATAAATGTTTGTGATGGTTGTTTATTCAGGTGCTAAAAATGGAATGATAACATTCGGCTGAAATGAATCTTTAAACTCCATTAACTGTAGTTATTTTTAATAATAGTAGTATTTGTTTAGCATTTACTCCGCGGCAGGCACTGTACCAAGCACTACATGTAGTTGGTGAAGCGGGCTGCCTCCCACCCGAAACAAGGATCCCACCTTAGTTTTTGTGTAGCCCTTTTGTACCCCCAAAGCCTCCTCCCATCACCTGTGTCATTGTTGGCCTGATAGGTAGGAAAAAAGGCAGATGATGTTATCCCTGTTTTGCTGATAAGGAAACTGAGGCAGAGAGAATCCAAGTTCACTCATTCATTCAGTTGTATTTATTGAGTGCTTACTGTGTGCAGAGTACTGTACTAAGCTCTTGGGAAGTACAAGTCGGCAACGTATAGAGACGGTCCCTACCCAACAATGGGCTAACAGTCTAGAAGGGGGAGACAGACAACAAAACGAAACATGTGGATAGGTGTCAAGTCGACAGAACAAAAATAATTAAAGCTAGATAATAATAATAATGATGGTATTTGTTAAATGCTTACTATGTGCAAAGCACTGTTCTAAGCGCTGGGGAGATACAGGGTGATCAGCTTGTCCCACATGGGGCTCACAGTCTTAATCCCCATTTTACAGATGAACATCATTTTACAGATGCACATCATTAACAAAATAAATAGAATAGTAAATATGTACAAGTAAAGTAGAGTAATAAATCTGCATAAACATATAGACAGGTGCTGTGGGGAAGGGAAGGAGGTAGGGCGGGGGGATGGGGAGGAGGAGAGGAAAAGGGGGGCTCAGTCTGGGGCAAGTGACTTGCCCAGGGTCACACAGCAGGCTGGTGACGGGCCTCGGCCTCAAACCCAGGTCATCTGGCTTTTGGGTGGACACTCTCTCAAAGACTGTCCATGCTGCCTCAGAAGGGGCTAGTGTTCATTCAATCATATTTATTGAGCACTTACTGTGTGCAGAGCACTGTACTAAGCGCTTGGAAAAGTACAGTACAGCGGTAAAGAGAATTAGTCTCTGTCCACAACAAGCTCACAGTCTAGAGGGGGGAGACAGACATCACTCCAAGTAAACAGGCATCAGTATAAATAAAATGACAGATATATGCATAACTGCTATGGGGCAGGGAGAGGGGGGGAAGAGCCACGGGAGCAAGTCAGGGTGAGGAAAAGTGAGGCTTCGGTTGGGAAGGCCTCTTGGAGGAGATGTGCCTTCAGCAGGGCTTTGAAGGTAGGGAGGCGGTGGGTGGGAGGAGGAGGAGGAGAAGAGTCATTGGTGGATTTGCGGAGGGAGGGCATTCCAGGCCAGAGGTAGGATGTGGGAAAGGAGTTGGAGGCAAGATGGAGCCACAGTGAGATGGTTAGTACCAGGGGAGTGAAGCATGCGGGTTGGACTGTAGAAGGAGAGAAGGGAAGTGAGGTAGGAGGGGGCAAGGTGATGGAGAGCTTTGAAGCCAATGGTGAGGAGTTTTTGTTTGATACAGAGGTGGACAGGCAACCACTGGAGATTTTGGAGGGGGCTAGGGATGACATGCCCTGAACGTTTCTGTAGAAAGGTAATCCGGACAGCAGAGTGAAGTATGGAGTGGAATGGGGAGAGGCGGGAGTTTGGGAGGTCAGAAAGGGGGGCTGATGCAGCCATCTAGGCAGGATAGGATGAGTGATCGTACCCATGTGGTAGCGGTCAGGATGGAGATGAAAAGGCAGATCTTGGTGACGTCGTGAAGGTGATATGTTGCCAACTTGTACTTCCCAAGTGCTTAGTACAGTGCTCTGCACACAGTAAGCGCTCAATAAATACGATTGATACCGACAGGATTTGGTGACGGATTGGAAATGTGGGTTGAATCAGAAAGCAGAGTCAAAGATGACACCAAGGTTATGGGCTTGTGAGATGGGAAACATGATGGTGCCGTCTACAATGACGGGAAAGTCAGGGAGAAGACAGGGTTTGGGTGGGAAGATAAGGAGCTCGGTTTGGGACGTGTTAAGTTTGAGCTGGTGGGACGACATCCAAGAAGAGCTGTCCTGAAGGCAGGAGAAGATGCGAACCTGGTGAGAGGAAGAGAGATCAGGGGAGGAGGTGTAGATTGGGGGTGTCACCCGCATAGAGATGGTGAGATGGTAGTTGAAGAATGGGAGCGAATGAGTTCTCCAAGGAAATGAGTGTAGATGGAGAATAGACCTAACCTCTTCTCCATGGTCCAACCTGGCTATTTTATTCTGTACGTGCTTCAAGGAAGACTTTTTAAAAATCCCGGTCTGCTGACTGTAGCATTTATTTACTGATTGAGCGCTTACTTTGTTCAGAGCAGTGTACTAAGCCCTCGGGAGAGTACAATACGACACGGCAGACACGTTCCCTAAAGTCGGCCGCTGAGTATTCCATTATGGTCTCTGTGGCACAGTGATAGTTTCGGGACATCGGTGACGGGGAAAGCAGAAATATCCCACAGGCCCCCCCTCTAATAACTGAAATTTGGAGTCACTGAAATCACCACCACTGTCAATCACTCAAAGGCATTTACTGAGCATGAACTGTGTGCAGACAATTCTATTGAACACTATGTTTTTTCCCATTAGGGGAATCTGATTGTTTGCTTTCGCATAGTGAAGACTGCACGGTTAATGATGATGATGATGATGATAATGGCATTTGTTCAGCACTGGGGTGGACACAAGTTAAACAGTTTGGACAGACAGTCCCTGTCCCGCATGGGCTCACAGTCCAACTATGCGGGAAAAAAATATGATTGAATGAATGAAACCCTGTTTTGTAGATGAGAAAACTAAAGCACAGAGAAGTGAAGTGACTTACCCAAGGTCACCCAGCAGACCCGTGGCAGAGCCAGGATTAGAATTCCGGGGGTCTTCCCGACACCCAGGCCTGGTGCTCTCTCCACTAGGCCACACTGCTTCCCAGTTCTCAAAAACCACAGAACTCAGAAGAGCACAGGAACAGATTCAGGGAATCTTGTGCTGCAGCAAATGGTTTCGTGCTCCCCAGTTTGTTTTATGGTAGTCGGGACTAGTCAGTTAGGTTGGGCATAGTCCCTGTCCAGTGTGGGGCTTACAGTCATGAGTAGGAAGTCGAATAGAGATTGAAACCCCACTTTACAGTTGAGGAAACTGAGGCACTGAAAGTTAGGTGACCCAGAAGCAACTGGCAGAGCAGTTGGCAGAGCCCTAGGATTCCCAGGTCTGTACTCTGTCTCCATACTCTCCGTGCTCCATCCACGCTGCTTCTCTCGGATCACAGAAACCCCTTTAGGGGTGGCTTGGCTTTCCACATGCTCAGTGTGAGTAGCTTCTAGCACAGAAGGGAGGCTTTTATCTACTTCTGAATTGCCCCCGTACAATTGGGAGGTACTTTTATTCAGTTGTATTTATTAAGCTCTTACTGTGGGCAGAGCACTGTATTCAGCCCTTAGGAGAGTACAATACAGCAATAAACAGACATATCTTATCAATCGATGGCATTCGTTGAACACTTACCACGTGCCAAGCATTTTTCCAAGCACTTGGGAAGCTACAAGACTACAGCGTTGCTCCTCATCCACTAGGAGCTTATCCTCTAGAGGAGGGGAAGCAGGCTTTGAAATCATTACGAATATGCACTTGGATCTGTAATCTTTGGGCACTTGGCATTCACCTCACCCTAAACCCCATAGCACTTGTGTACCTATCCATAACTTATTTCTATTTATGTCTGTCTGCCCCTCGAGATTGTAAGCTCACTGTGGGCAGAGAGTGTTTCTACCCACTGTCCTGTATTGTACTCTCCCAAGCCCTTGGTACAGGAAGCACTCAATAAAATTCCATTGATTGAGATGTACGAAAGTGCTCCGGGGCTGAGGGTAGAGTGAATATCAAGTGCTTAAGGGGTACAGGTACAAGTACATAGATGATGCAGAAGGGACAGGGAATACAGAAAATGAGGGCTAAGTCTGGGAAATTTTGTTGGAAATGATGTGATTTTAGGAGGGCTTTGGAGGTGGGAAGGTGGGGGGATGGCAGTTAGGAAGGAGGCAGAGAGCTGATGGAGTGTTTTAAAGTTGATGGCATGTCCTCTACAGCCACGATTTCCAGGGACTTCCCAGAGAGGAGAGAATCAAGCCAACCATGTAATTAAAAAAAACAACGAAAGCCAAGACTAAACCTCTTTATTTCCCTTCTTTTCTTGACAGTGTCTGGAAGGGAAAGTTAGTTTAAACGCTGAGAGGGAAGAGAAGGCTTCTGATGTGGTTTGTCAGAGATCAAAGTGATTGATGCTAAGTTCCAGCAATTGTTGATATTCTCCCTCTTTGAAGGATGAGTATGTCAACATTCCTTTATCGGATAATGACCAATGGCTGTTGTTTTTAGTTGCAGAAGGACACCCATACATATGTTTACCTTACATTCCTTATCTGATTTAGCCATTCTAGTATAAACATACAGAGACTGTGGTTTTTTCATTCAAAGACTGCTACTGCTACTTGTAGAAATGTGTGTGTGTGTATATATACATATATACACATATATAATCTATATAAATATATAAAAACACATTTCTACAAGTATATATATAATATGTCTCTGCGGGGGGGGGGCACTTAGTGTTGGGAGTTGATGTTGAAGGTATGGAAGGTGAGATTTTTATCAAGGTGTGCAGTGTGGCAGATATCTCTAACAAGTCTCTGAGACAATCCTTCCCACCTGGTAAGTCTGTAAAGTCTTTTGCTGTAATGTTGTGCTTGTTTCCCCCTCTTGGTGTCATGATGTTCTTGAAGGCTTTACTCTAAGAAAATTGGTCTCCTTTATACCACTCTTCACCAGGCCTCTACACTTTAAGCCTGTCCTCTAGAATGTAAGACCCTTGTGGGCAGGGAACGTGTCTACCAACTCTGCTATATTGTTCTCTCCCAAGTGCTCAGTGCAGGACTCTGCGCACAGTAAGTGCTTCAAATATAGATGTGATTGATTGATAAATCATCTGCTACTCCCTCCAGATTGCCCTGGCCCATGCCGCATCATTTCAGTTTCCCTTCACCGTATTTTATCAATCAATCGATTGTGTTTATTGAGCATGTCCTGTATGCAGAGCTCTGTACAAAGCACTTGGCAGAGGGCAATACGACAGAGTTGGTAGACATGTTCCCTGCCCGCAGTAAGCTTAGAGTGTAGCTGGGGAGAGAGGCATTGATATAAATAAATTAATTCATTAATTACAGAAATGTACATAAGTTCTGTGGGGATGAGGGAAGGGTGAATAAAAGGAGCAAATCTAAGTGCAAGGGTGACGCAGAAAGGAGTGGGAGAAGAGGAAAGGAGGGTTTAGTCAGGGAAGGCTTCTTGGAGGAGATGTTTTCAATCAGACTTTGCAGGTGGGGAGAGTGATTATCTGTCAGATATAAAGAGGGAGAGGATTTATTTGGTCTTCCCTGCATCATTTTGCTGTTTCATCTTAGAGCAGTGGTCTGGTTACCTTTCGATCACCCATTTTCCTCACATGTTCTGCCAAAAAAGGTATGACTTTGACCCTGGAGGACTGACTTCTTCCCAGCTTTGCAGTCCAATGGGCTCTCGATGCTTGAGCTTCCCACCGGACTGTAAGCTTGTGAATAATCAGGGTAATAATTGTGGTATCTAAGCGATCACTTTGTGCCGAGCACTGTACTAACCGCTGGGATGGTTGCAAGATCATCAAGTCCCACATGGGGCTAACAGTCTAAATAGGAGGGCAAACAGGTAACAGATCCCCTCTTTTACACATGAGGAAACTGAGGCACGGAGAAGTTTAAGTGACTGGCCCAAAGTCACCCAGCAGGGATGTGGCAGATCCTGGATCCAACTCCGAGGCCCAAGCTCTTTCCACTAGACCACACTCGTGGATGTGGTGGGCCGGGAATGTGTTTTCCAAGTCTGTCATATTGTGCTCTCCCAAGCGCTTAGTACTGTGTTCTGCCTGCAGAAAGCACTCAGTAAATACCATTGATTGATTGGTCGATTGACATGAAGGGCTGCACGGTGGTGTTGGTGGTTTTGTTTTGTTGTCTGTCTCCCCCTTCTACACCGTGAACCCATTGTTGGGTAGGGACCGTCTCTGTATGTTGCCGACTTGTACTTCTCAAGCACTTAGTACAGTGCTCTGCACACAGTAGGCACTCAATAAATACGATTGAATGAATGAACGAATGTGACAGATCCGTGTGGATGGTTAAACCCCTTAGTTCTCCTGCAGATCTTCAGTTTGGTTGGAATCTTGGTTCCCGATCTGTGCCACACTCAGTCATCCTAAAGACCTCTTTGCTTTCTGGAATTGATTTTCTATCTCTGTCACTTATTGCATCATTAGACAGCGTTAAGCGCCGAGTACAGTGCTCTGCACATAGGCAGCGACCAATAAATAGCCCTGATTGATGGATAAGTGTGCTGCCTAGGAAGTAGAATCAAGTGACCAGGTTGTGCCCTATCGCTGCTGACCGTAGGGTTGGCTTGCTGTGGGCTGGTGGATAATTTTGATCTTTCCTAAGCACTTTGAACAGTCCTCTGCATACATTAAGCACTCGATACATACTAGGGGTGATAGGGATGATCTTTCTCAGGTTTATTGTCAATCCATATACACAGCCGTTTGTGTGTGTGTCTATGTCTGTTTCCGAGTCCTGTGTTTGTGTGGGTGTGTACGTGCCTGAAGGGGAGTAATCACCTTATAGCAATTCCCAAGTGAGTGATTCAGGTGATGTTGAGAATAAAGAACGTGTTTAACCACCTCTGTTATATTCTGCTCTCCCAAGGGCTTAGTACAGTGCTCTGCACACAGTAAGCACCCAGTACATGCGATTGATTGATTCGTTCATTCATCGATGCTCTTAGCTTGTTAAGTGGGTCAGGGAATCTGAACTGTACTCTGACACTGGTCTCCAAATTGTTTGTTACGCACTTGAGCCTGGCTGCTTAGAATAAGTCGTACAGGATAGAATCCAGGACACAGAACCAATTTATCACAGAGGTGCCCCAAGTGTCAAGCAAGAAATCGGCCAGCTGGTGGCCTCAGATAGGGATTTGGCAAAACCCTTCCAATTCCGATGTTTCCGTTCTTATCATCCTGAGGTAGCCTTAGGTTATTCATGAACTTCCAGGGCACCAAACTTTTTTATATGTAGTAAAGTCACAGAAAATTAAAGATCAGCTCCTCACTCCTCCTGGGTGTATTGGGCAAAAAGATGATGTCTCCTGGGTCCTGCCTCTCCCCAGCGCCTTTTCATGTTCTGTCAGTGGCCCTGGGCAATATTCTTCAGTAGCTGGTCATTGGGGGCTCTGGCCAGGGAGAGCCCTGAGTGGCCTTTTCCTCCTGGAACAAGGAGACGGTGGCATTGTCTTTGAAGTGTTGTGGCACTGGCTTTCTAATTCCCGTGTACAAAAATAGCCCCAGAGAGCCCAGCCGAGCCTATCTTGGGCTTGGGTTGGGAGAGGGTGGATCCAAGGTGGGAAGGACAGGGGAATGGAGTGGGAAGGGAGTGAAGGGGAAGCAGAGGGAGGGCAGAGCAGGAGGGAGAGAGGAGATGGGAATGGAAAGGAAGGGGAATCAGAGTGGAAAGGAGGGAGAGAAGGGGTGGGGGAAGCAGGAGGAGGACAGGAAGCACTTGGCTCAGTGGTTTTGCCCCGCAAACCCATGCAGGTTTCCCGCGGGATCCCAGCCCCTTTTGTTTCCACAGGCCAGAGGTGGCAGAGTGGAAGGAGGGGCAGACAGGTGGCGGTTTTGCCCTCAAACCATTGGCAAAGTGCTCCTGCTGCAGTGGCAGGGAGAAAGAATGAGCATCCACGGCAACAACTTTTTTGAGCAGGAGCTGGAGTGAGCGGGAGTCAGAGCTAGCGATGTCATTGAGCTGCCTGACCGCCCAAGACGATAGATGAACCAAAAGCCATCAGTCAGGGGGTTTACTGAGAGACTTTCGAGCACCAGGCCCTGCCCTGAAAACCCGGGCAAATGCATCAGTAATAAGGCACACGCTCCCTGCATTTAAGAGCTAACGCTTCAATTGCGTAAACCAACAAAAGTTATTCAAGGACAATTAAAGCAAGTGGCAGAACAAGGGTAAAACAGGAAGCGGTACAAATGCATCCGGACAAAACTGCTGACTGAATGTAATTATTTATTATAAAGTGCCGTCGAGGCTTTTCCGATTCATAGCGACTCCATGGATATCCTTTCTCCAGAACATCCTGTCCTCTGCCATAATCTGTAACCCTTCTAATGGTTCTTCCGTTATCATTGTTATGGTCCCTGGCCATCTAGCTGCTGGTCTGCCTCTTCCACTTTTTCCCCGGACTTTCCCTAGCATTAGTGTCTTCTCCAGAGAATTAGTCTTCCTGATTATATGTCCAAAATACGCTTATCTAAGTTGAGTCATTTGGCCTGCCAAAGACCACTTTGGTTTAATTTGCTCTAAAATCCGTTTGTCTGTCTTTCCGGCAGTCCGTGGTATTCGCAGAAGCCTTCTCCGACATCACATTTCAAAAGAATCGATGTTCTTTCTATCCCGTTTTTTCACTGTCCAGCTTTCGTCGGATCTGTACATTGTCACTGGAAACACCGTAGAGTTGACAGTATGTATTTTTGTGGCAATAGTTACATCAGCACATTTCATGACTTTTTCCAGGCTCTTCATAGCAAGTCTTCCTATCATTAATCTTCGGCTTATTTCTTGGCTACTATTTCCTTTCTTATTGATTATCGGTCCCAGGAGAGAAAAATTGTCAACTACTTCAATCTTCTCTCTGTCCACTATGAATGTGTTAAAACTTTTATTTAGTATAAAACTATCTGGACTGAATGTACAGTTTTATATATAAATAAATGTATGCAGATGTACAAGAATGCTGAGGAGAAGAATACGATGCACAAATTTGAAGAGTAGGTATTGGGCTGAGGCAAATCGAGTGTTAAATCAACAGGGAAGGCTTGATGGAGGTGGGGTTTTTTTTCTTTCCCATCCCAAGTAGGCTTAACTAGGAGGGTCTTATTTTTTCCTGTCAATCAATCAGTCATCTTAGTGCTTAACCGTGTTCTTGGTCAAATACAAACAGGCTTCCATTGAGACTGAGCTCCTGTTTTCATTTCCCAAGGGGTTTCTTTTCATTACCACTTGTTGATATACTTTTCATCATTCTGTGTAGTTCTCAGAGGCACAATAAGAGCAGTGTACCCAGATTTCCGTTTCAGCGCGTTTATTGAATAATAATAATAATGACATTTGTTAAGCACTTACTATTTGCAAAGTACTGTTCTAAGCGCTGTGGGGTGGGGGAATACAAGATGATTAGGTTATCGCACATAGGACTCACAGTCTTAATCCCCATTTTACAGATGAGGTAACTGAGGCACAGAGAAGTTAAGTGACTTGCCCAAAGTCACACAGCAGACAAGAGGTAGAGTCGGGATAGAACCCATGACCTCTGACTCCCAAGCCCGGGCTCTTTCCATTAAGCCACGCTGCTTCTCTAAGAAGCGAGAAAGGAAATTGAAGGAAAATGAATGAAGGAAATGAAGGAAAAATGAAGGAAAAGGAAAATGAGAGGAAACTGAAGAGTGAAAGGCTTCCTTCTCTGAAGTATCTTTAATAATTTAGATTCCTAAAAACAAGACCTAAAAAGATGTGCCTGAACAGGATAGTGTACAGTGAATTACTTTCTTGCCATGTAAGAAATTGCCACGGGCACATTAAAATGAATCAGTGATACTGTCAACCGATAATAGCATTCTCAAGGAACCAAGCATTGGGCTAAATTCTGAAGAGAATCCATGGACACTTAATTCTGCCACAATCTCTGGTCCACAAGGGAGCTCATATCTAAAACAAGGAAAGACCCGTGGGGAGGAAATGAAAACACATAGCGCTTAACAGATACCATTATTACTATTACCTTGTATCTCCTCCAGCACTTAGTTCTGTGCTTGATACAGAGCAGCCACTTACCAAATGCCATCCTTCATTCATTAATAGTAATAATAATGATAACATTTATTAAGCACTTACTATGTGCAAAGCACTGTTCTAAGTGCTGAGGAGCTTACAAGGTGATCAGGTTGGCCCACGGGGGGCTCACAGTCTTAATCCCCATTTTACAAATGAGGGAACTGAGGCCCAGAGAAGTGAAGTGACTTGCCCAAAGTCACACAGCTGACAAGTGGCGGAGCCGGGATTTGAACCCGTAACCTCTGACTCCAAAGCCCGGGTTCTTTCCACTGAGCCACGCTGCTTCTCTAATAATAGTGTTCGTTAATGCTCACTGTGTGCCAGGCACTGTTCTAAGTGCTGGGGTAGATGCGAGGTAATCAGATCGGACACAGTCCCTGTCCCACAGTCTTAATCCCCAGTTTACAGACGAGGGAACTGAGGCACAGAGAAGTTAAGTGACTTGCCCAAGGTCACACAGCAGGCAAGTGGCAAAGTGGAATTAGAACCCAGGTCCTTCTGATTCCCAGGCCAGTGCCCTATCCCATAGGCCTCACTGCTTCTCTGTACTATCAATCAATCAATCAATCAATCAATCGTATTTATTGAGCGCTTACTATGTGCAGAGCACTGTACTAAGCGCTTGGGAAGTACAAATTGGCATCACATAGAGACAGTCCCTACCCAGTGCCCAGTGCTTAGAACAGTGCTTGGCACATAGTAAGCACTTAACAAATGCCATCATTATTATTATTATTATTACTACAGATGCTGTGAGCCCTATCTTGGACCGGAACCTGATTATCTTGTATGTACTTAAAACAATGACTTAAAACGTGCTTGGCACATTATAAGAGCTTAACAAAGATCACAATCATTATTATTTGTCACTTCCTCGTCAAGCTAGTTCCCTGCCATCCCCTCTTGCCCCTCCCACATAAATGGAAACCACCACAACTTCTCACCAATGTAGATGGAATGAAGGAGGTTCTCCCTAATTTAGGGGAAATGGGGAACTTCACTGTTGCAATGTTGTCTAGCTCATAATACAGTGCTGTGTGCACACCTTAAGTGCTCAATAAATGCGACTGATTGGATGGGAGAGGGTGATCTATCCATACCCAACTCCTCTCCGATCCTGTATTTTTGCTGCAACAGGAAATGCATTTGAGTGCATATCCCACCCTAAGAAGTAATGTGCTCACCCTACCCCGAGTCAGTCAATCATATTTATTGAGCGCTTCCTGTGTGCAGTGGACTGTACTCAATGCTTGGGAGAGTACAATATAACACATTCCCTTCCCACAAACCCAAAGCACTGATATCTGTGTTTTTTTACTTGGTAGCTAACCTAACCTATAATGTATTTTAGTGTCTCCGTTCTGTGCTACTCCTCAAGGGCAGGGATTGTGTCTCTACTCCTCTGTACCCTCCCAAACACTTAGTACAGTGTCCTGCACAAAGGAAACGCTCAATAAATACCATTGAAAGAAAGTGGCATCTTGCCAGAAAATACATCTACTTGGTTTCTTCCAGGCCCTCCAACTTTCTCATTTTTTGCGGGGGGGGGAAAACAAAACAAAACAACATACTGGATGTGAGGTGGCAGGCTCAGTTTCAAATTGAGGGAATCTGTGTGCCTGGATGAATGCCTTAGATCCAAATTTATCTAAAAGCATCCAAAAGCTTTCTTGATTTCCCATGTGTCACTACTACCTTGGCCTCGTGAAACGAGTCTGGGCTTGGGAGTCAAAGGACCCAGGTTCTAATCCCCGCTCTCCGCTTGCCTGCTGGGTGGCCTTGGGCAAGTCATTGAACTACGCCTCAGTTACTTCATCGATCAAATGGGGATTCAGTACCTGTTTTCCCTCCTACTTAGACTGTGAGTCCCATGAGAAGCAGGGAGTGTACCTGACCTGACTATCTTGTATCTTGAGAAGCACTGTGGCTCAGTGGAATGAGCGCGGGTTTCGGAGTCAGGGGTCATGTATACCTGTGTATATATCTATAATTCTATTTATATTGATGTCTGTTTACTTGTTTTGATGTCTGTCTCCCTCCTTCTAGACTATCAGCCCGGTGTGGGCAGGGATTGTCTCTCTCTATTGTTGAATTGTACTTTCCAGGTGCTTAGTACAGTGCTCTGCACACAGTAAGCGCTCAATAAATACGATTAATTGAAAGTTCCAGGCAGTAGTGTATGGAGATGGTTTCGGATTCTGTAGTTCACTAGTTCTCAGACCAGTGGCAGCCTGCTTGTAAGCTTAGACTGCCAGCTCCTTGAGGATCACCACGTCTTCCAACTCGGCTGTATTGTACTTTCCCAAGCTCTTAATTCAGTTCACTCATTCATTTGATTGAATTTATTGAGCGCTGACTGTGTGCAAAGCACTGCACTGTTTGGGAGAGTACAATATAACAACAGAGACATTCTCTGCCCTCAACGATCTGGCCTCCTACTTCATTAACAAAATTAAATCCATCAGGTCCGACCTCCCCAAAGTCTCTTCCCCCCTTTCTCCATCCCCCCGGCTCTCAACACTCTCTGCTACTCTCCCATCCTTCCCAGCGGTATCCTCAGAGGAACTCTCCTCCCTCCTCTCAAGTGCTACTCCGGCCACCTGTGCTTCTGACCCCATTCCCTCTCATCTTATGAAATCTCTCGCTCCATCCCTTCTCCCCTCCTTAACTTCCATCTTCAACCGCTCACTCTCCACTGGTTCCTTCCCCTCTGCCTTCAAACATGCCCATGTCTCTCCCATCCTAAAAAAACCCTCTCTTGACCCCACCTCACCTTCTAGTTATCGTCCCGTATCCCTCCTACCATTCCTTTCCAAACTCCTTGAATGAGTTGTCTACACGCGCGGCCTAGAATTCCTCAATGACAACTCTCTCCTCGACCCCCTCCAGTCTGGCTTCCGTCCCCTTCATTCCACGGAAACTGCCCTCTCAAAGGTCACCAGTGACCTCCTGCTTGCCAAATCCAACGGCTCATATTCTGTCCTAATCCTCCTCGACCTCTCAGCTGCCTTTGACACTGTGGACCACCCCCTTCTCCTCAACACGCTATCTGACCTTGGCTTCACAGACTCCGTCCTCTCCTGGTTCTCCTCTTATCTCTCCGGTCGTTCTTTCTCAGTCTCTTTTGCAGGCTCCTCCTCCCCCTCCCATCCTCTTACTGTGGGGGTTCCCCAAGGTTCAGTGCTTGGTCCCCTTCTGTTCTCAATCTACACGCACTCCCTTGGTGACCTCATTTGCTCCCACGGCTTCAACTATCATCCCTACGCTGATGACACCCAGATCTACATCTCTGCCCCTGCTCTCTCCCCCTCCCTCCAGGCTCGCATCTCCTCCTGCCTTCAGGACATCTCCATCTGGATGTCCGCCCGCCACCTAAAGCTCAACATGTCGAAGACTGAGCTCCTTGTCTTCCCTCCCAAACCTTGTCCTTTCCCTGACTTTCCCATCTCTGTTGACGGCACTACCATCCGTCCCGTCTCACAAGCCCGCAACCTTGGTGTCATCCTCGACTCCGCTCTCTCATTCACCCCTCACATCCAAGCCGTCACCAAAACCTGCCGGTCTCAGCTCCGCAACATTGCCAAGATCCGCCCTTTCCTCTCCATCCAAACTGCTACCCTGCTCATTCAAGCTCTCATCCTATCCCGTCTGGACTACTGCACCAGCCTTCTCTCTGATCTCCCATCCTCGTGTCTCTCCCCACTTCAATCCAGACTTCATGCTGCTGCCCGGATTATCTTTGTCCAGAAACGCTCTGGGCATATCACTCCCCTCCTCACAAATCTCCAGTGGCTACCAATCAATCTGCGCATCAGGCAGAAACTCCTCACCCTGGGCTTCAAGGCTGTCCATCACCTCGCCCCCTCCTACCTCACCTCCCTTCTCTCCTTCTACTGCCCAGCCCGCAACCTCCGCTCCTCCACCGCTAATCTCCTCACCGTGCCTCGTTCTCGCCTGTCCCGCCGTCGACCCCCGGCCCACGTCATCCCCCGGGCCTGGAATGCCCTCCCTCTGCCCCTCCGCCAAGCTAGCTCTCTTCCTCCCTTCAAGGCCCTGCTGAGAGCTCACCTCCTCCAGGAGGCCTTCCCAAACTGAGCCCCTTCCTTCCTCTCCCCCTCGTCCCCCTCTCCATCCCCCCCATCTTACCTCCTTCCCTTCCCCACAACACCTGTATATATGTATATATGGTTGTACATATTTATTACTCTATTTATTTATTTATTTATTTATTTTACTTGTACATTTCTATCCTATTTATTTTATTTTGTTGGTATGTTTGGTTCTGTTCTCTGTCTCCCCCTTTTAGACTGTGAGCCCACTGTTGGGTAGGGACTGTCTCTATGTGTTGCCAATTTGTACTTCCCAAGCGCTTGGTACAGTGCTCTGCACATAGTAAGCGCTCAATAAATACGATTGATTGATTGATTGATTGCATAGGGTTAGGGCACGGGCCTGGGAGTCTCAAGGTTTGCTGCCATTTGTCTGCTGCACAGCGATAGGGCATGGGCCCCACTGTTGGGTCGGGACTGTCTCTATATGTTGCCAATTTGTACTTCCCAAGCGCTTAGTACAGTGCTCTGCACACAGTAAGCACTCAATAAATACAATTGATGATGCTGATGATTTGTCTGCTGCATAGGGATAGGGCACGGGCCTGGGAGTCAAAAGGTTTGCTGCCTCACTGTTGGTTAGGGACTGTCTCTATATGTTGCCAAATTGTACTTCCCAAGCGCTTAGTACAGTGCTCTGCACACAGTAAGCGCTCAATAAATACGATGATACTGATACTGAAGGAGCTTACAGACTAGTTGGGGAAATAGACATTAACATAAATAAATACATTACAAATACCTACGTAAGTGCTGTGGGACTGGGAGTGGGGATGAATACAGGAAACAAGTCAGGGTGACGCAGAGTGGAGTGGGAGAAGAGGAAAGGAGGATTTAATCAGGGGAACTTCTTGGTCTGCACACTGTAAGAGCTCAATAAATACTACTGATTGATTGATCGATTGAAATCTCAAGGAAGCAATGAGGTTTACCACCACCCCTAGTCTCCCATCACCTCATCCTTGCTTGAAAAAGTCAAAGGCTTGGGTTTGGGGCCTGGGTTCTAATCCCGGCTCTGCCACTTATCCACGGTGTGACCTCGGACAAGTCCCTCAACTCCTCTATGCCTTAGTTCCCTCATCTGCAAAATGGGAATTCACTATCAGTCTTTCCTCTAATCACAGCTCCGCCACTTGTCTGCTGGGTGATGTGCATATAGCTTTAATTTGTGCATATAGCTTTAATTCTATTTGTTGTGACGATTTTGACACCTGTCTACATGTTTTGTTTTGTTGTCTGTCTCCCCCTTCTAGACTGTGAGCCCGTTGTTGGGTAGGGACCGTCTCTATATGTTGCCGGCTTGTACTTCCAAGCGCTTAGTACAGTGCTCTGCACACAGTAAGCGCTCAATAAATACGATTGAATGAATGAATGAATGATGTTGGACTTAATTTCTCTGGGCCTCAGTTGCCTCATCTGTAAAATGGGGATCAAGCCTGTGAGCCCCTCATGGGCCATAAACTGGGCCCAACCTGATTTGCTTGTCCCCACTCCAGTGCTTTGTAAAGTGCCTGGCACATAGTAAGCGCTTAACAAATGCCATCATTAATTAATTAGTTATTTAGACTTTGAGACCCATTTGGGACCGATTACCTTGTATCTACCCCAGCGCTTAGTACAGTGCTTGGCACAGAATAAGCGCTTCACATACTCCCCCTTCTAGACTGTGAGCCCACTGTTGGGTAGAGACCGTCTCTATATCATCATCATCATCATCATCATCAATTGTATTTATTGAGCGCTTACTCTGCGCAGAGCACTGTACTAAGCGCTTGGGAAGTACAAGTTGGCAACATCTAGAGACAGTGCCTACCCAACAGTGGGCTCACAGTCTAATGTTGCCAACTTGTACTTCCCAAGCGCTTAGTAGAGTGCTCTGCACACAGTAAGTGCTCAGTAAATGCGATTGAATGAATAACTCCACAATTATTATAATTTTCCTCTGCATGGATGATTCTTTTAATTTTTTCTTTCCACTGCCTTCCAAGGTATCCATCAGGTCTGTGGACTTTGAGAAGCATGTCCCATGTGGTGTTAGGTTTTATCTACTTCTTCCCACATGCATTTGTTGACTTTTCTTGGTCAGTGGCTGGCTACCACAACCTGAGACTCAGTTCCTACTTTGATTTCTCATAGTCCCATAGAGATTTTCTTCTTTTTCGCACTCCCCTTTTAGTTACCACTTTTCAGGCTCTTTTTTTCAGATCCCTTCACTTTTCACGGAGGCACATAGGAATGACGCACCCATCTTCCGCTATTAGCTTGCATACAGTAAATGGAAAAACTTATTTGGTGGGCATGACCCTGACAGTTCACATCTAGGTGTGTTATCTTTTTTCCGGTGCCTGATTCACAGCAAAATCTTGCTGATAGGAGAGGGGCTTCTTGTGTTACTCGTCAGGGGTGAGGCTGTGGAAAATTTCCAGAGGGAAATTTTAAGAGACAGAGGTACGTCGTTTCGATGCTTTATACCTCTCCAAGCTTTGCTTTTGAAAAGCCTTTTCGGTCTTAATGTCACTGTATAAGCTGCTCATTTTTTCCTCTTTTGGTTTTTGATGCTTTTAAGTATTTACTATGTCAGTCAATCATATTTATTGAACGCTTATAGTGCACAGAGTACTGTATTGAGTGCTAGGGAGAGTATAACGGACACATTTCCTTCCCACAGCCATGCACCAAGCACTGTACTAAGCGCTGGAGAAGTTCGATACATAGATGCAGCATGGCATAGTGGATAGAGCACAGGCCTGGGAATCAAAAGTCATGGGTTCTAATCCCAATTCCACCCCTTGTCTGCTGTGTGACCTTGGACAAGTCACTTCCTTCCTCTGTTTCTGTTACCTCTTCTGTAAAATGTGAGCCCCACTTGGGACAAGGACTGCGTCCAACCCGATTTACTCGTATCCACCCCAGCGCTTAGTACAGTGCCTGGCACATAGTAAGCACTTCACAGAAACCACAATAATTATTATACTGTTATTATTACACAGTCCCTTGGACTGTGGACGTGGACTATATGGGGCTAATAAGAAGGAACAAGGTTTGATCCATATTTTACAGATGAGGAAGCAAGGCCAATCAATCGGTAGTATTTATTGAGCGCTTGTTTTGCACAGTGCACAGAGCACTTTTTAAAATGGCATTTATTAAGCGCTTACTATGTGCAAACCACAGTTCTAAGTGCTGGGGTGGTTGTCCCACGGGGGGCTCACAGTCTTAATCCCCGTTTTCCAGATGAGGTAACTGAGGCACAGAGAAGTTAAGTGACTTGCTCAAAGTCACACAGCTGACAACCGGCGGAGCCAGGATTTGAACCCGTGACCTCTGACTCCAAAGCCCGGACTTTTTCCACTGAGCCACGCTGCTTCTCACTTGAGAGAGTACAGTACAACAGAGTTGATAGACAGATTCCCTGCCCACAACGAGCTTACAGCCTAGAGGGGGAAACGGACATTAATACAAAAAAATAAATTACGGATACGTACATAGCAGACAAGTGAGATTAGAACCCAGGTCCTCAGGCTCCCTTGTCTGTGCTCTGTCCCCTAGGCTACGCTGCTTCCCAGTACATTCAGGAGTCTAGACTGTGAGCCCGCTGTTGGGTAGGGACCGTCTCCATATGTTGCCAACTTGGACTTCCCAAGCGCTTAGTACAGTGCTCTGCACACAGTAAGCGCTCAATAAATACGATTGAATGAATGAGTCACATCCTGCAGTCAGCCCTAGACCAATTTCAGGAGCTGTAGATGTCGGCCCCGGCTGCTAAAGGAAAGATGGAGAGAAGCGGATAGAGCACAGGCCTAGGAGTCAGAAGGACCTGGGTTCTAATCCCGCCTCCTCCACTTGACTGTTGTGTGATGTCTGGCAATGTCAAACTAGACGGACAGGGAACGTTTCTGCCACTTTGGTTATACTGCTGTGTTGTACTCTCCCAAGTGCTTACTACAGTGCTCTGCACACATCCATTCATTCATTCCATTGTATTTATTAAGTGCTTACTGTGTGCAGAGCACTGTACTAAGCGCTTGGGAAGTACACGTCAGCAACCGTAAGTGCTCAAAAAATACCACTGATTGATTGATTGACCAAGGCATGCGTCTGCCACCTCTGTTGCATTTTTACTCTCCCAAATGTTTAATACAGTGCTTACTTAACTTCTCTGCCTCAGTTACCTCATCTGTAAAATGGGGATTAAGACCGTGAGCCCTTTGTGGGACAGGGACTGTCCCCTACCTGATTACTTTGTTTCTCCCCCAACCCTTAGTACAGAACCTGGAGCGTGGCTAAGTAGAAAGAGCCCAGGCTTGGGAGTCAGAAGGTCCGGGGTTCCTACTCCCACTCTGCCACTTTTCTGCTGTGTGACCTTGGGCAAGCCACTTCACTTCTCTGGGCCTCAGTTACCTCATCTGTAAAATGGGGATTAAGACTGTGAGCCCCCATGTCGGTCCGACCTGATCACCTTGTATCTACCCCCGACCCTTAGAACAGTGCATGACACACAGTAAGCGCTTACAAAATACCATTATTATTACATGATACCACACAGCCAAACATAACCGGCTCATTTAGGGATCTTGCGCCTTATCGGAAGAATCACTCCCACTCCTTTCTGCATTGCCTTGACTCACTCCCTTTATTCATCCCCCTCTTCCCAGCAAGCTGGCACTTACGTCCATATCTGTAATTTAGTTATATTAATGTCCCCCTCTAGACAGTAAGCCCACTGTGGGCAGGGAATGTGCCTGGCCTATTTAATGATGGCATTTATTAAGCGCTTTCTTAAGCGCTGGGGAGGTTACAAGATGATCAGATTGTCCCATGGAGGGCTCACAGTCTTAATCCCACTTTACAGATGAGGTAACTGAGGCCCAGAGACGTTAAGTGACTTGCCCAAAGTCACACAGCTGACAGTTGGCAGAGCAGGGATTTGAATCCCTGACCTCTGACTCCAAAGCCCGGGCTTTTTTCCACTGAGCCATGCTGCCTCTATTGTTGCATCGTCATCTCCCAAGCGCTTAGTCCAGTGCTCTGCACCTAGTAAGCACTCAGTAAACACGACTGACTGACTAACCCCAGAATGCGGAGTCTTTCCTCTGCGAGACTACCTGACAACCAACGATTAGGGAGTCTTTTGGACTCCTTCCACGCTAATTGGTTTGAGTGGGAGCAGAGGTGTTGCCCGGACCCTGTACCGGGAACTTCAATCAGATACCCGGATTTCTACAGCCGGAATTGTTTCAAAGGTGGCTCGGATAGAGATCCTATCAGCATGATGGCCCAGTTGTACGTCCCAATTAGGGTGTTTAGTGCAGTATCCGGCACATAGTAAGCGCTTAAGAAACACTGGGATAGATACAAACTAATCAGGTTGGACATTGTCCGTGTCCCACAAGGGGGTGGGGGGTCACGATCTTAATCCCCATTTTACAGATGAGGGAACTGAGGCACAGAGAATAAAATGAATTACCCAAGGTCACACAGGTCCTCCAAGTGGTGGAGCAGATTAGAACCCAAGTCCTTCTTAATTAATTAATGATGGCATTTATTAAGCGCTTACTATGTGCAAAGCACTGTTCTAAGCGCTGGGGAGGTTACAAGGTGATCAGGTTGTCCCACGGGGGCTCACAGTCTTCATCCCCATTTTACAGATGAGGGAACTGAGGCCCAGAGAAGACTTGAACCCGTGTCCTCTGACTCCAAAGCCCGGGCTCTTCTCCACTGAGCCACGCTGCTTCTCAAGTCCTTCTGACTTTCAGATCTGTGCTCTGCCCACTAGGTCATGCTGCTTCTCATAAGGGGTAGGGACAGGCCTTTTTTTTAAGGAGGGAAATCAAAATTTAAATTCCAGTCCCTTAGGGAATAAAAAGCGTATGAACTCGGGGTGCCAGTCTTCTTGAGCTCCAGAAAGCCTCTTGGCTTTGGGGAAAGGAGAAACCCAGAAAATGCTGATCCAGAATCTGAAGTCAGTGCTCAATAAATATGACTGATTGATTGATTTGTTCAGAGCAGCATGCTGAATTCACAATCTTTATGCTCTTCGTGATCCTGGAGTGCAGCAGTTTGGGGATTTCTGGTAGAGCATTCCAATCCTTTGCTAACAGAGAGGATTTTCCTCTGCATCGTGCCTAGAAGATAAAATGTTCTTTATCTGATCCCAATTTCTAGTAATTTCAGGTCTGTGGCATTTCTTTATCTGATCCCAATTTCTAGTCTGTGGCATTCAAGGTGGTCTGTAACCATTTGCTCACCAGAAAATTATGTCACTCCTCCGAGTCGTCACCACGCAAGAAAAAAGAGGGGAAGAGAGAGTGTCCAGCCCCAGGTAGGGAAGCAGTGTTGTCTACTGGATAGAGCAAGGGCCGGGAAATCTGAAGGACCTGGGTTCTAACCCCGATCTGCCACTTACCTGCTCTGTGACCTTGGGCAAATTACTTCACTTCTCTGTGCCTCAGCTACCTCATCTTTCAAATGAGGATTAGGACTGTGAGCCCCATGTGGGCCATGGACCACGTCCAATCTGATTACCTTGTATCTACCCCAAAGCTTAATACAGTGCCTGGCCCATAGTAAGCGCTTAACAAATGTCATTAAAAAATAAAGAAGAGAGAAAACCAAGCCTGGATCTCCCTAGCACGACTTGCTCTTGCCTATTTCTACTCCATTTCTCTTTACTTGCCTGTGGCCAGTTGCTTCTCTGCTTTTTTATTCTTGTATTGTGTGCCTCACCCCCAGCCCCCCAGCCCCGAGGTTCAGGGACCATGCCTAATTCCCACCTGGGTATTCTTTCCAGACGCTTAGTACAGTACTTCGCACACAGCGCTTCATCAATACCGTCACATTTCCAACTACCATGTAAAGCTACCCCTGGCATCGTCTCGCATTCCCTCCAGCTGCAGGAGAAGATCATGCAGTTTGGAAATTAAAATATTGTGGCGTAGTTCAACATGGTTTGATAGCAAAGCCCCTCTCCTGAGATAACTCTGCCAAGGGCCTCCCGCGTACTCGGCTCAGTGAAAAACCCAAAGGAAAAATCCAAACCGAAAAAAGGAAATGATGCCACACAAAAACACACCCGGAATAATAATAATGGCATTTATTAAGCGCTTACTATGTGCAAAGCACTGTTCTAAGCACTGGGGAGGATACAGGGTGATCAGGTTGTCCCACAGGGGGCTCACACGGTCAATCCCCATTTTACAGATGAGGGAACTGAGGCACAGAGAAGTCAAGTGACTTGCCCAAAGTCACAAAGCTGACAATTGGTGGAGCCGGGATTTGAACCCGTGACCTCTGACTCCAAAGCCCGTGCTTTTTCCACTGAGCCACGCTGCTTCTCTAAGTCTGTATCCCAGAAGCCAGAAATACAAAAGAAGTATTATCCCAAACATGGACAGACCCCCATGGATTCGCAAACACATTGCTACACACCCACTCACACAAAATAGGACTCATTTAACTAGATAGAGATGGCCTCTCTTTCTCTCTCTTTTCTCTCCCCGCCTCCTCACAAACACAGGACCATTTCGCCACAGGCTGAGGTGCCGAAATACACCGAGATACAACTTATCAAGGCAAAGACTAACAGAAAAGCCTGTAGGAAGACACGCAAACTCACACTCCTGCACACCCCAAAGAGGGAACTGCCACAAACAAACACAGACAAGTAGGCAGAGACGTATTTGAAGAACGGGTGAAAGTGGAGTGACCCCCTTTTGAGGGCACGCGGGTATTTGTTGAAGGCAGCAGAGATCCAGGGCAGCACACTTTTAGCTCCCCGGCTCTCCCTTTCATCATGCACCTCTTAACTTAACTGCCATTTTTTTCCCTGCTTATGTCTTAACATACGCAGGGCCTAGCTCTGATTTCATAGGGTTGATGCCAGTTGGAAAGGGTAAGCGACAGCATTAGATGAAAGAAAACATGTGCAGCCTGAGCCTGAAAGATCTTTAAGGGTTTTAAATGCCGTAAATTATTTGGTCTGAAAAATAAACAGAAGGACAGTAGGGGCCAGCGTCTTCTGTTCCGAAAGTGATAGTGGGTTCGGCGGGATTTAAGGGATTGTGAGGGAAAAGGAGTCATGTGTTTTATATGGAAGCCATTCATTCATTCATTCATTCAATTGTATTTATTGAGCGCTTACTGTGTGTAGAGCACTGTACTAAGCTCTTGGGAAGTACAAATCGGCAACGGAGACGGTCCCTACCCAACAACGGGCTCACAGTCTGGAAGGCATCATGTTAGTCAATCAAACAGTCGTATTTATTGAGCACTTACTGTGTGCGGTGCATTGTCTTAAGTGCTTGGGAGAGTACAACAGAACAATATAACAGACACGATCCCTTTCCAATGAGCTTAATCGATACTGAACAGATCTTTAAAAACAATAGCTCCTGTTTATTTTTCCATTATGAAACTGGATTTCAAAGAAAATAAGACTGTAGTGCTGCATGGATGGAAGTGGAAGATATTAGATATGTGGTGATCCAATCAGTCAATCAGTTGGTATTTACTGTGCACAGAGCTCTGTACTAAGCGCTTGGGAGAGTACAATACAAGTGAGTTGGTAGACATGTTCCCTGCCCATAACGACTTACAGTCTAGAAGGAATATTTAAAGTTAATTTGGAATCAATATCTAAAAATAAATGACGAAATTTGGCTATTCTAGAAGATTGGAAGAAAGTCATTAAATGTTATCTATCTACTGGCCTTATAGCCAATAGCAGGAAATGGATAGGTTCCATAAGTACAGGTAATAATAATAATAATGGGATTTGATAAGCATTTTTGTGCCACTGTACTAAACGCCGGGCTAGTTACAAGATATCCAGGTCAGATAGATACAGTCCCTCTCCCACTGTCCGGGGAGAGAGACAGCTATTTGATCCCCATTTTACAAATGAGGGAACTGAGGCCCAGAGAAGTTGTGACTTGTCCAAGGTCACACACAGCTGATTAGTGGGTTAGAACTCAGCGCTTAGAACAGTGCTTTGCACACAGTAAGTGCTTAATAAATGCCATTAAAAAAAAAACCTCAGGTCCTTTGGCCCCAAGCCCTGTGTTCTTTCCACGTGGCCGTGCCATTTATACAGGTTCTGAGGTGAGATCTCCTCCCCGACCATCAGAGAGGTGTTTGAGTCACCCCATTTTGGGGTCCAAGCAATTCCCACCTGGACGACGAGGGGCAAGGAAAGGCACACTACAGGGTGCGAGGGACTCATGGATGCCGGACACCACCGGCAAGGTTGTCTTGGAAACAGGGGACAACTCTACCACCATTGGCGGCGTGGCTTGTCCCCTTGGCCGTGAGGGCTACTTTTGGCCAGATGATTCATGGGGAGGAAACGACGGCAGCTTTTGGAGTCTGCGGGAGCTTGCCTGGTCCCCACCTGTGTCCGGGCGTCTCCGTTGGCCGGGCAGACGCACGAGGCTGCCTGTCTGGCAGCTGTCTACTGTTTCAGGGCCACACATCACTGTCACTGAGAAGAGCCCCAGCTGGCAAGGGGCCTGACTCCGAGGGTTTTCAACGGGAAGTGTTTTGGGCCCCTGAAAGAGCAAGGGCATTTTCTGGTGTCTTGGTTTCTCCCCACCCCAGACCCGGGTGTGAGGAACCATAGATCATTTCTGAGGTGCATATAGCTCACACTCACGCGCTCTCTTTTTCAGCTCACCTAGCTGAGCATCGCCCCCGAGGAAGATATCTGTAATGTCATGAAGTCAGAGCTGTGTGGAAAGAAAATGGAGGAAAAGGGGGTTCAGCGGATTAGATCGGTATAGCCAAAGTTTGGATGGAGAGAAAAGGGTGGATTTTAGCATTGTTGTAAAGATAGAACCGATAGGACTTGGTGCAGGTTGAACATGGAGGTTGATTGTGAGAGATGACTCGAGGGTAATGCCTAGATTATGGCTTGGGAGACAGGGAGCTTAGCGGTGTTGTCTACAGTGATCAGAAAGGAGGAGGACAGGGTTTGGGTGGGGAGATGAGGAGTTCTGGTGGAAATATGTTTAGTTTGAGGTGTCGGCAAGACATCAAAGTACAGATGTCTTGAAGGCAGGAGGAAACGTGAGACTGTAGAGAGGGAGAGAAGTCAGGGCTGGAGAGGTAGAGGCAGATTAGCGAATCATCCTCATAGAGATGGTGCTGAAGCCATGGGAGCAAGTGAGTTCTCCCAGGGATGCGGGAAGGGTAAAAGGAGAGAAGTGATGTGAAAGCGATTTGGAAAAATAGACGTGTTCCGCGTGTAAAAACATGGACCTTATGACTTACCTCTTGAAGAGGTTGTCTCTGGCAAAGGGTGAGTACAATGCTCTGAGCACAGTAAATGCTAATTAAATGCCATTGATTATTAGAGAGGAGTCCATGTGTCCCTTTCCGTGGCATTTTCTCTTGTAACAGCAAAAAATGGATCTGATGGTAAATATCATCTCCAAAATGCCAGATTGAGATAAATGAAGACGACACTTTCAAATCCAAATGGCCCGTTCATTTGGATTCCGTGCCGTAATTTAAAGGAAAAAAATTTTCAGGTACGTCCAGCTGAAATCGACCTGTGAAATTAACTGAACACGTACTGTATGCAGAACACTGTACTAAGCACATGGGCAAGTGTTCAGTATGACATTTTATTCCATTATCAAATCATGACGTTCTTTTGGACTGCAATATTTGTGTATCTAAGAGGCAGTTTAAGCTGGAAAAAGTCACCTCATCACCTTTTTAAGGAAAAGAGTTCTATTACCAAGACTCTACTTACTGCATTGGATCTTATTTTCTAAGATTAATTGTTTTGGCTTTGAAATTTTCAGTATTGTATGTAATTCCAGCCCTCTAGACTGTAAGATCATTGTGGGCAGTGGTTGTGTCTAACCAACTCTGTTATACTGTACTCTCCCAAGCACCTAGTACAGGACTCTTCACACCATAAGTGCTCAATATATATATCATTGATTAATTTCAGTGGAACATATCCCCCCCCAAATTGTTTCCTTTAAATTAACAGCAGAGGCAAAGTATCAGGCAAAACGGAAGTCAGTAACATCTGGGTTTTTTTTAAAGCAATTGTTAAGGGCTTATTATGTGCCAGGAACTGTGTACCAAGCAATAGAGTATCTTTTAAAACGTGGGGTTTTTTTGGTAGATGAAAAGTTCTGTAGCTTTAATCAGTATTCAAAACCTGGTGCCCATTAAGTGAAGCAACAGAAGGCTGGCACACTGATGATGATCAAGCTTGTGATTTTGATGACTTGACAGACTACGAGTTAAAGAAGCATTTCAAAATCCATGAAAGACTTGCCCTTATGTAATATTATTTTTATACTGATGAAGATCCAATGCAGATGAAGGGGAAAACCTGAGTAACAAATGATGAAATTGGAGGGGATTCTGGATTCATAGTGTATGTGATTCTTGGTAGATCATTTTTATCCAGATTCCACAACTTTTAAATTAAGGTGTTGTGATTATATTTGCAGACTTTTCTGGTGCAAGGTAGCTGGAGCCTTATAAGCACAATTAGTGTCCGAAGAAAATTCTCAATTTTGCCCAATTGGATTGGTTAAATGATAATAACTGTGGTTTTTTGTTAAGTACTTTGTGCCAGGCACTGTACTAAATGCTGCGATAGGTATAAAATAATCAGGTGAAACACAGTCCCTTGCCTCATATGGGACTCACAGTCTATGGAGGAAGGAAAACAGGTACTGAATCCCCATTTTACAGATGAGGAAACTGAGGCCCACAGAAGTGAGATGACTTGCCCAAGGTCACACATGGCGGAGTCAGAATTAAAACTCAGATCCTCTGACTCCTAGACCCACGTGCTTTCAACTGTATTTATTGAACGCTTACCGTGTGCAGAGCACTGTACTAAGCGTTTGGGAAGTACAAGTCGGCAACATATAGAGACGGTCCGTACCCAACAACGGGCTCCCAATCTAGAGGGGGGAGACAGACAGACTACAAAACAAAACATGTGGACAGGTGTCGTCATCAGCATAAATAGAAGTAAAGCTAGATGCACATCATTAAGAAAATAAATAGAATAGTCAATATGTACAAGTAAAATAAATAGAGTAATAAATCTGTACAAACATATATACAGGTGCTGTGGGGAGGGGAAGGAGGTAGGGTGGGGGGGATGGGGAGGGGGAGAGGAAAGAGGGGCCCAGTCTGGGGCTTTCCATTAGGCTATGCTGCGTCTCTATCAAAAAGCTATATCATAGTAAATCATATAATTGCCTCCACCGCTTAATTTTCGCACACCAGCTTTGGAGAAGGAAATAGAAAGATTATCTTTTCCACTATGTAATGGGAGGATGAAGGTCAGAACAGGATAAAGCTGTACAGCCAGCCCCCAGAAGGTGAGTTTTAAAAATCAAGAGTGTCTTTGGGGTAGGAGAAGGGTGTGCGGAGAACATACCTACCAACTCTGTTCTATTGTACGCTCCCAATTGCTTAGTACAGTGCTCTGCACACAGTAAGTGCTCAATAAATATGATTGATCGATTGAAGGGGGCAGGTGTTTATCATTGAGCATATGCAGCATTTGAGAGAGTGTAATGGAAGTCAGTCTCACAATTGCCCCCTTAGATTTCTTCCCCAGGATTCCGTTCATTCCGAGCAAGAATCTTCTAAAAACCCAAATCATCATTAGACGTGTAAGAAAATCGGAAACAGGATCCCAGAGTTTTGCCCTTTCTCCAACTAGGCACAGTGAATTGGACAGCCAATATAGATCAATCGAGATCCTAAATCCTCTTCCCAATCAGGTTGGGTGGGCACGACCAGCATTTCCAGAGTTTAATATGGTAGACCTTTAGTTTGTAGTGGTTGCGTCCCTGGAGCGGGCTACGAACCACCATCATCAATCAATAATACTATTATTTGTTAAGCGCTTCCTATGTGCCAGAGACTGTATTAAGCGCTGGGGTAGGTACAAGCAAATCAGGCTGCACAGAGTCCCTCACCTGCCTCGAGTTCCCAGTCGTAATCCCCATTTTCCATGAGGTAAGGGAGGCCCAGAGAAGTGAAGCGACTTGCCCAAGGTCAGACAGCAGACGAGCGGCAGAGCCGGGATTAGAACCCAGGTCCTTCTGACTCTCAGGCCCTTGCTCTGTTCATTAGGCCACAATCAATGGGGATTACCCAGACTAAGCCTCCTTTTCCCTCTCCTCCTCCCCATTCCCTGCCTCCCTACCTCCTTCCCCTCTCCACAGCATTTGTATATATTTTTGTACAGATTTATTACTCTATTTATTTTACTTGTACATATTTACTATTCTATTTATTTTGTTAATGATGTACATATAGCTTTAATTCTATTTGTTCCGACGATTTTGACACCTGTCTCCATGTTTTGTTTTGTCGTCTGTCTCCCCTTTCTAGACTGTGAGCCCGTTGTTGGGTAGGGACCCTCTCTATATGTTGCCGACTTCCCAAGCACTTAGTACAGTGCTCTGTATGCAGTAGGTGCTCAACAAATACGATTGGATTAAAGCACCTGTTCTCTCTCCCCCTTGAGACCGTAAGCCCGACGTGGGACAGGGACTGTGTCTGACCTGGTCATTTTGTATCCATCTCAACACTTAGTACAGCATGGTTTAGTGGATAGAGCCCTGTCCCGAGCGCTTAAGAGACTCCAACACAGCAGAATTGGTGGATACATTCCCTGCCCATAATGAGCTTACAGTCTAGAGGACCCCAAATGGTTTATCTTTGGGCTCTTAGGACTGAGTTAAATGTCTCTCCCTCTGTGGGCTTCACACTGGAAACAGACACCCACTGTCTACTTGATTCTGCCAGGGTAAGTCCTCCCCTTAGGCGTCCAAGTCAGGGCCTCCTTACGTTGGTGTTCAGAGCCCCATGAATGAAGCTGTCCGAGAGACACAGAGACCCCTTTGTCTGTTATGGGGTACCGAATCCTGTCTCTTTAAGTGCAATTGAGTTTAGTCACTTTCAGCTTTTTTATGCCACGGACCATGAAATAGCTGGCCGAAGGGATAATAATCGTAATAGCGGCATTTGTTAAGTGCTCGCTATGTGTCAGTAATAATTGTGGTATTCATTCAGTGCTTACCATGTGCCAGGCACTGTACTAAGCGCTGGGGTGGATACGGGTAAATTGGATCGGTCACAGTCCCTGTCCCACCTGTGAGTTGGTTGTGGGCAGGGAATGTGTCCATTTATTGTTACAATGTGCTGTCCCAAGCGCTTAGTACAGGGCTTTGCACGCAGTAAGCGCTCAGTAAAAATGATTGAGTGAATGAGTGGGGCTCACAGTCTTAATCCCCATTTTATAGAGGAGGTGACTGAGACCCAGAGAAGTGAAGCTACTGGCCACAGGTCACACAGCAGACATGTGGCGGAGCTGGGATTAGATCGTACGTCTTTCTGACTCCCAGCCCCAATCTCTATCCACTAGGCCATGCTGTACTAAGCGTTGAGGTGGATACAAGTTGATCAGGTCAGACTCAGTCTTTGTCCTACATGGGGCTCGCAGTATCACCTTGTATTCCCCCCCCCCCAGTGCTTAGAGCAGTGCTTTGCACATAGTAAGCGCTTAACAAATACCATTATTATTATTATTATTATCAAGGGGGAGGGAGAACGAGGGTTTTAAATTCCCATTTTACAGATGAGGAAACCGAGGCAGAGAGTGTAGTGGCTTGTATCTGATCTGCTTGTACCTTATCCCAGCACTCTGTGCAGTGCCTGGCACATAGTTAATACTTAATATATACATTAAAAAAAATGTATCTCTTGCTTCAAGGGGATTAGACTCCCAGGCACTTCCTTTTTCCACCAGGACATTCCGAGAGAGCGAAACCTTCAACAGAAAGCCATGAATGGTCGGCTTGCCTGTGTATTTGTTTCATCGTAAATTTTTTCCACTCTCCGATTTATGTATCTGTGTAAGTTAGAGAGGATGTTATGAACTGGGGGCCTAGCCTATTACCAACTCAGGCATTGGTTTGGAAATTTCCTCGCTGGAAGGAGAGAACAAATGTTTTGAAACAGTTGGTGGAACTGGTTCCCTTTCTGCTATTGCCACCCACGGCCGGGCATTCCAGTTCATTCCCGTCAAAACATTCTGTTGGCGGGAAGTCTCTCCACAGACTCGACAGCAAGGAGGATTTTCCTGAATGATCCAGCCTCAACCATATTAGTATTACGCTTCATCTCAAGGGGTACATCGGGCTTGATTTCTTTTTTACAGGTGGTATTGTTTGCCATGGTATCCAATTAATCGATTATATTTATTGAGTTCTGACTGTGTGCAGAGCACTGTACTAAGCGCTTGGGAGAGAACAACACAGTAGGAGTTGGTAGACTCAATCCTTGCCCGCAAGGAGCTTCTTGCCTAGAAGGGGAGACAGACATTGCCTTTAGACTTTAAACTCGTGGGCAGGGAATGTGTCTGTTTATTGTTGTATTATACTCTCCCAAGTGCTTGGTACAGTGCTCTGCACACATTAAGTGCTCATTCATTCAATTGTATTTATTGAACTCTCACTGTGTGCAGAGCATTGTACTAAGTACTTGGGAGAGAACAATATAACAGTATAACAGACACATTCCGTGCCCACAGTAAGCTTACAGTTTAGAGGGGGAAACTGACACTAGTAGAAATAAATTCAATAAATATGATTGAAGGAATGAACATTAAAAACAATTAAAGATTGGTGAAGTAGTAGAGTATTAGCAATCAACCAATCAGTAGTATTTATTGAGCACTTACTACATGCAGAGCACTGTACCAAGCGCTTGAGAGGACTACTGAGAGCTCACCTCCTCCAGGAGGCCTTCCCAGACTGAGCCCCTTCCTTCATCTCCCCCTCATCCCCCTCTCCATCCCCCCATCTTACCTCCTTCCCTTCCCCGCAGCACCTGTATATATGTATATATGGTTGTACATATTTATTACTCTATTTATTTATTTTACTTGTACATATCTATCCTATTTATTTTATTTTGTTGGTATGTTTGGTTTTGTTCTCTGTCTCCCCCTTTTAGACTGTGAGCCCACTGTTGGGTAGGGACTGTCTCTATGTGTTGCCAACTTGTACTTCCCAAGCGCTTAGTACAGTGCTCTGCACATAGTAAGCGCTCAATAAATACGATTGATGATGATGATGATGACTAATATGGTGAGCTATAGTGTCATTCATTCAATCGTATTTATTGATTACTTACTGTGTGCAGAGCCCTGTACTAAGAGCTTGGGTAGTACAAGTTGGCAACATATAGTGTCTTTAGTGTCAGACTAAAGAGTGTAAGAATATTTATCAAAGTATTATGGTTCTATGATGAGTATCAAAATACTTAAGGGTTACCCAGCCCATACATAGTTGCCACTGATGGGAGAGCAAATGGGGGAAATTTGGGCTTAGGGAAAGCTTCTTGGAGGAGATGGGGTTTTAGGAGGGTTTTGAAATGGTGGACCGTTGGATACGAAGGGGGAGGAGTGACAGTCCAAAGGGAGGACGTGGACAATCAATCAATCAATCAATCAATCGTATTTATTGAGCGCGCTAGACGTGATTGGGTTGCAGAGAGTAGAATGGTGATAGAGAACCAGAGCCTGTGAACTGGGTTGTAGGAGATGGGCATGTTCAGGTTGGAGGGAGAGCACTGATTGAGTGCCTTAAAGCTGATGGCAAGGCGTTTTTGTTTATCCTTCCCATTCTCACCAGTGCCAAATGTATAGCAACCCTACGAATGCCAGTGTGGCAAGAATTCCAGTCTCTCACCTCAATCTAGTTCAGCAACTCTCGCCCGTCTCCTCTGAAAATCCTTTCTCAATGAACTGGCAACTTGGCGGGGACTGATATCTCTCCACCTTACCTGGAAATGATGCTTACGTGCCGCACACCCCCTCAGTTGCCCACACAAGTATTCTGATAGATGTTTGTACCTTAATCAGAAACTTTATTTGTTTATGCAGTGTAGGGGATTGATTAATGTTTGTACGGTAGTTACGTATATGCCCTTGCCCATGAAGGAGAAGCAGTGTGGCTTTTGGAAAGAGCACGGACTTGGGAGTGAGAGGTTGTTGGTTCTAATTCCGGCTCTGCCATTTGTCAGTGGGCAAGTCACTTAACTTCTCTGTGCCTCAGTTATCTCATCTGTAAAATGGGGATTAAGACTGTGAGCCCTACATGGGACAACCTGATAACTTTTTACCTACCCCAGCACTTAGAACAGCGCTTGGCACATAGTAAGTGCTTAACAAATACCATCAGTATCATTATTATTTTGTTTTCCAACTTGGTTGGATTGTACTCTCCCGAAAGCTTAGTACAGTGCAACACAGTGAGCACTTAATAAAAATCGTTGATTCACTGATTTCAACGATTCACTGATGTTGATATCATCTGGCACTATCATAAAGGGAAATTCGGCTTCTCCACTCAGAGCAACGCCGGTTTCATTTTGAGTGCCGGGGCACAAAATAATGGGGTGGGATTTTAGAGGTGGTGGCGGAGACTGGAATGGGACAGGTTTCAAAGCAGTAAGAGGCCAGAGAACCACCACCTTGGGTCTTTTTGAACCTGACTGGAAATGCCAGGGTCTTGTCAGACTTGGGTGGTGAGGTTGGGGGTCCAGCTCAAAATAACTCCCTGGAATTAGCTCCTTTGCGTCTCAGGATTTTGTGTTCTTCTGAGTGATTACCGACTATCTTTCATCTTTGGTCCTGGTATAACTTATAACATGTCTGCTGTGTGACCTTGGGCACGTCACTGATAGTAAGTCCTTAACAAATACTAGGAAAAAGCAAATAGACTGTTGGACTGATTGATAGCAGGGAGCCCGAGGCAAGATTACTGGCCTTCTGAAGGGTTAACAGAGTCCACACTGTTCATTTGCAGAGAGGATGCGTTAGGTATAGGTCTTCAGGCCTATCCGAGCTGGTGTTATGACTACAGCAAGTTTGCTCCTGAAGAGCCCAGCTAGGAGAAACATGCTTGCATGCTGTACACCTGATAACAATCTAAGGAGCAGCTCTGGATTCTAGATCAGCATTTTCTTTCAAACGTCAGTTCCACATGAAATGCGTCAGCAGGGTACAAAAAACTTCTTGGCTTCCTTCTCTCCTCCCCGAGGCTATCAGGTTGTTCTTTTTTTTTTTTCTGTTTAGCATGCAAGAGAATGGAAATGCTATTTAATTCAACTTACAGTAGGGCCGATAACATTATTAACTATGGAAGTCTTAAATATCAATGGCAAAATGCTCTAATTTGTCAATCCCCAGAGAGTTTTCTTATAACTTGAAGCTGCTCGAGACCCATGCTTTGAAATCGGTGAGTTCAGAATCATTGTGTACTGGGAAAACCAACATAGTTAAAGAATGGAGACTGTAAGCTTTTTGTGGTCAGGAAACATGTCTGTTATAGCTCTGTTATATTGTACTCTCCCTAGTGCTTAGCACAGTGCTCTGGACACAGTAAATGCTCAATATATAGAATGGATTAATTGATTGATTTGCACACAGTAAGTGCTAAACAGATATGACCAGGCAAGTAGCAGGGCTTGGTGGATAGAGCATGAGCCTGGGAGACAGAAGGTCATGAGTTCTAATCTTGACACTGCCATTCGTCTGCTGTGTGACCTTGAGCAAGTCATTTGACTTCTCTGTGCCTCAGTTACTTCATCTGTAAAATGGGGATTGAGACTGAGAGCCACTTGTGGGACAGACCGTGTCAAATCCAATTTACTTGTATCCACCCCAGCGTTTAGTACAGTGCCTAGCACATAGGAAGAGCTAAAAAAAATGCCATATTATTATCATTATCATTACAAATGGGATGTAAGAATTCAGTAGATACAATTGATTGATTAATTAAAGACAATAGGCAACCCAGCATTGAATCCTGGACAACTCATTTGTTGTACGACTTCAAGCGAGTCATTGAACTGGTCTTTGCCTCAGTTTCCTCATCTGAAAATGGGGATAATGACACCCTACCTCACAAGACATGAGAAGAGAAATGTAGATTATTCATGAGAATGAGTTTGGGAATAATAAGGTTCTCTATAAATTCAAACTTGTCATTATGAATCCAAGGAGTCACAGCAAAGACCCTTTTCTGCTATTTTAAAGAAATGTGGGGCTTATTTATTAATAATAATTATTATTATTATGGTATTTACTAAGTGCTTACTGTATGCCAGGTGCTGTATCCCACTGTGCTGGGTTGGATACAAGCAAATTGAGTTGGACACAGTCCCTGTCCCCCAGAAGGCTCACAGTTTTAATCCCCATTTTGCAGATGAGGGAACTGAGGCATAGTGAAGTGACTTGCCCAAAGCCACACAGCTGACAGTTGGTGGAGCCAGAATTTGAACCCATGACCTTCTGATTCCCAGGCCCGTGCTCTATCCACTATTCCATGCTGCTTCCCCTAAAACTGTGAGCCCTATGTTGGACATGGACTGTGTCCAATCTGATTAGCTTATATATACCCCAGTGCTTAGTAGATTGCCTGGCACATAGTGAATACCTAACAAATACCATTAAAAAAATCCCAGTTTCAAGCCCATCACAGAAAAATGCCCTCAAAGATGCTTCATAAATACTATTTAATGAAAGTATCCATTTACTTTGAGGAACTAAATTGACTGCTAGTAAGTATATGAAGGATAATGTTCTTTTAAACATGTTTTTAATCATGCTTTTAAAATGCCCAAGATTGTCATTTTGTTAATAGTTTGAGAGCTTTAAAAATGCTATGTGAGAACATGTCCATTCACTATTACACGCCTCTCAATTTGAGTGGCGTTGTAATAATTCACAAATAGCCCTGACAGTTTTGTCTTGCCCCGTTCCCGCCCCCGGGTTCGTACGGCTTAAGAATGAGCTTCAGTCAATCTATCAGTGGTATTTATTGAGTGCTTACTGTGGGCTGAGTCCTTAGGAGAAGTTAATAAGGTTGATACTGTCACTTTAATAACGTCACTAGAGCTTTACATTCCCAATAGAAGCACAGAAGAACAAAAGTGAAATTGACAGAATTATTATGATTCTTGTGCACATTTTTCCCCCTTCATTTCCCCAGATAGTTAAAATGGTCACCCTACCTGTGCTCCCAACAATCACCCTGAAGAGCCCACATCTACCTGCTTTTTTCTCCTTGCCCTCAAGGAGTTTACAGTCTAGTGGGGCTTCTATTGATAATGATGTATTTTAGGTATCAGTCCTGACCCAACTCCTCCAGGGAAATATATGGGTACATAGGAAAGAATGCTAATTTCAAGTGCAGTGATTCTGATGATGGGAAGGTGTGGCCCTTAAGTTGATTAAAAGCTGAAATACCCAGATGAGACATCTTCACATGGACTCCTTTGTCACTTCTGCTGCCATGACACACCCAATTAATTCCATGGCACCTTGGGTCTTGGACCAGGAAATTCAGCAGACTCTTAATTATCTTGGTTTCCTTGTTGATGTGAGAATGTGTCTACCGACTCTGTGCTCTGCACACAGCAGTGTGGCCTAGCGGAAAGAGCAAGGGCCTGGGAGCTAGAGGACCTGTGTTCTAATCCTGACTCCACCACTTATCTGCTGTGTGACTTCTCTGGGCCTCAGTTCCCTCATCTGTAAAATGGGGAGCCGTATGTAATAATGATGCCGTTTGTTCAGCGCTTACTGTGTGCCAAGCACTGTTCTAAGCACTGGGGTAGATCAGGTGGTCCCACGTGGGGCTCACAGTCTTCATCCCCATTTTCCAGATGAGGTCACTGAAGCCCAGAGAAGTTCAGTGACTTGCCCGAAGTCACACAGCTGACAAGCGGCTGAGCCGGGATTTGAACCCAAGCCCGGGCTCTTTCCACTGAGCCGTGTCCAGGCCGATTATCTTGTATGCTTAGTAGAGTGCCTGACATATAGTGAGTCCTTAACAAATGCCATAAAAAAGTTAAATAAATACCACCGATTGATGGGTTGATGGATTGAATATGGCACAAACCTTATTTCAGGCCCGAAGGGGACCAGAGCTGGCAACAGCGCCTTCAGGACTGTGTCCAACCCGATCTGCTTGTAACTACAGCGGCACTCAGTACAGTGCCTGGCACATAGTAAGCGCTTGACAAATGCCACAATTATTAAAAATAGTTTCTTGAACTTGCCCCCTACTATTGCAGACGAGGCAAAGCTCACCCCACCCACCCCACCCCAAGATACGACTGTCACTTCAACTACTGAACTCCAGCTAATCTCTGTCCCAGTCCCAGCCAAATTTAGAAAAAACACATTGTTCTGGCAGGACTGGTAATGGGAACCTGTCCAATGAGGACTTTGTCAATGTCTTCCAACATATAAATATCAAATCTAAATCAGTAAAACTTAAGGACTTAATCCTGTGCACTTGGCATCTGGGATAGCATCTTATGCCCAGCCAAAGTCTTAAATAATTAAAAGGGGGTGCAATAATTGACATAAATCAAGACTTGTAGTTGCTAAAAAATTAGATTTTCACTAGCACATGGCTTAGTTTAGTAACAAATATCTCAGTTCGGGTAAAATGACTTTTTTCCCCCCTCAAATATTCAAATAATTTGCTAGTGTATAGCCTGCCACAGGGATAGATTTTAAAGCTGTAGTCATTGAGTTGAGTTTTTTATAGATACTTAATATCAGTTTAACCAAAGGGTATTTTTATCAATCTTAGCTGTCTGGTTTTTACTAGAGGAAATGCTGGGCTTTTCCTTTGTCATTAATGTTAACCAAGCCTCAACTTAATAATTTGCTTCAGTTTTATTTATCTGACTTCATTTCTCATGCTCCTGCTGAAATGGAGAAGCTATTTACAGGACCTATTTGTAGAGAAATTCACAGCATTTAAGCACATCTTTCTCTTCACTACTTTTATATTACCTCTGAAGGGAAATATTTACGTAGCGCAGTAAAAGGGTTACCGTCTCTCTCCATTTCCCCATCATCATTATCATCATCAGTGGTATTTATTGAGTGCTTACAGTGTGCAGAACACTTGGGGAGAGTACACTACAACAGAGTTGGTAGACACATTCCCTGCCTACAGTACAGTCGAGAGGGAGAGACAGACAATATAAATAAATGTCGTAATATACAATTTTTGGATATGCACAGAAGTGCTTTGGGGTGAATATAAAATGCCCAAAGGACACAGATCCAAGAGTATCTCATTTAGGAAAATATCTTGTGCCACTATAGAGCAACAACCAGTTCACCTACAACATGGGGGCTTTGTTATCAAAGAACCTCTTACTGGGGGAAGGGTGTGATGTAATAACCATTGATTTTAACCATTGTTAAGCACTTTCCACGTGCCAGGCACAAGCTCTGTGGTAGATACAAGCTAATCACGTTGGGCACAGTCCCTTTCCTGCATGGGTCTCACAGTCTTAACCCCTATTTTATAGCTAAGGTAACTGAGGCCCACTGAAGTAAAGTGACATGCCCAACATCACACAGCAGGCAAGTGGCAGAGCCAGGATTAGAACCCAGGTCCTCTCACTCTCAGTCCCGGGCTCTTTCCACTAAGCCACACTGCTTCTCCGAATTGATTCAAAGAGAATTAATGGGAAATGGGGTAGCTTTTTAAAGATGCCACATGACTGGCATTTTCCTATTCAAATGCCTATATTAATGTCAGTATTGACACTAGAAGAATGTTTTCCTCCTTTGGTACTCATGATCATTCTACTGTTTTAACTGTTGTAAAACTACAATACAATATTCCACATTCTGTAGTCCAGTGAGACTGAATCTGAGTCTGTAAACTGTATCAGCATCATGCCTTAACCAGTATCACACAAGTACATCAAACCTACTTCAACTGGCTTGTAGATAGTGTTCTGTCAGAACAGCTTCCTTGTTGTCGGGAGAACGTCCATTGGGCTATATTCCAAATCGTATAAGGAAAATATGTGTTATGAAAGAGCTGACTAAACCAGTGGAAATAATGAATGTGAATCCAGTCAGGTAGACACTGGACTTCTCTCTCTATCTTCCTGCTTTTCTCTCCCTATCACGCTCTCCTCTCGTCTCGCCAGTGCTCTCTCTCACCCCACATAACAGTAATAATAATGCTGGTATTTCTTAAGGGCTTACTGTGTGGCAGGCACTACTCTAAGGGCTGGGGTTGATACAAGCAAATCAGGTTGGACACAGGCCCTGTCCCATGTGGGCTCAAAGTTTCAACTCCTCTACTCCTCTTTCCCTATCCCACTGTCCTTGTTCCTTTCTGTATCCTTCATCTTCTGTTCCTGTCACTCTCTTCCCCTTCTTTCCTACTGGTTATTCTGTCTTCTCATTTTCCTCCACTCTCCCTGTTTCTGTTTTCCTTCACACCGCCTCCCCTTGTCTCCCCTTCTCTCCTCTTCCTTCCTCTCCTCTACCCCAATCCCTTCTCCCTTTTCCTCTCCTCTCCTGTCACTTACTCTCCTCTTCCTTTACTTCCCCCTCCTCCCTTCTCCCATAACCTTCCCTCCTCTCACTTCTCCCATCTCTTCTCTTCCCCTCTCCCCCTCTCCTTTTCTATCTGCTCCCCTGCTTTCCTTCTCCTCCCCACCCCTCCCTTCCCCTGCTCTCTTCTCTGCTCCTTAGCTGATTTTATACGCTATCAATTTGAAGTGCTTCCTAAAATGCTTTCACTTCCAGCAGGTTTTCTTTTCCTATTTTCATGTTCAAGGAGAAGTTATCTGCTCTCTTTCCATTTCCTGGCCAACCCATCTCAGAGTTTTCTTGGGATTACTTTCTACCGCTCCAGGTTTCCCCATCTCAGTTCCCTTTTCCTTCCAATTCAGCCTGCCTCTGTCCCCTGCCCAAACACACGTTTTTTTAAAATAGTAGTTGTGAAGCACTTACTATATGTCAGGCACTGTTCTAAACACAATCTCCATTGTGTGTTCCTGGGACAACTTGGGAGGGGCTCATCAGCTGTATTTTTTTAATTTGGATTTTCCTTCTGGTGTTTATTTTTTCCCTCCCCATCTCATTATAGTCTCCCTGCACCTGTGTTTGAAAGGGCCCTCTGAGTCCATCTGAACTTCCTGCCAAAGTGAGATCTCACTGGCCAGGATCTACCCCAGCCAGCTGACTTTTCTCATTCACTGAAATCTGGCTGCTTTTGTATTTGGCCGAATCCTCCTGCTCCTCTTCTCAAAGAGGAGCAGCAAGGCCCAGTGGAAAGAGCGCGGCAGAGCCAGGGTTAGAACCCAGGTCCTCTGACTGCCAGGCGTATGCTCTTTCCAGTCAATTCCCACTTACCTGCTGTATGATCTTGGGTGAGACACTAAGCTTTTCTGGGCCTTAGCTTCCTCATCTGTAAAAATGGTGATTCGATACCTGTTCTCCCTGATCCTTGGGTTTGGCTAGGAGAGGGCCCGCTTTCCCCAAATCCTTAATGATTATGGGATTTGATAAGCGCTTACTATATTACAAACACTGTACTGAACGCTGGGGTAGATATAAGACAATCAGGTTGGCCACAGTCCCTGTGCCCCTTGGAGCTCATAGTTGAAGGGGAAGAAAGAGCAGGTATTTGATCCCCATTTTACAGATGACATAACTGATGCAAAGAGATGGTAAGTGAGTCGGTCATGGTTGCACAGCAGGCTGCTGGAGGAGCCGGGATGAGAACCCAGGTCCTTCTGAGTCCCAGGCCCGTGCGCTATCCTCTAGGCCACACTGCTTCTCAGGTTCAGCTGACCTCAGGCTGCCTCGCCTTGTGTCTCCACTGTGGCCCCTTTGGCCTGTCCTTTACAGTTGGCACAATGAATTCATGCCAGTTTGCCCGCTTGCTCTGGCCCTGCCTCATTCCCAGGGTATGAATTTTACCAGGATCATCCTTTAATAATAATAATAAGAAGAAGAATGGCATTTATTAAGTGCTTACTATGTGCAAAGCACTGTTCTAAGCACTGGGGAGGCTACAAGGTGATCAGGTTGTCCCAAGGGGGCTCACAGTCTTAATCTCCATTTTACAGATGAGGTAACTGAGGCCCAGAGAAGTTAAGTGACTTGCCCAAAGTCACACAGCTGACATGCGGCAGCTTCCCGGCCCAAGTCATCCCCCGGGCCTGGAATGCCCTCCCTCTGCCCATCCGCCAAGCTAGCTCTCCTCCTCCCTTCAAGGCCCTACTGAGAGCTCACCTCCTCCAGGAGGCCTTCCCAGACTGAGCCCCTTCCTTCCTCTTCCCCTCGTCCCCCTCTCCATTCCCCCATCTTACCTCCTTCCCTTCCCCACAGCACCTGTATATATGTATATATGTTTGTACATATTTATTACTCTATTTTACTTGTACATATCTATTCTATTTTATTTTGTTAGTATGTTTGGTTTTGTTCTCTGTCTCCCCCTTCTAGACTGTGAGCCCACTGTTGGGTAGGGACTGTCTCTATATGTTGCCAACTTGTACTTCCCAAGTGCTTAGTACAGTGCTCTGCACACAGTAAGCGCCAATAAATACGATTGATTGATTGATAAAGCGGCAGAGCTGGGATTTGAACCCGTGACCTCTGACTCCAAAACCCAGGCTCTTTCCATTGAGCCACGCTGCTTCTCTTAGTCCTTTCAGCCGATGGTTTCAGTTCTTGCAGCCGCACTGGCCAACACTGAGCCCCACTGTGTTTTCTTGATCTTTTTAAAATGGTTTTTAGTGGATAGAACACGGGCCTGGGAGTCGGAAGGACCTGGGTTCTAATCCTGGCTCCTCCACATGTTTGCTGTGTGACTTTGGGCAAGTCACTTCACTTCTCTGTGCCTCAGTTACCTCATCTGTAAAATGGGGATGAAGACTGTGAGCCGCATGTGGGACAACCTGATTACCCTGATCTACCCCAGTGCTTATAACGGTGCTTGGCACATAGTAAGCGCTTAACAAATGCCATTATTATTATTATTATTTTCTCTTCTCCAATTCCCTTCTGCAATACCATTGCACTTGGATTTGCACCCTTTATTCACCCCACCCTCAGCCAAAAAACACTCATGTACATTTCTGTAATTAATTTTAATGTCTGTATCCTCTCTAAACTGTAAGATCCTTGTGGACAGGGAATATGCCTACCAACTCTGCTATATTGTACTCTCCTAAGCACTTAGTACAATGATCTGCACACAGTAAGCACTCAATAATACAATTGATTGATTTTGCTTCCTAAAATGTTGAAAGAAGCTCCAGTGAATGTCTTTGGGAGGGAAGGAGAGGGTGTTGACTGCCGGAGGACTTTCTACAAACCCTGAAAAGAACAATATCATTAGAGGAAAAGGTCACCTTAATAATGCAGTGGTTATCACTGCGTATCAGCCCCTTTCTGTTTGTCTACCACAAATTCCCCAGCCCTGTATCCCTGTCTTTCCTGGGAGATTTCAGACTGCCTGTTCATACCCTGGTTCAATCTCTTCTCTTTGTTTAAGAGTCACCATATGATAAGATTCTATTTGGCTAAGCATTTCTGTTTGTGTGTCCGTTGGGATGTCATAACAACTTGGGGCATGAGTTTGTGTGATCGTTCGGCACTTTCTTCTCTGGGTAAGCAAGCCCCGGCTTGGGCCATTATCAATCAATGAATAGTATTTATTGAGTGCTTACTGTGCGCAGAACACTGGAGTAAGCGCCTGGGAGAGTACAATATAACAGACATATTCCTTGTCAACAATGAGCTTACAGCTAGTAGATGAGCTGCCAGTCTAGAGGTCCCATATAAAGTGTGGTGGCTGTTTTTCTGGGTGGATGTGATTATGTACGAGCATTTTAATTTGTGGAGGTTGGCAAGGGGAATTTTTGGAATATTCTTAAGCAGCTATAAGCGAAACCAAATATGATAGGCCAAACATTCTTTTCTTTATAAACTGAAAGGACATTAGGGCATGCTCTTGGGGTTATGTCCATTTGGAGAATTCTCTCTGCATTGCGTCATGCTGAGCACTGGCTTTCATATTTGGAGGTGACCTGGGAGACTAATGATCCATGAGACTGGAAAGACAGATGTGTGCTCTTCTTTCCACTGAAAATGAATATGGCTCTGGCATTAGTGGCAGAAGATGCAGTTTTCAGAGTTTGTCAGTGTCTGGGTACTTGTAAGAGACTTCTTACTAATTTGAGACTCCAATCTCCCCCCTAACCTGCATATTCACATAGACCACAGATTGGATCATATTATTATTATTACTTGTTACTAAAGCCCCATGTTTTTCTGGTTTAAAGTGCTTACTATGTTATACTAAGGGCTGGGGTAGATACAAGGTAATTAGACTGGACATTGTCCGTGTCCCCCATGGGGCTCGCATTCTTAATCCCCGTTTTACAGGTGAGGTAATTGCGGCACAGAGAAGTGAAGTGGCCTGCTCAGGGTCACCCAGCAGACACGTGACAGAGCCAGGATTAGAGAAGCCAGGTCCTTCTTACTCCCAGGCCCAGCATCTTTCTCCTAGTCCACACAGCTTACCCTTTAGAGGGTAAGATCCTGGAAGGCAGAGAACATCTGTCATGCTTCTATTGTGATTTCCCAAGTGCTAAGTATCACTCTTCCCTTTCAGCAAATATCCATGACTGATTGACTGAGGGCTGTGACCTGGTGGATTTGGAACGGGTCGGAGTTCCAGGTTAGGAAGAACATGAGCAAAGGGGTAGAGGTGGGAAAGTTGAAGCTAGAAAGTGAGTTTGGGAATAATCATTCATTAATTCAATCGTATCTATTGAGCACTTACTGTGTGCAGAGCACTGTACTAAGCGCTTGGGTGAGTACAATACAATAATAAACAGGATGTATCTGATACATTCCCTGCCCACAATGAGCTTACAGACTACACCTAGTCTGATGCAGCTCCCAGATGAAATTTTCTGACTGCCTGGCAGGAGGGAATCTTCTGATTAAGACTGTAAGTCCCGTGTGGGACATGGACTATGTCCAATCCAATTAACTTGTATCTAACCCTGTGATTAGTACAGTGCCTGGCACATAGTAAACACCTAACAAATGTAATAATGATGATGGTAATAATGATAGTAATCTCCACCTTCTTGCCCTCCACCTTTCTTCCTTCCCATCCACAACACATATACAGAGGCTTGTAGTAACTAGCCCAAAGTGTTAAGTAGCCTAAATAGCCCCCCTAATGACCATGACCCCAACCGATCAGAATTGGGGACCACGTTGGCTTCAGCCTCAGGAAACCAGGCTCCTGGGCCCTCCTCAGTCTTCATTTGACCATGGCAAATTCATCTTCCTTCTCTTTGTTTCAGTTCCTCCTTCTGTAAAATGGAGAGAATAATATGTAGTAAAACAGTCAGTCAATCACATTTACTGAGTGTTTACTGGGGGCAGAGCACTGAACTAAGCACTTGGGAGATTACAATATAACAACGTAACACATTCCCAGCCCAATTTTGCCTCATAAAGGTATGGTTTGAACAACTCAGATGAAAATTTAAAAGCACTTATTGAGCTTAAACGTACGCTATTTGAATCCGAGGTGATATGCTTAACACGATCATTATCTTACCGCTACTGGATTCAAATGCTAACTTGAGAATGACCCTCAGGTTTTGTTTTCAAGTTGACTACATACAGTGGTTTCAATCAATCAATCATATTTATTCAGCACTTACTGTGTTTAGAACACTGTACTGAGTGCTTGGGGGAGTGCAATATAACAGAGTTGGTAGACTTCCATGCACACTTGGAGTTTACAATGTAGAGAGATTGATTATTTTAACTTGTGTGAGTAAAGAGCCAGTCAGTCTTTTCCCTGTCTTATAAGATTTGAGTGTCTTCCCTTCTTTTTCTGAAAGGTGGTTTTCCTTTGGGGTTTTGTTAAGTTTCCACCTGTTCTTTACTCCAAAAGTTCATCACACTGAAATGTTTGTATCAACTCCAGAGCTTATCACACCAATTAAGCATTTAATGAGTGCCAAAACTAACTACCCTGCTGAAAATCAATAAAAATCTGGCCTCAGTGCATTCCCACTTGTTCTTTATTCTTAAAGTTAGTAATACCAAAATATTTGTATCAACCCCAGGGCTTAGGTTAGTGTTTGGAACATGATTAAGCACTTAGTAAGTGCCATAACTGACTAACCTGTTGAAAATCAATAAAAATCTGACTTCAGTGCCATGACAAATGGGTTTTAATACTAGGCAAAACAAACTATTTAAGACATGAAAAATTGACCTAAAATAACTAATGTGGTCTTGAGAGCATGTAATGTGAAACAGAAGGAGAGAGATGGTAGGATGTGAGCTGGAGGAAAGGTAGTAATGGGAAGCCAAAATTTGGATGGATGGTAGTTTAAAAAATTACAGTTTTTCTGTGAGAGGAGCAGAACTCATGATATTTGAGTGGACTACGTTCAGAGAGGTCAGTCAGTAGTCGTGAGTAGATTGAGAAATTTCTGATCTCAGCACACAGCCCAAAACACGTACTCCCGTATAGCTCCCCAGAAAGCAGAGCTGATAGGTCGAAGTGGGTTTTACGATAACTCTAGTAAATTCTGTCTCTTAAATTAGTCTCCATCCTGTGCTGAAATATCATAACAGTACATTTTCAGGAGTATTTTTTGAAATTGTATTTGTTAAGCGCTTACTACGTGCCATCATCATCAGTCGTATTTATTGAGCGCTTATTGTGTGCAGAGCACTGTACTAAGTGCTTGGGAAGTACAAGTTGCAAAGCACGGTCGTAAACTCTGGCGTAGATACAAGCTAAACAGATTGTACAGAGTCCCTGTCCTACGTGGAGCTCACAGTCTTAATCCCCATTTTTCAGACGAGGTAACTGAGGCACAGTAAAATCAAGTGACTCGCTCTAGGTCGCATAGCAGACAAGTGGTGGAGTCAGAATTAGAACCCAGGACCTCTGACTCTCAGGCCGAGCTGTTTCCATTAGGGCAGCACTGCTTCTCTGAGTTGTTTTATAAAACAACCAGTTTGCTAGTCTGGTGGTTGGTATCCCAAAGCTTTCATTTCCAATGTTTTGTCCCAGTCTTCATCCACAAGCCCATGTGAAACCCAGAGCCTTTCTGTGCATGGGGCACTAGAGAATGAGTTAAACATAACCTCCTCTGCTTGCAAGGAGTTTATCATCTTGGGCAACATAAGGCCAATTGAATAAATGTTCAACAAGTACACACATTACTTATTTCCAAAATAAACATACACTCAGATGAATTCATTTTGGGAAAAGAGGAGTCTTCAAGGCACATATTTGGGCAGAATTGCCCTCTCCTCCAAGGGAGTTCCCATCGGGGTTTTTTCTTTTGTTTTGTTTTGTTTCCTTTTAGTGACTACCGTTACCAAATATTTCATGTTTTTGGACCACAAATTCAAACTAATGCAATTGTAGTTTTCAAACAAAGGATGAGTACATCCAGTGAGCTGGCCAACGGAGTTGGTTTAGAGTGTCAGGTCTTGACTTTTGTGAGGTCCGTGTAATAAATTTTGTAAGTTCCACACGAGACCACCAGTGACGTGTAGTGGAAAGTGCAAGGTACACAGTAAGCCCTTAACAAGTACTGTAAAAAAAACAACAACAAATAACCCCCCCAGAACTTTTTATGTTTAAGCTCAGAATTTTGTTTCTCTCCCCATTGTTCTTTGACCAAATGCCTAATTGGCATTCTGACCAAGTAATGCCGAGGCCTGAAAACACTGAGTGCTTGGTCAAGATTTTTGTTTTGTTTCGTTTTTCTGTTCTGTGGTCCGCAAATAATTTTTATGGCTCAGGTTTTCAGAAACTTTTCCAACCTGATGATGTTGCTTCTACCCCAGACCTTAGAACAATGCTTGGTACGCAGTCAAATACCATAATAATAATCACATTTAGCAAACATTCACTGGGGGCACTTTGGATGGGCGCAAGAAAATCGTGTTGGTCACAGCCCCTTTCCCACCTGGGGCTCACAGTTTCGATCCCCATTTTAGGGAACTGAGGCACAGAGAAGTGAAGTTACTTACCCAAGGTCACAGAGCAGACAAATGTATTGGGAGAGTCCAATACAGAGTCTTTGCCGTCCCTTCCCAGGTCTCCTAGCATGAATGTTGCATCCACGCTGTAGAAACCAGCAGCAGGAGTAGAACCAGTCAGGGGCTGGGCCGGATGAAAACCAGTCTGTGTAGAGTGTTATACTGGAAAACTGGACAGACACTTGAATTGGAGCTTGGAAGGGCAAGCGGGAAAGACGGGAAAAGGGGTCACGGGACATCTGGGAGCACTGGGCGTGTGGGAAAAAGAAGCTGGAGAACAGTGGAGGAGACCTCAAGTTGTTGTTGTTTGTACTGTCCACAGAGTTTAGTACAGTGCCCTGCACACAGTAAGTACTCAAGAAATATGATTGATTCATAAAGCGGACCTTTGTCACCTGATGGTGAAGGGGACAGAGAAGTTGAGCCGGGCAATTGGGGAAAGAAGCAGCGTGGCCTACTGGAAAGAGCTCAGGTTTGGGAGTCAGAGGACTTGGGTTCTAATCCTGGTTCCGCCACTTGTCTGATGTGTGACCTGGGACAAGTCGCATCGCTTCTCTGTGCCCCAGTTTCCTCCTCTGCAAAATGGAAATAAGATGGAATGTGAGCCCCAGATGGGACAAGGACTGTTTTGAATGTGCTTTATCGTGTGTCTCTCCCAGCGCTTATTGTGGTTGTAGAACAGAGTAAATGCTTACCCAATCAATTGTATTTATTGAGTGCTTACTGTGTACAGAGCACTGTATTAAGTGTTTGGGGGAGTGGAATACAACAGGGTTGGTAGGTCACTGCTCAGAAGGAACTGAACACATCTTATTATTGTCATCTTTATTGTTATTATTATTACGAGGGAGTGGCAGATGGGGAAACATTGAGGGAATGACAACTAGTATGTGTATATATGTTTGTACATATTTATTACTCTATTTATTTATTTATTTTATTTGTACGTATCTATTCTATTTATTTTATTTTGTCAGTATGTTTGGTTTTGTTCTCTGTCTCCCCCTTTTAGACTGTGAGCCCACTGTTGGGTAGGGACTTCTCTATATGTTGCCAATTTGTGCTTCCCAAGTGCTTAGTACAGTGCTCTGCACATAGTAAGCGCTCAATAAATACGATTGATTGATTGATTGATTGATAGTAGCATGGCCTATTGAAAACAACATGGGCCTGGGAGCCAGGAGTCCTGGGTTCTAATCCTGACTCCGCCACTTACCTGCTGTGTGACCTTGAGCAAGTGATTTCACTTCTCTGTGCCTCAGTTGCCTCATCTGTAAAACGGGGATTAATCCTATGTGGGACATGGGCCGTGTCCAACTTAATTGTCTTGTATCTTCTCCGGTGCTTAGAACAGTGCTGGGCACATAGTAAGCCCTTTGCCAGAGCCATAATTAGGTATTATTATCATTGTTAGAAGCAGCAGGGAAAGAGTCCGAGCGGCTAGCAGAGGTGAGTCAGTGTAAAATTCTGGAAGGCCCTGATCAGTGGAAGGGCCACCCAAACCAAACTTTTTTTTCCCCTTAATGGTATTTTTTAAGCGCTTACTACATGCCAGGCTAATCAGGTTGGGGTAGATACAAACTAATCTGAATTCACAGGGTTCACAGTCAAATTTGACCTTTCAGGCAGTGGGATGGTTCCTTGGGTCAATGTTTGACCTCTGTCTACTCTTCCTAAACGGTAAGCCTAGCTCTACCAAGCCCTTTCCCTCAGCTGCTCACTGGGGCTATATTAAGATGGGACCTTTGAACATTTGATGACCTTTGGACATTTGATATTCACCCCACCTCCAACCCCACATCACTTATGAGCATATCTTTAAATTATGTATTATAAATGACTTATTTGTTCATATTAATGTCTGTCTCCCCCTCTAGACTAAGTTCATCGTGGGCAGGCCACGTGGCCGCTAATTCTGTTGTATTGTGCTCTCCCAAGTGCTTAGTACAGTGCTCTGCACATAATAAGCACTCAATAAGTACCATAGATTGGGACAGGTGTGTAGTAGAGGGTGAAAGCAGGGGATGAGAGTCAGGCCAGAGGAGACCTGTGGGAATCTAAAGATGTTCCACATTCCTGGGAATAATAACTGTGGTGTTTGTTACTACATATGTAACTTAATAATAATGATGGCCTTTATTAAGCGCTCACAATGTGCAAATCACTGTTCTAAGTGTTGGGGAGGTTACAAGGTGATCAGGTTGTCCCATGGGGGGGCTCACAGTCCTAATCCGCATTTTACAGATGAGGTCACTGAGGCCCAGAGAAGTTAAGTGACTTGCCCAAAGTCACACAGCTGACAATTGGCGGAACCGGGATTTGAACCCATGACCTCTGACTCCAAAGCCCGGGCTCCTTCCACTGAGCCACGCTGTTTCTATATGCCAAGCATTGTTCTAAGCACTGGGGTAGATAAAAGCTAACGTGATCCTTTGGCTCATGTAGACTGTGAGCCCATTGTTGGGTAAGGATTGTCTCTATCGGTTGCTGAATCGTACTTTCCAAGCGCTTAGTACAGTGAGCTGCATATAGTAAGTGCTCAATAAATATGATTGAATGAATTGGCTACGGAGGACCTGGGGAGAAAGGGAAGTCAATTGAGCAGCAAACAGAAGCAACAAGATGGGGAGAGAAACAAAGAGAAAAGCCAGGAAGATTTGGAAAATGAGAGAAGAAAGGGGAAAAAGGGAAAGGAAATGACAAGGAGAACGCCAAATAGAGGGAGTGGCCGGGGTGTTTTATAGAGATCCCCGGAAGGCTTTGCAAACTCTAAAATCCCTAAGTAATCCTTCCCCATAAGGGGTAAATGAAGGCACCTTGGAGCTCCTCAGACCCTAGTTAGCGGGATTTATACAACTCTTCCGAGCTAGTAGGGAGGGAGGAAGAGCACAAACCGACAATAAATACGACTGAATGAATGAACGACCCTTGGGTCTCAAAGCTTCTTTAGACAGCTCAGGAAATCACGGTCAGCGTCAGGGTGAAGTTAAAGATGAAGGTCTCCAGCATCAGAAAATGAGGATTCGCTTGGTCTAAAAAGCCAGTGATGTAAACTGTGTAAGTTCCATAATGCTAGTAGTGAAAGATGCTAAGAGAAGCAGCGTGGCTCAGTGGAAAGGGTATTTATTACTCTATTTATTTATTTATTTATTTTACTTGTACATATCTATTTATTTTATTTTGTTAGTATGTTTGGTTTTGTTCTCTGTCTCCCCCTTCTAGACTGTGAGCCCACTGTTGGGCAGGGACTGTCTCTATATGTTGCCAATTTGTACCTCCCAAGCGCTTAGTACAGTACTCTGCACACAGTAAGCGCTCAATAAATGCGATGAGGATGATGAAAGAGCACAGGCTTGGGAGCCAGAGGTCATGCGTTCTAATCCCGGCTCCGCCACTGTCAGCTGTGCGACTTTGGGCAAGTCACTTCACTTCTCTGTGCATGTTACCTTATCTGTAAAATGGGGATTAAGACTGTAAGCCCCACATGGGACAACTGATCACCTTGTACCCCCCACCAGCGCTTAGAACAGCGGTTCGCACATAGTAAGTGCTTACCAAATGCCATTATTATTAGTAACAACAACAACACTAGTATTTAAGTGCTTGCTATGTGCCAAGCTCAGGAGTAAGTATTGGGATAAATACAAGATCAGATTGAACACGGTCTTGCCCCATATAAGGCTCACAGTTCTGAGTAGGAGGGCTAATTTCATCCCCATTTTATAGATGGGGAACCTTAAAAGCAGAGAAGTAAAGTGACGTGCCTAAAATTGTTAATTTTTTCTGCTATGTATTTGTTAATCACCTATTGTGTGTCAAACACTGTTCTAAGCTCTGGGGTAATAATAATAATGATGGCATTTATTAAGCACTTACTATGTGCAAAGCACTGTTCTAAGTGCTGGGGAGGTTACAAGGTGATCACGTTGTCCCACGGGGGGCTCACAATCTTAATCCCCATTTTACAGATGAGGGAACTGAGGCACAGAGAAGTGAAGTGACTTGCCCAAAATCATCATTATCATCATCTGTCGTATTTATTGAGCACTTACTATGTGCAGAGCACTGTACTAAGCACTTGGGAAGTACAAATTGGCAACATATAGAGACAGTCCCTACCCAACAGTGGGCTCACAGCACACAGCTGACAGTTGGCGGAGCCAGGATTTGAACCCATGACCTCTGACTCCAAAGCCCGGGCTCTTTCCACTGAGCCACGCTGCTTCTGTCCCGCATGGGGCTCACAGTCTACATGAAAGGGAGAGGCCGGGTATTGAATCCCTATTTTACTGTTGAGGAAACTGAGGCAGAGAGAAGTGATTGGCCCCAGCTCACACAACAGACAGGTGGCAGAGCTGGGATTAGAACCCAGGTCCTCTGACTCCCCCAGCCCCATTCTACTAGGCCACGCTACTTCTCATTAAGCAAGTGAGATGATGCCTGACACCATCAAATTGTGTTTTCCCTCCACATTAACCTGTGAACACCATGTGGAGGAGGGACTGTATCTGATCTGATTTTATTGTATCTACCGGAGCGCTTAGCACAGTCTTCAGCATCATCATCATCAATCGTATTTATTGAGCGCTTACTGTGTGCAGAGCACTGTACTAAGCGCTTGGGAAGTACAAATTGGCAACATATAGAGACAGTCCCTACCCAACAGTGGGCTCTTCAGCACATAGTAAGTGCTTAACCAGTACCAAGAAGTGGCACTTCCCAGTGGATAGAGACCAGCCCGGGAATCAGAAGGATGTGGGTTCTAATCCCGGCTCCGCCACTTGTCTGCTCTGTGACCTTGGGCAGGTCACTTCAGTTTTCTGGGCCTCAGTTCCCTCATCTGTAAAATGGAGATTGAGAACGTGAGCCCCATGTGGGACAGGGTCTGTGTCTACCCTGATTACCTTGTATCTACCCCAGTGCTTAGAACAATGCTTGACACAAAGAGAAGCACCGTGGTTTAGTGGAAACGGCACAGGCTTGGGAGTCAGAGGACGTGGGTTCAAATCACGGCTCTGCCACTAGTTTGCTGCATGACCCTGGGCAAGTCACTTCCTTGTGCCTCAGTTACCTCATCTGTAAAATGGGGATTAAGACTGTGCCACGTGGGACAACCTGATCACCTTGTAACTACCCCGGTGCTTCGAACAGTGCTTGGCACACAATGCTTAAAAAATACCCTTATTATTATTATAGTAAGCGCTTAACAAATGCCATCATAATGAATCCAGCTGTGCTAAATCATTTCAAGTTGCTGAGACAATAACAGGCCTTTTTCCCACGCAGAGGCCCAGGCCAGTTTTCTCAGCCCGTGACTGATTTTCAGTCGATGGTTGGGAAGTCGGCTGTGCCAAGATCCGTTCCAGTTTCTCGGTGCGACTCTAAAACGGAATTCACACATAAAAAGCACGTAATTCACGGTTCTGGCTTCTACCTCAGATTGAGGCCGAATACAGTTGGCCAGCGGGAAAGTCGTCACTGACATTCCTCCTTTCACAGATATTGAACTCCCGCTGAGAAATTCACCATTTGGAGTGGCGCTCTTTGGAAGTCATCCTTAGAATCGGTGGCTGAGATAAAGAGTCTTTCAGTTGCTGAAATTGAAAAAAATTCCCCGAATTTCCCTGATCCCTATCCTTCTGGTTTCTATTAACTCGTTGCCAGCATCTTTTATTCATTTTTTTAAGTGGTGCTTGTTAAGCATTTATGATGTGCCACACAACTTACTAAACGCTGATGTTGATACAAGCTGATCAGGTTGGACACAGTCCCTATCCCATGTGGGGCTCACAGTCTATTTTACAGACGCACAGAGAACTGAAGTCTCTTATCAGTGTCACACAGCAGATGAGTGGCAGAGCTAGGATTGGAAAATGGGTCCTTCTACTTCCAGGCCCATGCTCTATCCACTCGGCAACACTGCTTGTCATCACGTCCCAGTGCTTAGAACAGTGCTCTGCACATAGTAAGCGCTTAACAAATGCCATCATTATTATTATTATTATTAAGGAATGAACATACAGCCTGTTGTCAGAACCGGAGCTTCAGGGACTGGCAACAATCCCGCCGGGGCTCAAGTGATTCTCATGTTAAATAGTAAGAGCAGTAGCTACTTATCGAGCGCTGTTTGCAGAACACTGACCTAAGAGCTTGGGCGAGTACAATAAAAGAAAATTAGCAGACGCGTTTCCTGTCCATAGGGAGCTACAGTCTAGAGGATGAGATTACATTGTATGTGACGATGATGGTTGTATTTGTTAAGCACTTACTATGTGCCAGGCACTGTGCTAAGCGCTGGGGTGGATACAAGCAAACCAAGTTGGACACGGCCCCTGTCCCATATGGGGCTCACAGTCTCAATCTCCATTTTACAGATGAGGAACTGAGGCACAGAGAAGTGAAGTAAGTTGCCCAAGGTCACACAGCAGGGAGGTGATTAGAACCCAGGACTTTGTGATTCACAGGTCCGTGCTCTAATGACTAAGCCATGCTGCTGTTGATCCTCTGCAGACTGGAAGGCTCTGGTGGCCAGGGATCACATCTACCAACGCTGGTGTATTCTACTTTCCCAAGTTTTCAGTCCAGTGCTCTATACACAGTAAGTGCTCAATCAATACCATTGATTGATAGACTGATAAAATGCTTCTCCAGGGTAAGGATCGTATCAACTATATCGGACTGTATCAATCAATCAATCAATCAATCGTATTTATTGAGCGCTTACTATGTGCAGAGCACTGTACTAAGCGCTTGGAAAGTACAAATTGGCATCACATAGAGACAGTCCCTACCCGATAGTGGGCTCACAGTCTAAAAGTAATAATGATGATGGCATTTGTTAAGCACTTACTATGTGCAAAGCACTGTTCTAAGCGCTGGGGAGGTTACAAGGTGATCAGGTTGCCCCACGGGAGGCGCACAGTTTTAATTCCCATTTTACAGATGAGGTAACTAAGGCACAGAGAAGTTAAGTGACTTGCCCAAAGTCACACAGCTGACAGTTGGCGGAGCTGGGATTTGAACCCATGACCTCTGACTCCAAAGCCCAGGCTCTTTCCACTGAGCCACGCTGCTTCTCCTTATCCCATATTGATGTGTGATCTTAGGCAAGTCACTTTACCTCTCTGTGTTCATTTACCTCATCCATAAAATGGGGATTCAGACTGTGAGTCCCATGTAGGACATGGCCTGTGTCCAACTGGATGAGCTTGTATCTACCTTTGTGCTTAGTACACTGTCCTGCACATAGTAAGTGCTTAACAAATGTCATAAAAAAAACCAGTGTCAAGCACTGTTCTAAGTGCTGGGGTAAATATAAATTCATTAGGTTGGACACAATCCCTCTCCCACAAGGGGCTCACAGTCTAAGTAGGAGGGAGTAGGCTCTAATCCTTATTTTACAGGTGAGGAAACGGAAGCACAGAGAATTTAATTGAGTTGCCCAAGGTCACACAGCAAGCAGTTGGCAGAGCCTCGATTTAAACCCAAGCCCTCTGACTCCCAAGCCCAGCTTCTCTATCAAACTCTATTGCTCAGCTTCCCAACTCAAGTGTAAATCAGTCCTCAATAACCAAAGTAGATTCCCGAAGGATGCCTTGGGGAAGTTCCCTTGATGCCCCTGGTTTACATAAAGATTTTGAGCGTGGCCTAGTTGAAAGAACATGGGCCTGGGTATCAGAAGTCCTGGATTCTAACCCTAGCTTTGCCACTTGCCTGCTTTGTGACTTTGGGCAAGTCCCTTTACTCCTCTGTGCCTCAGTTACCTCATCTGTAAAATAGGGATTAAGACTGTGAGTCCCACGTGGGGCAGGGATTGTGTCCAACCTGATTAACTTGTATCTACCCCAACGCTTAGTACAGTGCCTGTCACAAAGTAGGCACTTTAATACCATTGGAAAAAAAAAGGGGATTTAGGTCCCTTAATCCCTTAAATCCAAAGGAAGGTAATTCTATAGGGAGCGGACATAGAGGCTTCATCTCTCCAGCCACAGATATCTTCAGTATCTTCAATAGAGAAGCAGCGTGGCTCAGTGGAAAAGAGCCCGGGCTTTGGAATCAGAGGTCATGGGTTCAAATCCCAGCTCCGTCAATTGTCAGCTGTGTGACTTTGGGCAAGTCACTTAACTTCTCCGTGCCTCAGTTCCCTCATCTGTAAAATGGGGATGAAGACTATGAGCCACCCGTGGGACAACCTGATCACCTTGTAACCTCCCCAGCACTTAGAATAGGGCTTTGCACACAGTAAGCGCTTAATAAATGCCATCATCATCATCATCATCATCATCATCATTCAATTAATCGGTTGTATTTATTGAGAGCTTATTTTGTGCAGAGCACTGTACTAACTGCTAGGGAGAGTAAAATGCAACAGACCCCTTCCCTGCCCACAAGGTTAGTTTTCAAACTCTTTTGCCCTCCCACCCCCAACTAAAATTATTATTTGAGTATCTGTCTCCCCCGCTAGATTGTGAACTCCTTGAGGACTAACTCTATGGTACTCTCCCAATGCTTAGTACAGTGCTTGACACCAAGCAAACACTCAATAAATGCTGTTGATGGATTGACTGATCCAAAAGTTTTAACAGTGATGCTACAATCCTTCAATTCTTGACTTCGACCAAACCTCAAAAGCACCAACAAATAAATGGACTTGCTTTGGGTTTTTATAATCAAGGCAGAGAAGTAAATATAATAAAATCTGTTTGTTGATTAACAGCATCCCATCAGCTGCCTAGGAGTAGAAGCCATTCAAGACTTTCTAGTGACCTTCTAGACTGTGAGCCCACTGTTGGGTAGGGAACGTCTCTATATGTTGCCAACTTGTATTTCCCAAGTGCTTAGTACAGTGCTCTGCACACAGTAAGCGCTCAATAAATGCGATTGATTGATTGATAGTGAGGATACAGTTGCTTCTACTAGAAGCATAATACAGTACCCAGCAATCTATTGCTGATGTTCCTTATGGGGTTAACACTCTGTTCTCTCCACTAAAGAGTGAGGTGTTCCCCTGAAATGATAGTAGCTCCACAAATTAATATTCCGTTGTGACATTCACTTAGGCTACAAACTCTCTTTGAGAGAGATAGTGTGTGTGTGTAAGAGAGAAAGAGAGAGCACGTGAATGTTTTCACTAAGATGAAAAGGAAAGCTTGTTGTGAGCAGGGAATGTGTCTGTATTGTGAGTACAGTGCTCTGCACACAGTAAGTGCTCAGTAAATGCCACTGAATGAATGAATGAATTTAATAACTAAGGCAGTAGATAATTTTAGAGCATGGCATATATTTGTAGAAATAAATACATAATTATTGCACAAAGTCTGGTTGTAATCTGTGGGTTAAAAGCAATGACTATTCTTATTCCATGCTTTTGGCTAATCATTTGCCTTTAATCTTATGGAAGAACTTTATGGCTATCGATTCCAGATGGTCCAGTGTGAAAATCTGAAGACTTTACGGTCTCTAGCTGTTCTTAATGCTGATAACTTTTTTCTTCTGAGAGAAATCTTGCCCTGATCAGTCCGTGTCACCAAATTACTTTATGCCAGGTGGAAGATGATATTTTTTTTTATGGGAGAGGGAAAAAGGTAACCTTTTTCAAATTAAAAACATAGTTTTGTTACCTCAGAATTCAAAGCCAGTTCTCAAGCCCACATGTCTCTGCAAAAGCAAAATGCTGTCTTAAAATATGATGTATTCCCTATTATCCATCTGGGAAGACTCAGCTATTTCAGTGTAACCCAATAGGCCTCTGGCACTAGGCTCCTCTGGTCTGTCAGGAATAGATGATGTCTTTGAAATTCCTTCTGGCTGTAGGTTCCGAGTTGGCTCTGAACATTGCCTTTGTCATTCAGTGGCCTATAGTTATTGAAGTATCAATTACTCCCAGCAGCTGTTATGTTCATTGAGGTTGTATTTTCAAACCTGGGTGGACTGACTGAGATTAATATTAGTTCTAGTCATGGATTGCTTATCCCTTTTGTGACGTCTGTTCAGGGAAGATTGCTTTCAAAGCACTTCCACCCGCCCTTTCTTAGGGGGTAGAGGCCGGCCTGGATTGTGTAGCATTTTATATGGTGATAAAAGGAACTCTGCTTATTCTGTCATATTGTACGCTCTCTAGCACTTAGTCCAGTGCTCTACATATAGTAAGCACTCAATAAATACAACTGATTGATTATTTTATTGGTGGAGCTGCTCTTGGCTCCATTCACTGTGGCCTGTCACTACCTCAGGCGAGAATCCAGCCAAAAGTCACAGCTGCATTGAATCAGAGCCTCTGCAAAACTGGCAGCAGCAGCAGCAGTTATTGAACTCCTACTGTGTGTAAAGCATTGTGCTCAAGAGAAGCAGCGTGGCTCAGTGGAAAGAGCACGGGCTTCGGAGTCAGAGGTCATGGGTTCGAATCCTGGCTCCGTCACTTGTCAGCTGTGTGACTATGGGCAAGTCACTTAACTTCTCTGTACCTCAGTTACCTCATCTGTAAAATGGGGATTAAGACTGTGAGCCCCCCATGGGACAACCCGATCACCTTGTAACCTCCACAGCGCTTAGAAAAGTGCTTTGCACATAGTAATTGCTTAATAAATGCCATCATCCTTGGCATCAAACAGAAACCCCTCACTATTGGCATGAAAGCAATCACCTCGCCCCCTCCTACATCACCCTACTGCTCTCCTACCTAGCCCGCACACTTCACTCCTGTAATGACAGCCTTCTCACCGTAGCTTCATCTCGTCTATCTCACCGCAGACCTCTCACCCATATCTGGCCTCTGGCCTGAAATGTCCTCCCTCCTTATATCTGACAGACATTTACTCTCCCCCGATTCAAAGCCTTATTGAAGGCACATTCCCTCCAAGAGGGGCCTTGCCTAAGCCCCCTTTTCCTTTTCTCCCCCAACTTTCTGCATCACGGTGACTTGGTCTCTTTATTCATCCCCCTCCCAGCCCCAAAGCACTTATGCATATATCTGTCGTTTCTTTATTTATATCATTGTCTGTCTCTCCCCCAGCTCTTTACTGTAAGCTCATTGCGGACAGGGAATGAGGCACAGAGAAGTGAAGTGACTTGCCCAAAGTCACACAGCTGACAATTGGCGGAGCTGCGATTTGAACCCACGACCTCTGACTCCAAAGCCCGGGCTCTTTCCACTGAGCCAGGCTGATGCCAAGGTGTGTGGGGAACCACTGGAGACTCTGAACACCATGTTCAAAACACTGTGCTGGATGCCTGTTGTTTGCAGAGCACTGGGCAGGGTACCTACTATCTGCAGAGCACTATACTGCACACCAATTAGGTGTAGAGAACTGTAATAGGTGCTCAAGATCATAAAATAAGAATAGAAGGTGTGGTTTCTGCCCGTAATCAGTGAATCAGTAGTATTTTTTGAGTGTTCACTGTATGCAGAGCACTGTATTAACTGCTCGGGTGAGTACAATATTAACAGTACAACAGACACATCCCCTGCCCACAGCAATCCTACAGTCTAGAGTAGAAGATATGATTCTTGCCCTCAATCAATCAATGGTATTTATGTGCAGAGTCCCTACTAAGAACTTGGGAGAGTACAATACAACAGAATTAGAATTAGTTCCTGGCCCGTAACGAGCTTAACGTAACAGAGTCGGTAGACGTGTCCAAGGAGATTACATTCCAGTGGGGGAGATTCATTCATTCAGTCGTATTTATTGAGCCCTTACTGTGTGCAGAGCACTGTACTAAGCGCTTGGGAAGGACAAGTTGGCAACATAGAGAGACGGTCCCTACCCAACAACGGGCTCATGGTCTAGAAGGGGGAAAACAGTGGACCCCCACCGTGGGAATGAAAGGAAAAATTAGATTAAGGTCTAAGTGTAGTTCATGGGCTGGTGGTTGACCATAATAATATAATAATGATAATGATGGCGTTTATTAAGCACTTACCATGTGCAAAGCACTGTTCTAAGCACTGGGGAATTTACAAGGTGATCATGTTGTCCCGCGTGGGGCTCACAGTCTTAATCCCCATTTTACAGAGGAGGTAACTGAGGCCCAGAGAAACGAAGTGACTTGCCCAAAGTCACACAGCTGACAAGTGGCAGAGTCGGGATTTGAACCGATGACCTCTGACTTCAAAGCCCGGGCTCTTTCCGCTGAGCCACGCTGCTTCCCTACTTCCCAAGCGCTTAGTACAGTGCTCTGCACACAGTAAGCGATGAGGACTGGTCAGCAAGTGTTCCACAGAGGAGGTGTTCCTGATGGGAAGGATTTTTGTTGGGTGGATTTGAGAGAGAAAAGAATTCTGTGCCCTTTGGAATTCCCATTCCTTCGCATCCTCTGTGCCCTTTGGAATTCCCATTCCTTCGCATCCTCAGAGACCAGGATGGTTTTGAGTCTGCTAAAGTGTCAGGTCTGCAGAAGGTCTCCTAAAAATAAAATAGGATTGTCTCCTGCCTCGTGCACAGCCCTGACGAGAGCTGAAGGGTTTTAGCCATGGTGGTTATTTCCCCAAGTTTAGGCCCTTTCCAGGATACTCAAGGGAGAGAGACTCATTTCTCCTGGCCTGTTTTGAGAACAGACAATTTGGTAAACACAAAATCTTGCCTCCACAGTTTGCTCCTTGGGGTCCCAGGGATGGGGTGGGAGATGAATTTCCCTCAAGGCATAGAGATGTATTGAACTGGAAAACTCCTTCCCTCCTCTGCTCCATGGTGGTGAGGCGGTGGGAATTAGGAAGGGTACTTGAGGTCTCAAGTCCCCATGGGAATGATAGATTTTTGGCAGATTATTGAGCTTGTACCTGAAGCCTGAGGCCTTGCCATAGACAAATGGGATCTGGGACTCATTGTGCCGAGCAGCGTTCCAGCACCACTCGCGACATGGTGGGATGTGCCCGTGGCTTCTCCTCTCCCGGGCTGTGATCTCTAAGGTCCTGTCCCCTTCAAGTCAGAATTGGGAGAGCAAAATCATTTGCCTAAGGTCAGCAAGTTCATCAATCGTATTTATTGAGCGCTTACTGTGTGCAGAGCACTGTACTAAGCGCTTGGGAAGTACAAGTTGACAACATTTAGAGACAGTCCCTACCCAACAGTGGGCTCACAGTCTAAAGCGAGTTGTGGTGAACTTCAGTCGGGAGCACTTGGAGTCGCAAACCCAGTGCCCGTTTCTCTCGCTACTAATTCTCCCCTAACATTGGTTCTGAGAAAAGGTGCACAGCAGACATTTTTCCCAACCTGGGTTACGAGCCGCTGTTAAATAGTTAATCACTTGGTAAAGGAAACACCCTCTTCTAGCTAACTCCAGGGCACTCATGAGGCCTATGGTTGGCCATGCTGGCAAAAATCATATTATTATAAAGGGGCATTCATACGGCACCTTTAAAATAATATGATTTTTGCCAGCTTGATAATAATAATAATAATGATGATGATGGCATTTATTAAGCCCTTACTATGTGCCAAGCACTGTTCTAAGCACTGGGGAGGTTACAAGGCGATCAGGTTGTCCCACAGGGGGCTCACAGTCTTCATCCCCATTTTAAAGATGAGGGAACTGAGGCCCAGAGAAGTGAAGTGACTTGCCCAAAGTCACACAGCTGACAGCTGGCAGAGGTGGGATTTGAACCCGTGACCTCTGACTCCAAAGCCCGGGCTCTTTCCACTGAGCCACAAAACCATAGGCATTTTTATGTTACTTTGCCAGTGGTTAGTTGTGTTTTCTTGGAACGAGCGTGGGCTTGGGAGTCAGAGGTCATGGGTTCTAATCCCAGCTCCATCACTTGTCAGATGTGTGACTTTGGGCAAGTCACTTAACTTCTCTGGGCCTCAGTTCCCTCATCTGGAAAATGGGGATTAAGACTGTGAACCCTATGTGGGACAACCTGATCACCTTGTATCCCCCCAGCACTTAGAACAGTGCTTGGCACATAGTAAGCGATTAACAAATGCCAACATTATATTCATTCATTCATTCAATTGTATTTATTGAGTGCTTATTGTGTGCAGAGCACTGTACTAAGCGCTTGGGAAGTACAAGTTGGCAATATATAGAGACGGTCCCTACCCAACAGTGGGCTCAGAGAAGTAGCGTGGCTCAGTGGAAAGAACACGGGCTTGGGAGACAGAGGACATTGGTTCTAATCCCAGCTCCACCACTTCTCTGCTGTGTGACCTTAGGCAAGCCACTTAACTTCTCTGTGCCTCAGTTACCTCACCTGTAAAATGGGGATTAAGATTGTGAGCCCCAAGTGGGACAACCTGATTACCTTGTATCTACCCCAGCGCTTAGAACAGTGCTTGGCACGTAGTAAGCGCTTAACAAATACCATAATTACTATTATTAAAATGATTTTATTCATTTTTTAATGGCATTTATTAAGTGCTTACTATGTACCAGGCATTGTACTAACCTCTGCAGTAGGTACAGGCTAATCAGGTTGAACACAATCCGTGTTCCACATTGGGCTCACAGTCTTAATCCTCATTTTAGAGATAAAATAACCTAGTCACAGAGAAGTTAAGTTACTTGCCCAAGATCACACAGCAGGCAAGTGGTAGAGCTGGTTTAGAACCCAGGACCTCCTGACTCCTAGGCCAGTGTTCCTTCTACTAGGCCATGCTGCTTCTCTAACTTATTTGAAAGGCTCAAAAAAGCCTGGGTGACTTAACAAGGGTTAATTACATAACCTTATATAAGATAAATAGTGGAGTTTGGTTTTAACTTGATTTATTTATAAAAGCTTCTCCAGCGCAAAATCCAGTGGCTTTCGAATCACTGAAAATCAGAAAGGCCTTTGTAGTCTGAGATGCAAAGCATTTGATTCATTCTTTCATTCATTCAATCGTATTTATTGAGCGCTTACTGTGTGCCGAGCACTGTACTAAGCGCTTGGGAAGGACAAGTTGGCAACATATAGAGACAGTCCCTACCCAACAGTGGGCTCACAGTCTAGAAGATTGTTCCGGTTTGATTCTGAGCTCCGAAGTGAAACTATATTGTGGTGTTTCTTGCTTCCAGACACATTATCCAGCTTGACTCTTCATGGCAGTCCAGTTGATAAGCTGACAGTTTGGCTTCCCCTGCATCTGCTTAAGTTTCCTTTCAATCAGTTCAGTCAGTGGCATTAGCACTTACTGTGGGCAGAGCACTTTACTAAGCACTTAGGAGAGTACAGTACAACAGAGATGGTAGACATCAATCAATCAACGGCATTTATCGAGCACTTACCATGTGCAGAGCACTGTAGTAAAAGTTTGGGAGAGTACAATATAACAGAATTAGCAGACACGTTCCCTGCCCAAAACGAGCTTACAGTCCAGAATGGGAGAAAGGTATTGATAAAAATAAATAAATTACGGATATACACGTAAGCTCTGTGGAGAAGAGAGTGGAGTGAATACCAAGTGCCCAAAGAGTATGGAACCAAGTGCACAGACGACACAGAAGGGAGAGGGAGTAGAGAAAAAGAGGAATTATTCAGAGTAGGCTTCTTGGAGGAGATGGGATCTTGATAAGGCTTTGAAGGTGGGGAGAGTGGTGATCTGGCTTATATGGAGGGGGAGGGCGTTCCAGGTGAGGGCGAGGACAGGGAAAGGGGTCAGAGACAGGATTCAGAGAGAAAGCTGGCACTTGAATAAGGTGTGCGGTGTGGGGCGAAATCTATAGGGATGTAGCAGGCTGCACAGATCCCTATAGATTTCACCCCACACCGCACACTTTATTCAAGTGCCAGCTTGAATAAAGTAGCAGGCCGCACAGGGGACCATGCAGAGCAAACTCCGTTGGTCAATCGGTGATATTTATTGAGCACTTACTTTGGGTGGATCACTACACTGCATCCGGGTAGGGACTGTCTCTATATGTTGCCAATTTGTACTTCCCAAGCGCTTAGTACAGTGCTCTGCACATAGTAAGCGCTCAATAAATACGATTGATGATCCTCGGGAGAGTACAGTACTGTTGGTGACACGAACCCTGGCCTCAAGGAGATGTCAGCAGTCTCACAATCTAAACCCCAGCTGAGATCCGGCCCACCGTCAGTAGCCTGTCAACTGCATCTCCCCTCCTTCCCCGTCCCAGCCACTTCCCTGCCTGGTGTGGGACTCTACACCAGACTGGGCTGGAATGGTTCCGTCGTACTCTCCCACACGCTTAGACGCAGCGTGGCTTGGTGGAAAAAGCCCGGGCTTGGGAGTCCGAGGACGTGGGTTCTAATCCCGGCTCTGCCACTTGTCTGCCGTGTGATCTCGGGCAAGCCACTTAACTTCTCTGGACCTCAGTTAACTCATCTAGAAAATGGGGATTAAGACTGTGACTCCCCATGTGGGACAACCTGATTACCTTGTATCTACCTCAGCGCTTGGAACAGTGCTTGGCGCTTAACAAAAACCATAATAGTAATTATTATTACAGCGCTCTGCACACAGTAAGCACTCAATAAATAGGACTGACTGCTCAGGAAAGCAGCAATCAGTTAATCAGTGGTATTTATAGAGCATTTACTGTGTGCAGAGCGCTGTGCGCTTTGGAGAGAATAATGTAACAGAGTTGGTAGACATGTTCCCAGCTCATGATGAGCTTACTGTCTAGAGGGATTAACAGGGTAGCAGTTGGGATGTAGAGGAGAGGACAGATTTTAGCGATGTCGTGAAGGTTGAAGAGTCAACAGTGTAGCAGGGAAGTCTCCTTCAAGCACGTACAACCTCATTCCACAGGATGTGTCGGAGAGATTCGGGCTCGGGGGGCTAACGGGTTCCCAGAGGTGCTCAGGGCCCCCCTTCCAAGTGGATCAGACTCCAACATGGTCCTGGCATCAGTCTCTTCCCTGAGAATATTCTCGACATCAGGGAGACCCCAGAGTTACCTCAGAGATCTCTCTGGAGGTGCCAGGCATCACTGAAGCAGCGTGACCTAGTGGATAGAGTATGTGCCTAGGAGTCGGAAGGACTTGGGTTCCAATCCTGGCTCTGCCACTTGTCTGCTGTGTGATCCTGGGCAAGTCACTTCACTTTTCTGTGCCTCATTTTCTCCCAACTGTGAAATGGAGATTCAGTAGGAGGGAGACTTGTTCTCCCTCCTACTTACAATGTGAACCCCATGTGGAACCTGATGATCTTGTTTCTACCCCAGTGCTTAGTACAGTGCTTGGCACATAGTAAGTGGTCACCAATATTATTATTATTATTATTTATTATTAATAAAAGTTAGGTTTAGGGACACCAGATGCCAGTCTGCTTGCTTGACTCACTGAAGGCAGTTCTACGAGATGTGCTGGCCAGACAATATCCAACACCTGGTTTTTCCTTAACAAAACATCAAGTTTTTTCTGCTGCTGCAGTTGCCCTTTTCTGAGATTTTTTTTTCAGCTCCCTGGTTTCTGTGTCATGCTGTTGGATGATCCTAATTTCAGGACTGTGTCCGGATTCAAGATCAAATGTCGAGCCACCTAAATCGTCAAACTGTGCAGCCCCTAATATTATTATTATTACTATTATTATTATTATTATTATTACTACATTTGTTAACGACTTGCTTACTGTGTCAATCACAGTTCGAAGCGCTGGAGTAGCTACAAGTTAATACGATTGGGCACAGTTCCTGTCCCTTATGGGGCCCACGGTCTTGATAGGGGGGAGAACAGGCATTTAATTCCCATTTTACAGTTGAGGAAACTAAGGCACAGAGAAGTGAAGTGACTTGCCCAAGATCACACAGCAGACAACTGGCAGGTCCTCTAACTTCCAGGCCCTTGCTCCTTCCACTAGTCTATGCTGCTTCTCCAGTGTGCACTGGAATAAAGCACTTTAAAATGATGTGCCCCTAATAGAAGCCCCTCTTTGGAAACCTTTATTCGGCTTCACCTAGTTGATGAATGGTACCCCCCCTAAGCACTTAGTACAGCGCTCTGAAAATATTTAAGTGCTCAATAAATACCATTGATGATGATATGATGATAGAGGAAGGGATGGAGTTTTTCTAGAGTTGATGTTTCGTGTTTCTGTCTGATTATGCATCTTGCTTGTTTTCACAGTTCCATCTTGTGTGCTTCAATGCCTGGTTGTTAGACTTCACACAAGCCATCTTGAATCTGGGGTTTCTGGTTGGCGCTTTTACTCTAGGCTACGCAGCAGATAGGTAAGTGGGCCTGAGACAATTTTAAGTCATTCAATCAAAACATAAGAAATGAATGAAATTAAAGAGATGAAATCATTTCATTTGAGGTTAGAGAAAAATGCTTTGGTTTCTTTATGTGTGAACTGGGAAGTCCAAATCTATTCTCCTTCCTACTTAGATTGTGAGCCCAATGTGGGATAGGGACTGTGTCCGAACTAATTTGTCTGTACCTACAGTGCTGAACACATAGTAAGCACTTAACAAATTCCTTAAGTAATCGTGGCTGATTTCGACCTTTAAGGAGGGTGCCTCAACTTACTTCTCTCCAAAATAAGACTTCCTATTTCCCCAAGAACATATTATTGTTATTGTTTTTATTTATGGAATTTGCTCAGCACTTACTATGTGCCAGGCACAAGGTCAGCAGGTTGGACCCAGTCCATGTCCCACATGGGACTCACAGCACTAATCCCCATTGTGCAGATGAGATAACTGAGGCCCAGAGAAATGAAGAGACTTGCCCAAGGTCACACGGCAGATAAATGGTGGAACTGGTGTTAGAATCCAGGTCCTTCTGATTCTCAGGCCCATGCTTTATCTACTAGACCGTACTGCTTCTCTCACTACTGAGTCTGAGGCTTTTTCCCTTTAAGGTTTGTAATCCAAGAAGCTTGTCTTCCCCAAGCTAACCGAACCTGGTTCTGTTGAGACCGGACAACTGATCACAACAAGATTCCTCCCCAAATCTCCAGGGCTTTGTGCCTAAGCACAGATTCCATGAAAAGCTTTGAATGTCAGAAGTCAAGCTATGTAAACCAGTGAACTGAAAGAAGTAGATGGAAAGCAACTTTGTTGGCTTTGTAATCATTGTACTAGAAAAAAATCAACCTTTCAATCCATCAGTGGTATTTATTGAGTGCTTATTATGTGCAGAGCACTGTTCTAAGCACTTGGGAGAGTACAAAACAAGATAATTAGCAGGGCACTTCAGGCTGCCAATCTCTTTTATGGAATTTGAATCCACATTCAAGTTAAATAAACTTAAATGTCAGTTCATTTGTTTCAGTGTACATTACAATCAACTCTTTTCTCCTGTATTGCCTGTTCTGGGCAGTAATAACTACATCTTGAAGTACCAGGAGAAAGGTTAGTTCAGTGAGGCAGATTTTGCTTTTCTGTGATTTATTTCAAATTTCCTAACAAAGCTTTTATAATAATAATGGTGATGATGATGGTGATAATAATTGTGATATTTGTTAAGGGATTACCATTGGCCAAGCACTGTTCTAAATGCTGGGGGATATACAGGATAATCAGGTAATAAAAGGAATAGTAATGATAATCGTGGTATTTAAGTGCCTTCTATATGACCAGCACTGTACTAAGCGCTGGGGTAAATACAAGATAATCAGGTCCCACTTGGGGCTCACTGTCCAAGATATTGAATCCCCATTTTGGAGATGAGGAAACTGAGGCACAGTGAAGTTAACTGACTTACCCAAGATCACACAACAGGTAAGTGACAGGGCCAGGATTGGTTCCCAGCACCTCTGACTCCCAGATGCATGCGCTTTCCACTAGGACATGCTATTTCAGTTCACACAGGGCCTGTCTGTTTCTTATAATTTCGATTCGTACTAATTGTCAACCATCATTCCCTTTAACTCTAATTGCGTCTGGCATCTCTCAAAGGCCTAAAAGAAGTCCTTTTGAAAGAATGCCCTAGTGTCACCCACTCCGTTGCTCCAAGCGAACGATTAAGGGTAGGAGAGGGCCGCGAGAGGAAGGGGAAAAAAAGAAGGGGTGTGAAGCAAGAAAATGGCTCCTTGCCTGAACTGGCAGCTTCTCAATTCCCTTATCCTTCTGCCGGCTCTCTGTTCTGCCAAAGACCCGATAGACTGCCAACAGTAATCAGATGCTCTGCCAAAGCCATCAGCTGAGCAGCTAGAGTGCTTGGGCTATTGAAACCAGGGAGGAAAAAAACAATCCTATTAACCTGAGCTGACGCTATTATAAACAATGAGTCCTAGAGGCCCCACCGTTATGGACTCAGCTGTGACTTGCTGAGTGACGATTTTGTTAGACTCCCGTGATCCTTAGGAAATGGGCCCATCACACATCTTGTCCCGGTGAGCCAGGCTCCGACCAGCGGTGTGGAGAGTTCTGTTGCTATTCTTCCTAAATGTTCACATAACCCCAAAATATATTCCGGCCATCTTCCTGGAACGATTTAGCAAAACTGCCGCCCAGCCTGGCTGCTGCTATCAGTCACACAGTGAAAATTGCCAAGTAGCCAATGACAGTGATTAGAAAGGAAATCTATTTGCAAAGTCCATCCACCATACAGAGCAGTGAGTCAAAAGTGTAGCTAATTAGCATTAGCTTAATCCTTCCATCAACCAAATAATTTGCAACAGGACATTTTACCTTGTTTATTTCTTTGTCTAAGTAGCTTTTAATTAGCTTGATTTTCTTTGCTTAGAGAATTAGAACTGAGGACCATGAAACACTTGGCTTAAACAGTCTTAACTTTCAGCTTACAACTGAGAAACAAAATGATCAGTGGTAGTTTTTATCAAGTGCCTATTGTGTGCAAACCACTGTACTGAGCTGGGGAAAAGTACATGGATGAGAATTAGACACAGTTCCCCAAACACACCAGGGTTTAACAGGGACAGGATTGGTGACTGACACCTGAAGAAAGGTGAAAAGAAAGAAAGCAGAAAAACAACATGAAAAGAGAAGAACAGGAAAAACTATGCTAAGTTCCAGTGTGTTTATTTGTTATGGCAATTCATTTCATATTTCCAGAAGGACTTATTTGTGTAAGCTTATGTCTATTTTAGGAAACTGTAATGTTATGTGTATATTCCCCTCTTCCACAGAACATTTTGAAATGATCTCTCTCTTTGTAAAGGTATGGCAGAATAATCGTTTATCTAATATCCTGCTTTGGTGTTGGAGTAAGTGGTTTGGTTGTGGCATTTGCACCAAACTTTACCGTGTTTGTGGTCTTCCGCTTCATACAAGGTGTATTTGGAAAGGGAACATGGATGACAAGCTACGTGATTGGTAAGAAGTTCAATTTTCTAATCTTCCCCGTTGGATGGAAGGGGCGGGAGTGGTGAGGAAACCCCTGACAGAACGGAAAGTTCTTCCCAATCAAACAAGAGTTCCTCTGAATTTGCAATATCCTTTCTGCGAGATCCACTGAGAGCATGCTCTGAGTTTCTCTGTCATCCTACTACATAGCAGGACATAGGGCTAGAGTGGCTGACAGTAATCGTTTTGCTTAAGAGCCAAACTCAGGTCTCGACAAAGAGTTTTTCATTACGTGGGGTTTTACTGGACAGAAAATCAACCTTATATATAGGTTGTTCCTATAACAGGGAAATCATATGGCAGTTTGAAAAAAGACACATGGAAAAGCTTCAGCCATGTAGCTGATTTGGCTAATATGGCTTCTGGGATATTGGCCTCATTTTCATCATCATCATTATCATCATCGATCATGTTTATTGAGCGCTTACTGTGTGCAGAGCACTGTACTGAGCGCTTGGGAAGTATAAATTGGCAACATATAGAGAGAGTCCCTACCCAACAGTAGGCTCACAGTCTAAAAGGGGTAGACAAAACCAAACATACTACAAAATAAAATAGAATAGATATGTACAGGTAAAATAAATAAATAAATAAATAGAGTAATAAATATGTACAAACATATATACATATATACAGGTGCTGTGGGGAAGGGAAGGAGGTAAGATGGGGGAATGGAGAGGGGGACGAGGGGGAGAGGAAGGAAGGGGCCCAGTCTGGGAAGGCCTCCTGGAGGAGGTGAGCTCTCAGTAGGGCCTTGAATTTTCCCACTTGGACTTCCCAAGCACTTAGTACAGTGCTCTGCACACAGTAAGTGCTCAATAAATACGACTGAATGAATGAGTGAATGAATGAATTTTCAATCCAGTGAAAGAGGAGTTGGCATTTTTTCAAGGAATTAAGCTGTCTAGCCAAACCTAAGTTGGGCTCAAGGGGAACATGGTAGTTATCTGTGTTATCTCAGTCAGTCAGTGGTATTTATTGAGCATTTACTGTGTTCAGAGCCCTTAGGAGAGTACAATATAACAGAGTCGGTCGGCACGTTCCCTGCCCACTTTGAACTAGGATCCTTTGTGTGTCTTTCCCGAATGGCTGGGGCAGCAGCATAATCTAGTAAATTGGGTTATTCTAATCTCGCCTTCCACCCTAGGGATCCCTCAGACCTCATCCCCTGCCACGCAATAGTGTCCTGTGGAATAATGGCAGGGGATGGAGCCACAGAAAGCCAGAAATGGCCTCCCTTGATCCGGTTGGCCTGCTGGAATTGGGGTGCCCCGGGGCAGCTTGAGTAAGATGAAGCTTCTGATGGGTGACCTTCTGGGGAAGAGCTGTGTCGAATCAAGCCGGGCAACCCAAGTGGGAGTTAGGAACTAAGCGACAATAATAACGGGACTTGTTAAGCGCTTACTATGTGCCAAGCGCTGTTCCAAGCACTGGGGTTAGATAAAATTTAATCACGTTGGTCACGGTCCGTGTCCCACACGGCTCAGTCTTATCCTCATTTTACAGATGAGGCAACTGAGGCACAGAATGTTAAGTGACTTGCCGAGATCATGCAGCAGGCATGGGACAGAGCCGGGATTAGAGCCCAGGTCCTTCTGACTCTCAGTCCTTTCCTCTCTCCACTAAAGCCTCGCTGCTCCTCAAGTTGACCACGGAGCTAGTCATGGCTGAAAACAGAAGTTTCTGTGGAGAAGTTTACTTGGGAAGAAAGTCAGTACCTTGCAGGCGGGATCACAGTGTGTTTTTCTTATTAAGTTGGCAAATATAAGCCTATGGACTGATCTCTGAGTTAAGAATGCTGAACGTTGCAGTTGGCAAAAAACAAACAAACCGTGGTTGCTAAGACTAAAGGCTTAGGGGTCAAATGGGATTAGGATGCCAGAATTCAGTCCCAACTGGTAAAGTTTGTCCATGTTTGGGATGGTCAGAAACATGCATGCTGTGCTGCTACTCAGCTTGAGAAGTATGAAATATAAAACAGTATCATTCGTTTTTGCTCAACTTGAATCCTTTCAGCTTGTTTTTGTAGGGCAAGTGCAGATTTGTCTAGAAAAAAAGTGATGAGGATTTCTCTGTCAGATAAGTTAACTGTACTGGTCCTCATCACCAACTGCTCAGTCACTTTTTGCTTGGTCATTATTAAGGGCGAGGCAAAAAAATTGGGAGAAATTGGGCGGGGGAAATGGGAATCACTGCCTTAGGGTCTTAATGGCAGCTGGAGAGAGCAGAATGGTATTTGCAGGGAGTACCAGGAAGGAGGGGTATTTCCTCGCTTCTTCCGCAAACCATGGCCTAATGGAGAGAACATAGGCCTGGGAGTTAGAAGGACCTGGGTTCTAATCTAAATTTAATCTAAATCTAATCTAAATCTAAATTTATTTATTTATTTTATTTGTACATATTCTATTTATTTTATTTTGTTTATGTTTTGTTTTGTTGTCTGTCTCCCCCTTCTAGACTGTGAGCCCGCTGTTGGGTAGGGACCATCTCTATAATGTTGCCAACTTGTTCTTCCCAAGCGCTTAGTACAGTGCTCTGCACACAGTAAGCGCTCAATAAATACGATTGAATGAATGAATCCCGGTTCTGTCACTTGTCTGCTGTGTGACCTTGGTCAAGACACTTCACTTCTCTGTGCCTCGGTTAGCTCATCTGTAAAATGGAGATTAAGGTTGTGAGCCCCGTGTGGGACGGGCCATGTCCGTCCTGATTAGCTTATGTCTATCCCAGTGTTTAGTACAGTGTTTGGCACATAGTAAGTGCTTACTAAATGAAATAATAATAATAATTGTGGCATTTGTTGAGCCCAATGTGCCAGGCACTATACTAAGCGCTGGGGTTGGATATAAGCAAATCAGAGTGGAGATTAGACTCCCAGGCCTGTGCTCTCCTGGCTCTGCCACTTGTCTGCTGAGTGACCTTGGGCAAGTCATTTTACTTCTCTGTGCCTCAGTAACCTCATCTGTAAAATGGGGATTGAGACTGTGAACCCCACAAGGGACAGGGACTATGTCCAACCCAATTTGCTTGTACCCATCCCGTGCTTAGTACAGTGCCTGGCACAGATTAAATGTTTAACAAATACCATAATAATAATAATTATTATTATTAGAAGAAAGAGCATGGACTTGGGAGTCAGAGGACGTGGGTTCTAATCCTGGCTCCTCCATTTGTCTTCTGTGTAACCTTGGGCAAGCCACTTAACTTCTCTGGGCCTCAGTTACCTCATCTGTAAAATGGGGATTAAGACTGTCAGCCCCACGTGAGACAACTTGATTATCTTGTATCTATCCCAGTGCTTTGAACAGCGCTCGGTACATAGTAAGCGCTTAACAAATAATAATAACAATGATGGCATTTATTAAGCTCTTACTATGTGCAAAGCACTGCTGGGGAGATTCCAAGGTGATCAGTTTGTCCCACGGGGGGCTCACAGTCTTCATCCCCATTTTACAGATGAGGGAACTGAGGCCCAGAGAAGTTAAGTGACTTGCTCAAAGTCACACAGCTGACAGTTGGTGGAGCCGGGATTTGAACTCATGACCTCTGACTCCAAAGCCCGGGCTCTTTCCACTGAGCCGCGCTGCTGTTATTATGATTACACCAAAACCTTGATCCTCCACTCCAGAGACCCTTCCCACCTAAGCAGACCTTTCACCTCCCCTCTCCTTTCCACTGTCTGGTAAAGCGGGGAAGGCGTACATGTGTTAATCATGGAAATTGCCCTGATCCCCAGGCTCCCATCCATCTTGCGTCTGATTGCGTCACATGATTGGCAAATATTCCAGTTGCGTCGTATGATAGGCAAATATTCCAGTCGAATCGGAGGTGGAGGCTAGCGTTAGGGGGTCGTAAATCAACCCCTTCAACTGGGTGGAGGGAGAAAAGACAGGGGGCCCAGGCAGGCCTTTAATCCAATCAAATGGCACCTTAAGCAATTCGCACCTCAGTCCAAAGCAACGGTGAGCCTGAGGCATTTAAACCCTGGGCATCCACCTGATCCGACAAGTGGAAATGCCCCGGGGCGCGAGCCAGAGTGTCAGTGATGGGAAATGGCAGGTGGGAGCCTGCTGGATCTCCAAGGAGGATGGTGTGGTCTCAAAGCTGTATGCCACGGGAGCCAAAATAGCGTATGGAGTAGTAGGTGTGGACATTCAAAACTGTGCTTGGGGAACCATGGTTTCCAAGACAAAGTAGGGTGGCTCAAATCTCCTTTATATATGCCTACCTGGCAAAAATTCCAGGCAGTCAGTCATATTTATAATAATAGTAATAATGGTATTTAATAATAATAATGATGGCATTTGTTAAGCGCTTACTATGTGCAAAGCACTGTTCTAAGCGCTGGGGGGGATACGATGTGATCAAGTTGTCCCGCGTGGGGCTCACAGTCTTAATCCCCATTTTTTCAGATGAGGGAACTGAGGCTCAGAGAAGTGAAGTGACTTGCCCAAAGTCACACAGCAGACTTGTGGTGGAGTCGGGAATCGAACCCTTGATGTCTGACTCCAAAGCCCGGGCTCTTTCCACTGAGCCACGCTGCTTCTCTGCGCTAACTAAGTGCTTACTATGTGCCAAGCACTGTTCTAAGCGCTGGGCGAGATACAACGTCATCAGGTTGTCCCATGTGGGGCTCACGGTCTTCATCCCCATTTTACAAATGAGGCAACTGAGGCACGGAGAACTGAAGCGACTTGCCCGAGGTCACACAGCAGACAAGTGGCAGAGCCAGGATTAGAACCCACAACCTCTGACTCCCAAGCTCGTGCTCTTTCCGCTAAGCCACGCTGCGGTGCAGAGCACTTTACTAAGTGCTTGGGAGAGTACAATAGAACACATTACCCGCCCACAAGAAGTTTACAGTCTAGAGGGAAGTGAAAGAAATACAAATTCCTTTTAGGACGGTAAAAGCAAGGATGAGAAGGTAGGTCTTCGAAAACAGGTATTTCCAAATTCATATGGACAGTAATTCTTCAAGATGATATCGTGGAATGGGGATGAAAATGATTCTGGACATTTCATTGTAGTTATACTTAGACTGGAGGTACTGTTAGGTACGTGTTTTGTTTATCTTGATATATTAAAACTTCATAACTGTGCTGAGTTCAGTGTGATTTTATGAGCCAGGAAATAACAATCGGAATTTGGACAGTGTTGTAAGTTAATGATAATAATAATGATCGTTGTGTTAGGAGCTTAATTTGTTCTATGCAATGTGCTAAACACTTGGATTGATACATGATAGGTTTGATCACCATCCCTGTCCCATATGATTATGGCATTTGCTTACTATGCGCCAAACACTGTTCTAAACCCTGGGGTGGTTACAAGGTAATAGGATTGGACACAGTCCCTGTCCCCAGTGGGGCTCACAGTCATAATCCCCATTTTACAGTTGAGGTAACTGAGGCAGAGAGAAGGGAATTGACTTACCCGAGGTCACACAGCAGACACGTGGCAGAGCAAGGATTAGGAAACCTGTTTGGTGACCTTGGACAAGTCACTTTAACGCTCTGTGCCTTCATTTCTTCATCTGTTCTATAGTGATAAAACACCTGCTCTCCTTACGTTTCAAGACTGTGAACTCCAAGTAAGGCAATGATGATCTGATCTCATTATCATTTATCTGGTGTAGTTATCTGCCCCAGTGCTTGGCACAAAAGTTAATGCTTAGTAAAGACCACGATAATCATAAAAAGGGTATTATTTTTGTTGAAAATTGGGAAATCAGGACACACAGCCTTTGTGATTCCCCTTCCTCTTGGCAACCGTGAAAGTGGGGGCCAGGGGAGAGAGGAGGGGTACAAAATGATGATATTCCTGGTCAGCCATATTAAAATCCCAAAAAGGCTGTGGTCCTAAACAGAGAATTCCCTAAGCACATCATCCTGGACTCGAAAGGGCAAAAATTTGAAGTGAGAGAAGGCAGCCTGTGGTCAGAACCAAGTGGACAGCCCAGTTTAATGAAGTTCCCGATCCTGGGATGCTTGACTATTTTTCTAAAATTACCCAGGAGAGCCTACAAATATAAATGACTGTCCTGGTTAAACCAGGATGTTTTATGGTCAACCTAAGACAATATGATAGTACTACGTTTGCACCAGGGAAGTGAATGTGGAAAATTGTTGGAAAAGCAGCATACCCTAGTGGATAGAACTCAGGCCTGGGAATCAGAAGGTCCAGGGTTCTAGTCCTGGCTCTGCCACGTGTCTGCTGTGTGACCTTGGGTGGGTCACTTAACTGCTCTGTGCCGCAGTTACCTCACCTGTAAAATGGGGATTTAGATCGTGAACCTCCTGTGAGACAGGGGCTGTGTCCAACCTAATTATCTTCTCAACACCTCAGCACTTGGTACAGTGCCTGACACGTAGTAAACACTTAACAAGTACCATTAAAAAGTTACTGAAGCTTACAAGGTAAAGTTCAAAGCACGTAGAGCATTGAATTGTCAGGCTAATGTCTCTTGCCTTTCCTTCACTTCTTTTCCCATTTTTCTCTTTCAGTGATGGAAATAGTTGGTTCCAAACAGAGGAGGATTGTGGGAATCGTGATTCAGATGTTCTTCACCCTTGGGGTCATAATTCTTCCTGGGATTGCTTACCTGATTCCCAAGTGGCAAGGAATCCAGCTGGTCATAACCCTGCCCAACTTCCTCTTCCTCCTCTATTACTGGTAATATGGTCATGGTGGCTGTGGTATTTACTGATTGGGTTTAGTAGTGCAGCTTTCTCAGAGTCCAAGGAGATTTTTCTGAATTCTTCAAGACAGTGTTTGCTTTGGAATCTCGGACACCAGCAGGGAATATTTGGGTTGGTCAGTCCCGACCAGCAGTTATTTCTGTAGTCATTTCAGCCTCACTGCTGCGGCCCAAGATGAGGTTTCCTGGACATTTCTAGCAGCAGAAAAAGATAACTCCTCTAAAAACAGCCATCTGAGTAATTGCCCTCGAGAACTCTGGTCTCTGAGCCTTTTCATTCCCTCTTAGCTGCCTTCTGCCTCCGTCACGTCAACTGGTGCTAAAAAATGGGGACAGAACCCAAATCACAGTGGACCAGAAAATTTAAAAGCCACCTGACTCACCTGTCTGTGCAGATCTCCAGCTCTTACTGTCTCCACTAGCTAAAATCAAAAAGGGTATTTCTTGCGCTCTCGCTGTGTGCAGAGCACTGTACTAAGCACTTGGGAAAGTACAGTACAACATAGTTGGTAGACACGTTCCCTGCCCACAAAGAGCTTGCAGTCTAGAGGACTTAAACTCTTCTTCTCTGCTTACTCTAGACACATGTGAGTCAATTGGTACAGTGCTAAGCACTCAGTACAGTGCGCTGCAAATAGTAAACGCCTAGTAAATTGAAAGAAAACAATTCAATGAATGAATTGAATGAAATGGAGTTAAATTTCAATGATTGAATAAAAACAAGGGATGGACTGTTGAAATAGAGAGGCAAGATCAAGAGAAGAGTAGCCAATTGGCTGGCTTGCATGCATCCAATTAAGAGGTCAGGAAGAAGCCGTCAAGTCTGAGAAGAAATTGCCATTGAACTGTATCGAAGTTTTAGTAATATGGCAGGCATGGCTCGTTCCTCTAGATAAGAATAATAATAATATTGATGGCATTTATTAAGCACTTACTATGTGCAAAGCACTGTCCTAAGCCCTGGGGAGGTTACAAGGTGATCAGGTTGTCCCAAAGGGGGCTCACAGTCTTAATCCTCATTTTACAGATGAGGTAACTGAGGCACAGAGAAGTTAAGTGACTTGCCCAAAGTCACACAGCTGACAATTGGCGGAGCCGGGATTTGCACCCGTGACCCCTGACTCCAAAGCCCGTGCTCTTTCCACTGAGCCACGCTGCTTCTCTTGATCATAAACTCATTGTGGGCAGGGAATGTGTCTGCTTATTCTGTTGTTTTGTATTCTCCCAAGTGCTTAGTACAGTGCTCTGGACCTAGTAAGCACCCAATCAATATCACTGATTGATTGACTGACCCAGGTCTGGGTTTTCCTACTGCTCTGGATCCCATTCCAGGGCCGGGAACGCAGGGCCTGGCTTCAGAGTTCACCACCCCGAGGCAGAGCAAAATTGGCATCCTCCTCCCGTTCTGACATTGTGGCATGCTGTGGTTTTTTGTTCTTTGTTTTTTTATGGTATTGGTGAAGTGTTTGTTGTGTGCCAGGCTCTGTACTAAGCACTGATACGAGCTAATCAGGTTGGACACAATCTGTGTCCCACACAGGGCTCACAGTCTTAATTCCCACTTTACAACTGAGGCCCAGATTAGTGATGTGACTTGTCACACAGCAGGCATGTGGCAGAGCCAGGATTAGAGCCTGTGCTCTATCCACTAGGCCATGCTGCTCCTCACTGGGTTTCACTGTACCCACGGGGTAACGTAATGACATCATCCGTAAGCCCACCTAAGCCCCCAAACGTAGAACAGTTCTGTGCTCTCCTCCCAGGTCCCTGGCAGCACAGACTCCATTTCCGAGTTTCAGATTTTCAACCACAGAGCCCTGAGGCAACTGCCTCACATCCTTCCAGGGCAGCAGCCGGGCCTGGGGAAATTGAACCCTCCCCATCAGACTGCCTCAGTCCCTGAAATGGAGAACCCAACGGGCCCATCTTCAGCCCACAGAATGGGCTGCAAGGGGGAGGCGAGAGGTCTCCCCCTTGGTCCCACCTCAGCGTCAGAGCCAGGCCCCCTTCCTAAGGTCAGAAAATGGATTGGCCCCTCACCTCATCTGGCCGGTGAGGTGGGGAGGAAGTAGAGAGGAAGGCAGCATAGCCCAGTGGAAAGTCAACCAGTCAGTGGTGTTTATTGAGCGCTTAACGCATGCAGAGCACTGTACTAAAGCCCTTCGGAGAGTACAATATTATAGCAGCCCAGAAGTCAGAGGCCCTGGGGTCCACTCCCAGCTCTGGCTCCTGCCTGTTGTGTGACCTCGGGCTAGTCACTTCATTTCTCCTTGCCTCAGTTTCCTCAGCTCTCAAGTGATATCCGATAGAGATATCTGATCTCTGCTCTACGGAGACTGGGAGCCCCGTGTAGGACAGGGCCTTGTGTCCAGTCTATTGAACTTCTGTCTCCCCCAGCTCTTAGAAAAGTTCTTGACACATTTGAAACGCTTCAACAAATGTCATCATTATTATTATTAAGATACTATACAGTGTATTTGATAGAATAGATTATATGGTAATATATCACACAATATATAAAAATACTAGGAGAATATGCAATATTGTTAAATGAATATTATTATCAGTAATGATAATAACTCACAGCATAACCGACTTCCACCCTGGGAAGTCACAGCATTCCAGTTGGCCTCCCGGGGAACAGAACGTCGCTTTTCACCGGGTTTCGAGACGGACGAACCCGTCGCGATCTTGGCTCCACACCGTGATCCGGTCCCGTTGACAGGGGCTGCTGACGCGATCTCCCCCGAGGCTGCCACAAAGCGTCACTCGGCAGACTCGGATGACCTCTGTCGTCTGTTGAGTTGCCCTCACAGCTGGCGGAGGGTTTCGGTTTTCTGCCCATCGTCGGGTTGGGGGGGGAAGAATGCACGGCAGAAGCCTGCGGCGCTCACCTCTGACCCATTTGCTCCCCTCTTGGCCAGAGCCGCGAAATCCTCAACGTTGGCTCGACCCTTTATCGATCAACCGGTGCTGTCGATTGAGCGCTCACGGTGTGCAGAGCATTGTAGTCGGAGCGTGGGAGAATACTATATGACAGGCTTGGTAGACACGATTCCCATCCACGAAGAAGCTTTCATTCTGGAGAAGCAGCAGAGCCCGGGCTTTGGAGTCAGAGGTCAGGGGTTCAAATCCCGGCTCCACCGGTTGTCAGCTGTGTGACTTTGGGCAAGTCACTTAACTTCCCTGTGCCTCATTTACCTCCTCTGGAAAATGGGGATTAAGACTGTGAGCCCCCCGTGGGGCAACCTGATCAACTTGTAACCTCCCCAGGGCTTAGAACAGTGCTTTGCACACAATAAGTGCTTAATAAATGCCATTATTTTTACTATTCTAGAGGGGGAGACAGACATAGAAATACATAATGGATATAGAGTATATAAAGGCTGTGGGGCTGAAGGAGGGGTAAATAAAGGGTGCTAATCCAAATGCACGGGCGACCCAGAGGGGGTCAGGGACATGAGAGCTCAGGTGGGGAAGGCTTCTTGGGCAGAGTTGTGGCCGGTCACATATATGAAGGGGGAGGTCAGAGCGCGAGATGAGATCGAGGAACGGTGAGTCATTTGCAGTGGAGGAGCCGATTGTGTGGACTGAGTTGGTTTCTGAGCTCACACTGTGTGCAAAGCGTTGTAATAATAATAATAATTCTGGGATAATATTACTGTGTGTCAAGCGCTGGGATAGATAAAACTAACCTTGTGACCTCCCCAGCGCTTGGAGCGGTGCTTTGCACATGGTGAGCGCTTGATAAATGCCATTATTATTATTATTATTATTAAACCCTCATTTTATATGTGCACTTGGATCTGTAGTCTTTAAGCATTTGATATTCAGCCCAACAGCACTTCCCCTGACTAGGCCCTCATTTCCTCTTCTTCTCCATTCCAAGTCACCCTTATACTTTGTACATATTTATTACTCTATTTATTTATTTTATTTGTACATATCTATTCTATTTATTTTATTTTGTTAGTATGTTTGGTTTTGTTCTCTGTCTCCCCCTTTTAGACTGTGAGCCCACTGTTGGGTAGGGACTGTCTCTATATGTTGCCAACTTGTACTTCCCAAGCGCTTAGTACAGTGCTCTGCACACAGTAAGCGCTCAATAAATACAATTGATTGATTAATCAGACTGGACACAGTCCATGCCCCATGTAGGGCTCACAGTCGTTATCCCCATTTTATAGGTGAAGTCACTCAGGCACAGAGACTGTGAAGTGACTTACCTAAGTGGCAGACAAGTGGCAGAGACAGGATTAGAACTCATGTCCTTCTGCTCCCAGGCCCTTCCCCTATCCACTAGGCCTCGCTGCCATACTGAGAACTTGGGAAGTTGCAGTACAGTAGAGTTTGTGGACATCAATCAATCAATTGTATTTATTGAGCACTTATTGTGTGCAGAGCACTGGACTAAGCGCTTGGGAAGTACAAGTTGGCAACATACAGAGACAGTCCCTACCCAACAGTGGGCTCACAGTCTAGAAGGGGGAGACAGAGAACAAAACCAAACATATTAACAAAATAAAATAAATAGAATAGATATGTACAAGTAAAATAAATAGAGTAATAAATATGTACAAACATATATACAGGTGATGAGGACATGAACTCTGTCCTCAGTAATAATGACCGTGGTATTTGTTAAGCACTTACTATGTGACAAGCACTGTTCGAAGAGCTGGGGAAGATACAAGGTAATCAGGTTGGACACAGTCCCTGTCCCACATGGAGCTCACTGTTTTAATCCCCATTTTACAGATGAGGTAACTGAGGCACAGAGAAGTGAAGTGACCTGCCCAAAGTCACACAGGAGACAAGTGGTGGAACGGGGATTAAAACCCAGGTTCTATGATACCCGGGCCCGCGGTCTTTCCGCTACGCCGTGCTGCTTCTCAAGGATGCTCCTTTTTGACAGGGTGATTCCCGAGTCTCCCCGATGGCTGATTACGCGGAAAAAAGGAGAAGAGGCACTGAAAATCCTGCGGGACGTTGCAAAATACAATGGGAGGTATCTGTCGCCATCCTACTCCGAGGTAATTTGATTTTCTTAAATTCAGGGCATTCAGAGGTCACAGAGTTTTTTAAACTCTGTTGAACTGTGACGGGCTAACACCACAAATACCGTATGTTTAAGATGGTGTTTTTAGAAAGCGACATTGCTGAATTGTCCGACTCAAATATTTTGGGCTTTTGGCTGACTGGAAACAGGAAAGGGTCTGGGAAATTGTAGCTGCTGTCAACCGGTGGTAGCAATCCCATGTTTTAAAAGGATTTTGCCAATTAATTTGAGCAACTCCAATTTACTGCAGAGAAATGTTCCAGTATTTCACCACGTTTCCTTGTTGGTTGTTCTGTAGAGTACACTGAACTCTGAGTTGACCCAGAGCTTCTAAGAGGTCACGTCTTTTTGTTTTGGCATTGGAAAAAATTCCTCTAAAGTGTACTGAAGGGGTCATAAAATAAAGCCAAAGGCTTGCAGATGGTTGTTGGGATAGTTGCATTTAGTAAGTTTCTCTCAGGGGTGTTTGTGTTCACTCAATCAATGGCATTTATTGAGTCCCTACTGTGTGCACAGCACTGTGCTAAGGAATATATTGCAAGAGAGTTGGTAGACACGTTCCCTGCCCATGAGGAGCTTAGAATCTAGAGGGGCAGTCAGACAGTCACATGAATAAATGAATTAGGGAGCGTGGCTCAGTGGAAAGAGCCTGGGCTTGGGAACCAGAGGTCATGGGTTCTAATCCCGGCTCTGCCACTTTTCTGCTGTGTGACTTTGCGCAAGTCACTTCACTTCTCTGGGCCTCAGTTCCCTCATCTGTAAAATGAGGATTAAAACTGTGAGCCCCATGTGGGACAACCTGATCACCTTGTAACCCCCCCACAGCGCTTAGAACAGTGCTTCGCACATAGTAAGCACTTAACATGCCATCAAAAAAAAAGTGCTTTGGGGCTGAGCGTGGGGTGAATATCAAGTGGCTAATCAGGTTCTACACGGTCCATGCCCCATGTGGAGCTCACCGTCTTAATCCACATTTTACAGATGAGGGAACTGGGGCACAGAGAAGTGAAGGGGGTTGCCCGAGGTCACACAGCAGACGTGTGGCAGAACTGGGATTAGAGCCCAGGTCCTCTGACTCCCAAGCCTGTACTCCTTCCACCAGGCCATGCTGCTTCTCCTGTTCCTCCGGATGTGAATGGAAAGAGGAGGAGTAACGTGTGGGTGAGAGGTTATCTGATGGATGTGGCTAACAGTGTGATGAAAGACTGTGACACTCCATCACTCTGTATCTAAATTGGGGTGGGGAGGGTTGGCATTGCCACAAAGGGCCCTAGTTGGTTTGTTGATGGCTCAAGTGCCAGCTGGGTGGGACTGGGAAAGGGGCAAGCCCTTCCCAAGTTGCCCCTCTTGCACTAGCTTCCATCTCTCTTCTTCTGGCCACTTCCCTGCCACTAGGCCACAGAAAGCCAAGATCCTGTGGCAAGGAAACCTCCCTTTCCCTCCCATTCATTCATATTTATCGAGCACTTACTGTGTCCAGAGCACTGTACTAATGCTTGGGAGCATACAATACAACAGTAAACAGATACATTCCCTGCCCACAATAAGCTTACAGTCTAGAGAGGGGGTGACAGACATTAATATAAATAAATTAATTGCAATTATCCTCCTTTCTCTTCCCTCCTGCCTCAAGGTGAGCCCTAACTGCTCCTCCTTTCCCCTCTCCTTATACTTTCCTCTGCAGCAAAGCTCACCCTCTCCCTTTCCTTTCCCCTTGCACCTCCCCAAAATGACAGGAACCCCACATCCTTTCCCTTACCCAAGCCTCTCCCTGCAATCGCCTTCCGTCCTTATTGTGGACATCTTCTCAGATGAGTAGAGGAGTCTTCCACTCTGCGGCTTCTAGAGTTTTTCTGTGCTGGAACTCAATCACCTTGATCCCCTCCTACCTTACCTCACTGCTCTCACTACAACGTAGCGTAAACACTTTGATCCCCTAATGCCAAACTTCTCACTGTACCTCAGTTTTACAAATCTCACCTCCAGCTTCTTGCTCACGTCCTGCCTCTCTCCTGGAACTACCGGAACTGGCACAGTACTAAGCGTTTGGGAGAGTATAACACGACAGAATTAGCGGGCATGTTCCCTGCCCATAACAAGCTTACAGTCTAGAGGGGGAGACGGATGTTAATATGAATAAGCAGGGAATTGATAATCCTTAAAGAGATGTACAAAATTGGGCTGAATAAAGGGAACAAATCCAAGTGCAAGGATGGATGCAGAAGGGAGAGGGTCGTAATACACAGTCAGCAAACAAGCTTGTCCTTCTGCAGCCTCCAGCCAAGATTCATTAAAAGTCCTCATTTATTTAATATTGTGGTGTTAAGCTTTGAATTACTTGAATAGAGATTCAGCAGTAGTGATGTGTATCATTATAGTATGTAGTCGAGGAAGAAATTTTGTTTTATTTTTCTAGAGGTTCTGGAATGGATCCTAATTTACAGTATGCAGAGCTATGTGAAAATGTATCCCATAATAAAATCATTCACAATAGAACCTCATAGGGACATAATTCCAGTATGCCCTGAGGTATCGTGGAGCTGTGGAATTTTTTTTGTATTTTATAATTAAACTATTTGTTTCTCATATTGATTTCTGTGCTTACAAATATTTTCTTATAATTGAATACTTTTGAGAAGCAGCATGGTCCAAGGGAAAGAGCACAGGCCTGGGAATCAGGAGACCTGGATTCTAATCCCGGCTCTGCCGCTTAACTGCTTTGTGACCTTGGACAAGTCTATTCACTTCTCTGTGCCTCAGTTTCCTCATCTGTAAAATGAACCCCATGTGGCACAGTGACTGTGTCTGACCAAATTATCTTGTAGCTATCCCACATAGTAAATACTTAACAAATACCACAATTATTATCATTGATCTCTGAACACAATGAGCGTTATAAGAAAATGATTATTAATTAATTAATGGTTAAGAGAGGGTTTTAATTTGCCCCCCATCAAAGTAAAGATATTTCTTGAAAAATCTAGTTCTAGCATAGTGGTTATTAATTAATTAATTAATTAATGGTTAAGAGAGGGTTTTAATTTGCACTCATTAGACCCCCATCAAAGTAAGGATATTTCTTGAAAAATCTAGTTCTAGCATAGTGGTTATTAATTAATTAATGGTTAAGAGAGGGTTTTAATTTGCACTCATTTGCACTCATATCTAAGTAAGGATATTTTCTTGAAAAATCTAGCTCTAGAATAGTGGTTATTAATTAATGGTTAAGAGAGGGTTTTAATTTGCACTCATTTGCACTCATATCTAAGTAAGGATATTTTCTTGAAAAATCTAGTTCTAGAATAGTGGTGGTTAATTAATTAATGGTTGAGAGGGTTTTAATTTGCACTCATTAGACCCCCATCAAAGTAAGGATATTTCTTGAAAAATCTAGTTCTAGCATGTTGGTTTTAGAATTTAGAAATTTTTTTTTTTACCCCTCCTGTACTTTTAAGACATGTTCAGAAGCATGACCCATGCTTACTCACATCTGCAACCATTTAACCTTTGTTAAGATCTAGTCTGCACTTTGAATCCATTTTGGCACCACTGGGATATATGTACTTTTGCTGTTCCAAGCCACAAAGCCCAGTAGAGTTTGGCTGCCGGAGGAGAGCTATTAGCTAGGGCTTAGTGCTCGATGACATGGTCCCCTTCTGTTCTCAATATACACTCACTCCCTTGGTGACCTCATTCGCTCCCACGGCTTCAACTATCATCTCTACGCTGATGACACCCAGATCTACATCTCTGCCCCTGCTCTCTCCCCCTCCCTCCAGGCTCGCATCTCCTCCTGCCTTCAGGACATCTCCATCTGGATGTCCGCCCGCCACCTAAAGCTCAACATGTCGAAGACTGAGCTCCTTGTCTTCCCTCCCAAACCTTGTCCTCTCCCTGACTTTCCCATCTCTGTTGACGGCACTACCATCCTTCCCGTCTCACAAGCCCGCAACCTTGGTGTCATCCTCGACTCTGCTCTCTCATTCACCCCTCACATCCAAGCCGTCACCAAAACCTGCCGGTCTCAGCTCCGCAACATTGCCAAGATCCGCCCTTTCCTCTCCATCCAAACCGCTACCCTGCTCATTCAAGCTCTCATCCTATCCCGTCTGGACTACTGCACTAGCCTTCTCTCTGATCTCCCATCCTCGTGTCTCTCTCCACTTCAATCCATACTTCATGCTGCTGCCCGGATTATCTTTGTCCAGAAACGCTCTGGACATATTACTCCCCTCCTTAAAAACCTCCAATGGCTACCGATCAATCTGCGCATCAGGCAGAAACTCCTCACCCTGGGCTTCAAGGCTGTCCATCACCTCGCCCCCTCCTACCTCACCTCCCTTCTCTCCTTCTACTGCCCAGCCCGCACCCTCCGCTCCTCCACCACTAATCTCCTCACTGTACCTCGCTCTCGCCTGTCCCGCCATCGACCCCCGGCCCACGTCATCCCCCGGGCCTGGAATGCCCTCCCTCTGCCCATCCGCCAAGCTAGCTCTCTTCCTCCCTTCAAGGCCCTGCTGAGAGCTCACCTCCTCCAGGAGGCCTTCCCAGACTGAGCCCCTTCTTTCCTCTCCCCCTCGTCCCCCTCTCCATCCCCCCGTCTTACCTCCTTCCCTTCCCCACAGCACCTGTATATATGTATATATGGTTGTACATATTTATTACTCTATTTATTTATTTATTTATTTATTTATTTATTTTACTTGTACATTTCTATCCTACTTATTTTATTTTATTGGTATGTTTGGTTCTGTTGTCTGTCTCCCCCTTTTAGACTGTGAGCCCACTGTTGGGTAGGGACTGTCTCTATGTGATGCCAATTTGTACTTCCCAAGCGCTTAGTACAGTGCTCTGCACATAGTAAGCGCTCAATAAATACGATTGATTGATTGATTGATTGACATCAAACTTTTTTTTTCTGTTTTAACTTCTCAAATCTGCTGGTGAGAATCATGTCTTTTACTTCTGCTGTGTTTTCCCTAAAACCTAGTTCACGACTTTGCACACTGGGGCCCATCGATCAGCGTTATCGATGATATTGATGACAGTTATTGCCGGTGAATGTATGCTCATTGTAAAAGGGATCCACTATGGCATGATAAAATCTGAGCGACTGTAACGTCTTTGTCAGACAGCCGATCGGCATTCATTGAGTGCTTACCGTGTGCGGAGCACTGTACTAAGCGCTTGGGAAAGTGTAATGCAATAGTTGACACGATCCTTGCCCACAGGGAGCTTACAGTCTAGAGGGGGAGATATATGAAAATAAATTACGGATAGGAGAAATATCCAGCAGGGAAGACGGTGGATGAGGAGAAGAGGTTTTAGTCAGGGAAGGCCTTTTGGTTTTGGAGTTGGTGATCGTTTGTCAGTTATGAAAGGGCAGGGATTTCCAGGCCCGAGGGATGTTGTAGATAAGTAGTCGGCCACAGGTTAGACAAATAGTACGGTAAAATTGCTCTCGGAGCGAATTTTAAGGTGGCCCTTCGAGGGAAGCTCTTGGGAAGCAGTGTGTGGTCTAGTAGAACCACACACTGAACCTGGGAATCAGAAAACCTTGACTGGAACGCCAGGTCTGCCACTTGGCTGCTGTGTGACCGTGGGCAAGTCACTTAACTTCTCGGTACCTCAGTTTCCTCATCTGTAAAATGGGGCTTCATCACCTCTTCTCCCTCCTACTAATACTGTAAGCCCGAGGAGGTACAGGGACTGTGTCTGAAATGATTATCGTCTATACACCCCACGCTTAATACAGTGCTTGGCACAGTGTGAGCACTTAACAAATACCGTTGCATTGTTTTTCGTACTTACAATCTGTTCATCCAGGAGACACGTGCTGCCTTATGCTTCAAACCCTGCAAGAATTCAATAGGTCTTGTGTGGAGTGAGTCCTTTTCTCCCAGATAATATTTACTCCCTTAGGTACTTAGAAGTAGGCCCACTATCAAATATCTTCTCTTTATCATCACCCCTTCTTTTTTTTTCTTTTTTTAAGGTACTTGTTAAATGCTTACTGTGTGCCAGACAATGTACTAAACACTCGGTAGATATGATATAATCAGGTTGGACACTGTCCCTGTGCCCCAGAGAGGGTTGGAATCCTTCTTCATTATTTTACTAGACTCTAAGTTCATTGTAGACAAGGAATGGATCTACCAAATCTGTTGTATTCTCCCTAGTGCTTAGTACAGTGCTCTGCACACAGGAAGCTTTCAATAAATACAGTTGATTTTACTGGACTCTGAAAATCACTCTCTAAGGACTAGTTTTTTTGCAAATTGCAAATTCAAGAATGAGGCTTTGTTGTGCATTCATTCACTTGGGCAGTCTTTCCTTCCTATAACATAGGGAGTACATTGGACTGGATGAGTGCAAGTGGAAAATGTTGATTTCTGTTTTCTTGGAAAAACCAAAACCATGCTTGGATGAGGTCCTACACTGACCATTGTCATTGTGACCTCACTGTACTTTCCCAAACACTTATAACACAGTTTTGCACACAGTAAGTGCTCAATAAATGAGGTTGAATGAAAGGCAGATTCCTGGAAACTCTTTTCCTCTTGATCTATCAGCCGATAGGAATTCAATTCCAATTTGGAATTCAAGTTCCTGCCCTGCTTCTCCCCTCCCACTTCTTTTCCCCTTCCCCCTTATCATTCCTGAGCCCTCAGCTCTGATTAAATTATAAATCTGACCTATAGGAAAGGGGTTTCTAATGATGCCCCCACTTCAGTCTCTTTTTTTCTTTTCTTTTGTCCATCCTTTTTGCTAGGTTTGCTGTCTTCGTCAAGGATTGTCAGGTTTTCCCCCAAACACTAAATTGAAAACCAAACATGTGCCACATTTTGAGAAACAAAGTCCTGGTGGTCAAACCTTTTTCTCTCTCTGATAGACCCAATCAAAATGTCCAGTTGAAAAATCAAAGGATAAGATGTAAGGAAATTCAGTTTGTTTGTCCCCCTTGTAGAGACCGTAATCTTCTTGGAATCAAGTTTTTCAACTCTCTTATATTGTATTTTCCAAAGCACTTAATATGGTGGTCTGCACAAGTTAAGCACTCAATAAATACCATTGAATGAATTAATCAGGAATATGAATAAAGGCTCTGGTACCCCATTTAGTTACCCCAGTTTAGTTTTGTTAAAACAGGTGTAAGCAGAAGTCTAAAAATGTAGAACGGAATACAGGGAAACGATGTTTTAATGACTTAGATAGGACCGACGAAATGAGTGTATTTATTGAACGCTTACTATGTGCAAAGCACTGTACTAAGCATTTGGAAGAATATAATACAACGGAATTAGCAGGCATGTTCCCTGCCCATAACAAGCTTACAGTCTAGAGGGGGAGACAGATGTTAATATAAATAAGTAGGGAATTGATAATATTTAAAGAACATAAGTGCTGTGGCTTTGGGGATTGGGCAGTTATCCAATGTAACTGAGTATATGCATTGAACTTTGGGGTCATATCCTCTAACGGGGTCATTCTAGATGGAAATTGCCACAGTATTTGTAGCTCTCAATTTTCTATTCATTCATAACCAATCAGTCAGTCAATCATATTTATTGAACATTTACTGTGTGCGGAGCACCATACTAAGCATTTGGGAGAATACATTATAACAGTAAAACAGACATATTCCCTGCCCACATCATGCTTACAGTCTAGAGGGGGAGACAGACATTAATATAAATTCAATAAATTAGAGATAAGTACAGATATGATCCCCAAAGCACAAATCCATTGTTCCTTTTGATCGTGCCCCCAAGATGTGAGAAGGCAGCCAAGTGAAGTTTCTGTTGAGTGGGGTTCAGCTGCTGTGGTCATATTTTGGCTTCTTCATTTGGCAGAACATTTCCCTCTTCTGTCTCGCTTTTTTCCATTACAAAGGATCACAGCAGTCCGTCGGCAGTCACGCCAGAGTTGCCAGAGGGACTGCTAATATTTTTCGGGAACTAACTCTAGCTCCTCTAGGTCTCTAGCCACCCAAAAACTGAGAGGGAAATCATTTTTCAGTATATCTGCGTCACTTGGAAGAGTCGGTCAGTAAATCAAAGGCCAGCTGGACGTGTCCTCTGAATGAGTTTTTTTATTGCCATGAACCAGAGAGAGTTGCACAGATTAGTTCCACCTTGTTGGTTGCACTCCTTTGGTTGAGAAAATATATTTTTCATTTTATGGGAGTTATTCTTTGAATAACACTTATTTGTAATCAGCGAAGCCTGGCTTTATTTTGAACGATTATGACGGAGGCCAACTCTATAAGAGTGAGAGAATTTGAGAACCAAGAGCGGAGGCCCAAATGATACTTTAGCCTCAGTTATCATCATCATCATCATCATCAATGGCATTTATTGAGCGCTTACTGTATGCAAAGCGCTGTACTCTTCTAATGTGGCATTTGTGAAGCGTTTACTATGGGTCGAGCATTGTTCTAAGCTCTGGGGCAGATGCAAATTCATCAGGTCAGGTACAGTCCCTGTCCCGCTTGGGGCTCACATTCTAACTTTCCTCTTGCAGCCAATGACGCTACCAGAGCCCACAGCCTCGGTGTCATACTTGGCTCCTTCTGTTCTTCAACTTTCTCCTGCCAAATTGTGTTTGTTCTTCGTACACAACATCCCTTCCTCTCCACCCAAACAGCAGCCACCCCGGTACAAATTCTCGCCATATCATGGCTAAGCTGTGGTAGCAGCCTCTTGACAGGTCTCCCTGCTTCCAGCCTCTCCCCCTGAAATCTATGCTGTACTCTACTGCCAATATCATCTTTGAGACACTGCTGAGCACGTCTCTGAGCACCTCGATATCCTCCCCTGGCTTCCGAACCTCCACGCGTCATACAAAAACTCCTCACAGTTGGCTTCAGATTTTCCCCCAACTCACCCACTTTTCATAGCCTGGCCCTCTTCAACTGCTGCTCCTCAGCACTATGACAATACCATTATTGTCAGTATCATCATTATTATGATTAGTATCTGTAAAATGAGGATTAAGACAGTGTGCCCCTTGTGGGACAGGGACTGTGTCGAACCGAATATGCTCACATCCACCCCAGTGCTTGGTACAGTGTCTAGTACTTACAGCCCCTCTCAGGGTCACACCTGGAGAGTTTCTAGTACTCTAGTAGGAGGAAGTCAAGCAGAAGCATACCCATTCCACTGCAGCTTGGGCGGTGGCTGGCCAGTGGAGATTAATCTGCTACAAGTCAAAATACCCCAATATGCTGGGCAGTAGTGGCATGGGAGAGAATGAAGGGCGGAGACCCAAGTTTACTACACAGAAGGAGGCAATAGTAAACCACTTACATATTTTTATGAAGAAAACTCTACGGCGATACTACCAGACTGATTGCCGTCGGAGAGCGGGGCGTTCTGGGAGAGATGCGTCCATGGTGTCGCTATGGGTCGGAAACGACTCGATGGCATAAGAAAAGACATGCACCCATTGGGTGTTCTTAGAGAAGCAGCGTGGCTCAGTGGAAAGAGCACCGGCTTTGGAGTCATTCATTCATTCATTCAATCGTATCAGAGGTCATGGGTTCAAATCCCGCCTCCGCCACTTGTCAGCCGTGTGACTTTGGGCCAGTCACGTAACTTCTCTGGGCCTCGGTTCCCTCATCTGTAAAATGGGGATGAAACTGTGAGCCCCCCCACCGTGGGACAACCTGATCACCTTGTAACCTCCCCAGCGCTTAGAACGGTGCTTTGCACATAGTAAGCGGTTAATAAATGCCATCGTTATTATTATTATAGCTACTATTAATAATAGCACTGGCATTCAGTACTGCCTGTTGCTTCTAAGCCTGCTTCTCCTTTCCAGATAACAGTCACGGATGAGGAGGTCACCAATCCCTCCTTTCTTGACCTGGTGAGGACTCCACAAATGAGGAAGTGCACGCTGATTCTGATGTTTGCTTGGTAAGTCCCAACCGTGCGGACTCTAGCAAGGCCTTGGGCTCCGCGGTGACTTCCAGTTTCACCCCAGCCGCCGATTTCTTGTTTCACCCTGGCCGCCTCCGGCCTCCTCTGACTTCCCGTTTCATCCCGGTCACTGTTGGCCTCTACTGACTTCTGATTAACCCTGACCGCCTCTGGCCTCTTCTGACCTCCCGTTTCACCGTGGCTACTGGCGGCCTCCACTGACTTCCCGTTTCACCTTGATGTTTCAGGTTCACAAGCGCCGTGGTGTATCAGGGACTGGTCATGCGCCTGGGAATCATAGGAGGAAACCTCTACCTGGACTTCTTCATCTCGGGAGTTGTGGAACTGCCAGCAGCGTTCCTGATTTTGTTGACAATTGAGCGGTTTGGCCGGCGCCCTCCCTTCGCTCTGAGCAATTTGGTAGCGGGAGTCGCGTGCCTTGTTACTGTATTCTTGCCAGAAGGTAATTATTTTCAGATTCTGCCGACTCGTTCCGAAGTATTCAAAACTAGGAGAACCCACACCTCCTGTGTTGAACACCGCTGTCTGAGAACCGGGGTCTCAATAATCGATCAATCGTATTTATTTAGCACTTACTGTGTGCAGAGCACTGTACTAAGCGCTTGGGAAGTACAAGTTGGCAGCATATAGAGACGGTCCCTACCCAACAGTGGGCTCACAGTCTAGAAGGGGGAGACAGAGAACAAAACAAAACATATTAACAAAATAAAATAAATAGAATAGACATGTACAAGTCAAATAAATAAATAATCAAGGGTAATGGTAGCTAGCCCCTCTCAAGGTCACATCTGGAGAGTTTCCAGTACTCTACCGGTCTCGGCTATGGGAGGGAGAGTCAAGCAGAGGCATTTCCATTCTTAGCTTGCGCAGTGGCTAGTGAGTGGAAGACAATCTGCTACAAGTCAAAAATCCGCGGAGCCGGGCCGCAGCGGCATGAGAGAGAGTCGAGTGTGGAGACTCAAGCTTACGGTGCAGAAGGCGGCAATGGTAAATGACTTCTGTATATTTAATCAATCAATCGTATTTATTGAGCGCTTACTGTGTGCAGAGCACTGTACTAAGCGCTTGGGAAGTACAAGTTGGCAACATATAGAGACGGTCCCTACCCAACAGTGGGCTCACAGTCTAAAAAAGAAAACTCTAAGGATGCTCTACCAGAACGATTGCAGATGGAAGTGGAACATTCTGGGAGAGATGCGTCCATGAAGTCGTTATAATAATGATGACATTTATTAAGCGCTTACTATGTACAAAGCACTGTTCTAAGCTCTGGGGAGGTTACAAGGTGATCAGGTTGTCCCACGGGGGGCTCACAGTCTCAATCCCCATTTTATAGATGAGGTCACTGAGGCCCAGAGAAGTGAAGTGACTAGCCCAGAGTCACACAGCTGACAAGTGGTGGAGCCAGGATTTGAACCCATGACCTCTGACTCCAAAGCCCGGTCTCTTTCCACTGGGCCACGCTGCTTCTATGGGTTATGGTCGGAGACGACTTGACAGAATAAGACAAGACGAGATGGTAGCTAGTGTTTTTTGCCCCTCAGCAGGTGATAATAATAATACTTATTGAGTACTTACTAGCCTTGGGGTAGATATAAGATAACCAGAACCATTCCTTGTCTCACATGAGGATCACACTCTAAGAGGGAGAGCAGCTGTTTAATCCTTATTTTCTTAAAGAGGGAGAGGAGTTGGCAGTGAGATAGATGAGATGAGGGCACAGTGAGTAAGCTGGCACTAGTGAAGCAAAATGTGCAGGCTGGGAGGTAGGAGGAGAACAGCGAGGTGAAGTGGGAGGGGACAACCCAATCGGGTTCTTTAAAGTCGACGGTAAGATGTTTGATGTGGTGGTGGACGGACAACCAGTGGAGGTTCTTGTGGAGTGGGGAAACGTAGACTGATCGTTTTTGTAGAAAAATGATCTCTGTAGCCCAGTGAAGTATGGAGTGGATTGGGGAGAGACGGGAGGCAGGGAGGTCAGCGAGGAAGTAGATAATAATAATAATAATGATGGTATTTGTTAAGCACTTACTATATGCAAAGCACTGTTCTAAGCGCTGAATAATAATGGCATTTATGAAGCGCTTACTATGTGCAAAGCACTGTTCTAAGCACTGGGGAGGTTACAAGGTGATCAGGTTGTTCCACAGGGGGCTCACAATCTTCATCCCCATATATAGATTAGGGAACTGAGGCCCAGAGAAGTTAAGTGACTCGCCCAAAGTCACAGAGCCGACAAGTGGCAGAGCTAGGATTCGAACCCATGACCCCTGCCTCCAAAGCCTGGGCTCTTTCCACTGAGCCTCGCTGCTTCTCATAGTCAAAGCATATAGGATGAGTGCCTGGATCAGCGCGGCAGCGGTTTGGATGGAGAACAGAGGGTGGATTTGGACGATGTTGCGAAGGTGGAAATGACGGGATTTGTTGACAGATTGAATCTGTGGTTTGGATGAGAGAGATGAGTCAAGGACAACATCAAGTTTATGGGCTTGTGTGATGGGAGGATAGTGTTATTGGCTACGGTGATGGGAAGGCAAGGGGAGGGCGGTGTTTCTGGTGGGAAGATAAAGGAGTTCAGTTTTGGACAGCGTGGCTCAGTGGAAAGAGCTTTGGAGCCAGACAAGTCCCGGCTCTGCCACTCGTCGGCTGTGGGACTTTGGGCAAGTCACTTCACTTCTCTGTGCCTCAGTGACCTCATCTGTAAAATGGGGATGAAGACTGCGAGCCCCCTGCGGGACAACCTGATCATCTTGTAACCTCCCCAGCGCTTAGAATGGTGCTTTGCACATAGTAAGCTCTTAATAAATGCCATTATTATGATTATTATTATACGTTCCTGACCTGCCTTCCCTTCACGCCTGTCTCAGAACACTGAGACCCCTCTGACCCCATCCTCACTGAAGGCCTGCCTCACTCTGTGACATACACAGATGTCCAGAACATTTCCTGCAAGGGCCCAGGTTGGGACACAGGAAGAGAGGGAGTCATCCCCCCAAACACACATACAATTCCTGTCTTGGCTGAGCACTTTGCTGTTATAGATGGAGACTGTGGGAACGGAGTTACCTCTATGGTCTTGGAGACAGAGGGAGGGAGGGCTGAAAGGGCGAGGCCCAGAGGGGAGAGATTTACTCTGTCTGCATTTCCGTAGGAATCGTGGCTCTTGGCATTTCCAGCCCCTTCTGTAATTAATCACCAGGAGTCTCCTAATTCCAGAGATCCGCAATCTCAGCGGGGACAAGGAAAATTGGCGTGCCTATCAGAGTATTTGCAAGAGGGCGGGGCAGAGACAGGGGAAGTAGTAGTAGTGGTGATGGAAGTAGTAGTAGTGGTAATAATAATGAAAATAATAATTATGGTATTTGTTAAACGCTTACTATATGCCAAGCACTCAGCGCTGGGGTGAACACAAGCATATCGGGTTGGACACAGTCCCTGTCCCACATGGAGCTCACAGTCTTAATCCCCATTATACAGATGAGGTACCTGAGGCCCAGAGAGGTGAAGTGACTTGCCACTTGGCTGTGTGACCTTGGACAAGTCACTTCAGTTCTCTCAGTGGGCCTCAGTGACCTCATCTGTAAAACGGTAATTAAGACTGTGAGTCCCAAGTGGTTCATGGAGTGTGACTGACCTGATTGGCTTGTATCTACTCCAGCGTTTAGTACAATGCCTGGCACGTAGTACATGCTTAACAAATACCACAATTATTATTATTATACTTCTCTTGGAAAGTTTACTTTTATTCCAGGGATCCTGGAAGAACACATCCCCATTCCGATCCCGAACTGTATGAGGGGAGGAGAAGGGAGCTGAGGGGGTGAGATTCAGGCCTGAAATTAGCTGAAGTGAATGGTTCCCCAGAGCCAAGGATTGTGTAAATTCTGTTTTCAGAATTGCTGTATTTTGGGCAGGGGGAAAGGGGGTGCTTGGGGTGTTCCCCTTCCCTGTAGCTATTCCTAAGCTGACCCTGCATGAATTACTGAAAACGGTTCCTAGCGGAAACCCCAATACACAGTGAGTGAGTCTCTGTTTAGAATGGATACCGTTTATGTGTCTGAAGTGTCTGTGTAATTGTTCTAATTGTGGCAGTGGAAGTTAGGATTGAGGGACGAATACAGAAAAGGGGAGGAACCTTAATAGTAACAGGAATAATAGCATGTATTAAGCACTTACTGGATGGAGAGCCCTGTATGAAGTGCTGGGAAAGCATTCATTCAATTCATTGTCATATTTACTGAGCGCTTACTGTGTGCAAACCACTGTACTAAGCGCTTGGGAGAGCACAATTTAACAATAGGCATGGCTGGGACTTAGACCCAACCCCTGACCTTCACGGGGCTCACAATCTATGTATAAAGAAGGGGAGAGGGAATTGAGGACTAATATGTGAAGAGGGATGAAACAACACAAGTATCTAAGACAAGAAAAAACGCACACAATCGATCAGTCAATGATATTTATTGAGTGCTTACTGTGTGCAGAACACTGTAGTAAGTGCTCGGGAAACTACAATGTAATAGAATTGGTAGACATGCTCCCTACCCACCAGGACCTTGCAGTCTACTAGGGGAGACAGATTTAAACTAAATTACAGATCCGGGAAAGAGTAGAGTTATAAGGATATGGCTGTAAGCCTGTTATGAGCAGGGAACGTGTCAGCCAATTCTGTTTTACTTCAAACTGCCAAATGCCCAGTATAGTGCTCTGCTCATAGTAAGCGCTCAATAAATATGATTGATATGAACATAAGTGCCTTGGGGCTGGGGTGAATATCAAAGAGCTTAGGGAAATAATAATAATAATGATAATTATGGCACCATATACCAAGCACTGTGCTAAATGATGTATATATGTATATATGTTTGTACATATTTGTTACTCTATTTATTTATTTTACTTGTACATATCTATTCTATTTATTTTATTTTGTTAGAATGTTTGGTTTTGTTCTGTCTCCACCTTTTAGACTGTGAGCCCACTGTTGGGTAGGGACTGTCTTTATATGTTGCCAACTTGTACTTCCCAAGCGCTTAGTACAGTGCTCTGCACACAGTAAGCGCTCAATAAATACGATTGATGATGATGACGATGGGGTAGTTAGAAGATAATCAGGACCCACGTGGGGCTCTTAGTCTGAAGGGGAGGGAGAATGGGTATGAAATCCCAGTTTTGCAGATGAGGGAACAGAGGCACAGAGAAGTTAAGTGTCTTGCCCAAAGTCACACAGCACGGTAGTGACAAGTGGAATTAGAATCCAGCTCTTCTGACTCCCAGGCATGTGCTCTTCCCATTGGGCTACACTGCTTGTGGACAGTAAAACCCCGAAGTAAAATCAAACAAAACAAAAGCCAGAAGCGTCTTGTGCCGGAGGGGCAGAGGTTTGGGTTCCACGTGGCTCAGATCCAACGGCCACAACCGCAGCCCCAGGGGCCACCACGGTTCCCAACGCTCTGTGTTTTGTGAGGGCTTCGCACGGCCTCCGCTTCATCATCAGGACAGAATATTAGCTAGAAGCGAATATCATCATCATCTTCATCATCAATCGTATTTATTGAGCGCTTACTATGTGCAGAGCACTGTACTAAGCGCTTGGGAAGTACAAATTGGCAACACATAGAGACAGTCCCTACCCAACAGTGGGCTCACAGTCTAAAAGGGGGAGACAGAGAACAAAACCAAACATACCAACAAAATAAAATAAATAGGATAGATATGTACAAGTAAAATAAATAAATAAATAAATAGAGTAATAAGTATGTACAACCATATATACATATATAATATCATGTTGAAAAGGACAACCCGTCTCGTTCTGGGGAGTTTTGTATTCTTATATTCTCTTTTACCAAATTGTAATGTGTAATATTGAAGCCTCTGGATCCTTATGAGCAGGGCAGACATTAGAAGGAAATGCATAACAGAGGGCCTTGTTAATTGTCAGGTCTTCCAGCTTCAGAGATATTTCCATCTGAAGCCACTGGGATTGCTGAATTAACATGAGAAAAGGCTTTTCCCTGGCAGTCAAGGCTGACTTAATCCCTGGCAGTAATAATAATAATGGTAGCATTTGTTAAGCTCTTACTATGTGCAAAGCACTGTTCTAAGCGCTGGGGAGGATACAAGGTGATCAGGTTGTCCCATGGGGGGGGCTCCCAGTCTTAATCCCCATTTTACAGATGAGAGAACTGAGGTGCAGAGAAGTGAAGTGACTTGCCCAAAGTCTCACAACTGACAAATAATAATAATAATGGCATTTATTAAGCACTTACTATGTGCAAAGCACTGTTCTAAGCGCTGAGGAGGTTACAAGGTGATGAGGTTGTCCCATACGGGGGCTCACAGTCTTCATCCCCATTTTACAGATGAGGTCACTGAGGTTCAAAGAAGTTAAGTGACTTGCCCAGGGTCACACAGCAGACACGTGGCAAAGGCGGGATTTGAACCCATGACCTCTGACTCCCAAGCCCGGGCTCTTTCCACTGAGCCCCGCTGCTTCTCTAGGATGTGACAGTGCTGAATAGCCTTGTGGAAACATCACCTCCGAACTCTATCTCCTAGGGAAGCAGTTTAGCCAACCGTCTCCTTCACACAACCCCTTTTTCCTAAAGGGAAAAGTAAAAGTAAGTGTGAAAAGTAAAACTGTGCCTTCTGGGGAAAATCAGCCGTTTTCCTGACTGTGGAGATATCCCTCACAGAGACCTCCCGCCTCTTGGCTCCCACCACTTAATAATAATAATGTTGGCATTTGTTAAGCGCTTACTATGTGCAAAGCACTGTTCTAAGCGCTGAGGGGGTACAAAGTGATCAGGTTGTCCCACATGGGGCTCACAGTCTTAATCCCCATTTTACAGATGGGGTAACTGAGGCTCAGAGAAGTTAAGTGACTTGCCCAAGGTCACACAGCAGACACGTGATGGAGCTGCAGGCTATCATGCCCCATTTGGATTACTGCCTAACCTCCCTTCGCGGTGCACTCAGTCCTCTCCACCTCACCCAACCCCTCTGCCCCCCGTCCCTTCGTCGAACTCGCGTCACCATCCTGCAGCCCCGGATCATGTCCGCAGTCCGCTTCCTCTGCTCCTGTGCTTGTGTCACGGAACGCTGCCGGCGGAAATCCTCATCCATTTCAAACTCATAATAATGGCAGTGGTATCGGTTAATAATAATAATGATGATAATGATAGCATTTATTAAGCACTTACTACGTGCAAAGCACTGTTCTAAGCGCTGGGGAGGTTACAAGGTGATCAGGTGGTCCCACGGGGGGCTCACAGTCTTAATCCCCATTTTACAGATGAGGTAACTGAGGCCCAGAGAAGTTAAGTGACTTGCCCAAAGTCACACAGCCGGCTATTGGCAGAGCTGGGATAAATGTATCCCAGCTTAAGTGTTAAGCTGTAAGTGTATCATCCTCCTTCTTGACCTCCCCGTCTCCAGTCTCTTCCCACTCCAGTCCATATTGGATTCTGCTGCCCGGATCGCTTCTCTGAAACACCGTGCTGTGCACTCCTCTGAAGCCTCCAGTGGTTACCCGTTCCTCTCTCCATCTAGCAAAATTCCTGACCGTCGGCTTCAAGGCACTCAGTCAGCTCTCTCCCCGCTCCCTCTCCTCACTTTTCTCCCGCTACACCCCGGCACGCACCTACTGTGCCTCATTCTCATCTCTTTTCCCGTCAGCCTACTTGCTCACCTCTCCTATCCTGGCCTGGAATTCCCTCTCCCTTCCCATCCGGCAGACCACAGCTCTCTTCGTCTTCTAGGTCCTTCTATAATCTGATTTCTTCCAGGAAGACTTCCTGGATTAATGCCTCATCCAACCATCAGTGGTATTTATTGAGCACTCACTGTGGGCAGAACAATGTACTTGGGAGACTACAGTATAACAGAGTTCATTCAGTCGTATTTATTGAGCACTTACCATGTTGCAGAACACTGTACTGAGCATTTGGGAGAGTACAATATAACAGTAAACAGTTACCTTCCCTCCCCACAAAGAGATTACATCATCACACCCTATTTTCCCATCTGCCGCTTCAATATTGCACTTGGCTACTACCAACCGCTACCACTGCATTTATGTACAGATCTTTTACACCCCGTTGTTTCCGGTAGGAAACCGGTAATTTATTTTAGTGTCTATCTCCTACTAGATTGTTAGTTCCGTAAGGATAGGAGTCATGACTGGTAACTCCAGCTGTACTCTCCCAAAGTGTTCAGTACGGTGCCATGTACAGAGGTAGTGCTCAATAAATACTATAGGTTGAATGATTGTACCCTTCTAGACTGTGAGCCCACTGTTGGGTAGGGACCGTCTCTATGTTGCCAACTTGCACTTCCCAAGTGCTTAGTACAGTGCTCTGCACACAGTAAGTGCTCAATAAATACAATTGAATGAATGATTGAAATAACAATGTGCAACCTGGGAAAAAAGGAATGAGTCAAAGTGAAAAGGGGGTTAGGGACGTTGGTTCAATCAGTGAGCTTATCTGGGATTTCCTTGTGAGGGTGAAAATTTCACCCAACTTTATTTCTGAATACAGAATAGGAGTTATTTGTAAGTAAGCCATTTTACATCCTGGACTCTTTTCCTCAAGGAGCTTACAGTCTAATGGGGAAAGTCTTATGCTGTAGAGTCATCTCCAAACCACAGCAACGCCATGGACACATCTCTCCCAGAACCCCCCTCCTCCATCTGCAGTCATTCTGGTCGTGTTTCCATAGAGGTTTTTTTGGTAAAAATAAGGAAGTGGTTTGCCATTGCCTCCTTCTGTGCGGTAAACTTGAGTCTCCTCCCTCGACTCTCTCGCTTGCCGCTGCTGCCCAACACAGGTGAGTTACATGTGAGCCCACTGTTGGGTGGGGACTGTCTCTATATGTTGCCAATTTGTACTTCCCAAGTGCTTAGTACAGTGCTCTGCACTCAATAAATACGATTGATGATTGCCTGGCACATAGTAAGCGCTTAACAAATACTGTAATTATTATTTTGACTTGTAGCAGACTGCCTTCCACTGGAGAGCCACTGGCCAAGGTAGGGATGGGATGGGTATGCCCCTGCTTGACTCTCTCTCCCATAGTTGAGACTGGTAGAGAACTGGAAAATCTCCAGGTGCGACCCTGAGGAGGGAAATGGGGAAAGCAGGCACCCAAAAATTAGCTATAAATGTACCGACAATGTGAGGCAATTGCTGGCCCACTTTACTACCTGATTGCCAAGATCTGTGGTCCGGGAGGGAAGTCGCCCTGCCCCAGGTGTCATCCAGATTTCCACCAACCCCTGTTCCGGGTTTGGAGCTGCCTGAATGCCTTAAAGCCGATGGTCAGGAGTTTTGCTAGGTGCAGAGAGGAACAGGTGATCACTGGAGGCTTCAGAGGAGTGCCCAGCACAGTGTTTCCGAGAAGCAATCCTGGCAGCAGAATCGAATATGGACTGGAGTGGGAAGAGACTGGAGACAGGGAGGTCAACAAGGAGGTTGATACACTTAGCAATGCAATCAAAACTTCCCTTCAACCCCTGGCTGAAGCAGCATGAGTCACCCTTGCACTTGGAGTTGCACCCTTTGTTCGTCCCTCCAGACTGTAAGCTTGCTGTGGGCAGGGAATGTGTCTGTTAAATTGTTATATTGTACTCTCCCAAGCATTTAATACAGTGCTCTGCACACAGTAAGCACTCAATAAATACTATTGATTGACTGACCCTTCCCTCCGCCCACAACTCTTATATTCATATCCATAATTTATTGATTCATTTTAATGCCTGTCTCCCCCTCTAGACTATAAGCTCACCATAGGTGGGGAACATGTCTATCATCTCTGTTATATTGTAATCATAATAATAATAATAATTTTGGTTTTTGTTAAGTGCTTACTATGTGCCAAGCCCTGTTCTGGGGGAGATACAAGGTAATCAGGTTGGCCCACATGGGGCTCACAGTCTTAATCCCCATTTTACAGATGAGGTCACTGAGGCCCAGAGAAGTGAAGTGACTTGCCCAAAGTCACACAGGTGGTAAGTGGCAGAATCCATGACCTCTGACCCCCAAGCCCGCACTCTTTCCACTGAGCCTCGCTGCTTCTCCCAGGCGTTTAGTACAGTGCTCTGGTCTCAACCTTTAGAACGCAGGGAAGTTGCAGTTGCTAGATTATAAGATCCTTAAGGGCAGGGATCATTCTTCCTAGCTCTGTTGTACTCTCCCATGTGCTCGGTGAAGTGCTCAGGATAGACTGACTGCAGGATCCAAAGTCCCCAGGCTTCACAGTATCTTCCCCCGCTATACCCCTCTGCCATGGCCATAGCTGTGGCTCGCTCATTCATTCATTCAATCATATTTATTGAGCGCTTACTGTGTGCAGAGCACTGTATTAAGTGCTTGGAAAGTACAGTTCGGCAGCAGAGACAATCCCTACCCACCAACAGGCTCACAGTCTACGAGTCCTTAGGAACTGAAACTTTGCGTCACATTCTGTGGGGAAGCAGTGTGACTTAGTGGAAAGAGTCCAGGCTTGGAAGTCAGAGGTTGTGAGTTCTAATCCCAGCTCTGCCGCACATCTGCTCTGTGATCTTGGGCAAGTCACTTCACTTCTCTAGACCTCAGTTACCTCATCTGTAAAATGGGGATTAAGAGTGTGAGCCCCATGTGGGACAGGGACTGTGTCCAGCCTGACTACGTTGTATCTAACCTAGGACTTGTTAAGCGCTTGCTATGTTTCAAGCACTAAGTACCGTAATTATTATTCTCTAGTCACAGTACTGTCACTCTTATTATATTTATCATTTTCTTTGTCTTTTATGTGGTTTGGGGTTTCTTTTACTGTTTCATCTTTGCTTATGGGTGTGAATGTTTCCTCTTAGTCTCAGCTTATTCTTATTGTTTGATCCCCCTTGGTGGCAGGGGCCATGTTTAATTCTCACCAGTGTGTCTTTTTCACAGTGCTAAGTACAGTGTTTTGCACATAGTAGGTGCTAAATAGTGAGAGCAGGAGGAGAGCAGGGTACAAGCAAGAGTGTGGAACGATGAGCTAGATGAAAGTGTGTGTGTGTGTGTGTGTGTGTGTGTATTCCCCTTTGCATGAAATCAATCAATCAATCAATCATATTTATTGAGCGCTTACTGTGTGCAGAGCACTGTACTAAGCGCTTGGGAAGTACAAGTTGGCAACATATAGAGACGGTCCCTACCCAACAGTGGGCTCACAGTCTAGAAAATCTCCACATGAAAATGAAATGAAAATCTACACATGAAAATCTATACATATCATGTAAAGAAATAATCTCATAGAAGTTAGCAGTCGTTTCACATTTAAAGGAATGTTCATTACACGTGTCCTATGCTCAGAATTTAAATTCTGCGTCACTACAAATCAAGTCCCCACTCTCCGTTGTATACTTACAGTGTTTATTAAATGCTTACTCTGTGTTGAGCCTGCTAAGGTCGATAGAAGATAATCAGGTAAAACACAGTCTCTGTCCTAAACAGGGTTCACAGTCTTCCCTGATGCCCTCCTGGAGAAAAAGTGAAATGTAAAATATTCTCAATCCCTTAGCGCAAATGATACACCCAACTGGCTCCCGTTGGAAATCCATTTTTTTTTACTTTGTATAAAGAGCATTAGAGCCAAGAGCTCATGCCTGGATAATGAAATCATTTTCACTCCAGCAGTCAGTCTCCTCGATCCCGGCCAAGCTTGTGCTGTCTGAATGTGATTTTAGGAAGCTTGGCAACACTATTCACCGTCGTTAGCCCACACCTGGTGTCACACTGCCTGCTTCCCCGAGGCGAGGCCTGAGATGGTTTCATCGCCCCTGCTCAATTGGCTTGGTGGAAAAGGAAAGGAGCGAATAACACACATGTTTACCAGTCCATCGGTGCCAGAGCAGATGGCAGACCAGAAACGTCATTCGGTTCTCGTGTTACTTGCCATCTGAGGTAACCGCTAATGGGAGAAGTACAGGTGTAATTCTAGGAAAACAGAGAGGGCACTGGGCAAGCACACTGGACGTTCTCAATTGCACGCGCCAAGCGTCGACAGCTGGAAACCCTTAAAAGTGTTGTTTGGGGTTTTCCGGGTCTTCCGTCTTTCTGCGGCCGCGGTTCTATTTAGTGGTTTTAAATCTTTTCTTCACTCCCCGACGGTAAGCCGCCGCCACCCAGAAGCCCGTGAACTATTTGACACGGCTAGGTGACCACATCGTGTGGGACGCGGGAACGAGAAGCCGAAAAAGTCAGAGGCAATTAAGCTTCCTTGGAAGCCGTTCGTATTTATGCCCGTGGCTGTTGCTGACAGACGCTGAAAGCGGGCAGCACTCTGCAGCTGACAGAGGTTTATCCAGTGGGACTCTGAAACCGCATCGATTGGCTTCGGTTTTCTGAATCTTTGAGGGCGGGAAAGTCAGTCGGCTCTTGTGCTGGCACGACCCTTTCAATCGTGCTTCCCCCCTACCCCAAACCCCTGCAATAATAAAGCCCCTTCCTTCCTCTCCCCCTCGTCCCCCTCTCCATCCCCCCATCTTACCTCCTTCCCTTCCCCACAGCACTTGTATATATGTATATATGGTTGTACATATTTATTACTCTATTTATTTATTTATTTATTTATTTTACTTGTACATTTCTATCCTATTTATTTTATTTTGTTGGTATGTTTGGTTCTGTTCTCTGTCTCCCCCTTTTAGACTGTGAGCCCACTGTTGGGTAGGGACTGTCTCTATGTGTTGCCAATTTGTACTTCCCAAGCGCTTAGTACGGTGCTCTGCACATAGTAAGCGCTCAATAAATACGATTGATTGATTGATTGATTGTTCATCAGTCCATCGTATTGAGTCCTAACTGTGTGTGGAGCACTGTTCTAAGCACTTGGGAGAGTACAGTTAGAGTTAAGAGCAATAATTGTGGTATTTAACTGCTTATTGTGTGCTTGCTTACTTAACAAATACTATAATTATTATTACTATGTGATTAACTTGTTTCTACCTCACTGCTTAGAACAGTGCTTGGCACCTAGTAAATGCTTAACAAGTGCCATTGTTATTGTTATTATTATTGTGTGCCAGGCACTGTACTAAGTGCTGCCAATGGATATAAGCAAATTGTGTTGGAAAAAGTCCCTATCCCACATGGGGCTCACAATCTGAATCCCCATTTCACAGATGAGGTAACTGAGGCACAGAGAAGTGAAGTGACTTGCCCAAGGTCACACGGCTGACAAGTGGCAGAGACAGGATTGAAACCCGGGTCTGTTCTCTATCCACTAAGCCACACTGCTTTGGTAGACATTTCCCCTGCCCACAGCAAGCTTGCAGTCAAGAATTTTACAGTCTAGAGGGAAGTGATTACTATGTGCTAGGCATTGTACTAAGCACTGGTGTAGGTGTAAGATCATCAGGCCAGGTACAGTCCCTGTTCCACATGGGGCTCACGATAGAAGGGAGGGCAGGGATTGAATCCCATTTTGCAGATGAGGGAACTGAGGCACAGAAAAATTCAGTGACTTTCTCAAGGTCACCCCACCCTCCTTGTGGATGCTTTCTTCTAGACTGTGAGCCCGCTGTTGGGTAGGGACCATCTCTATATGTTGCCAGCTTGCACTTCCCAAGCGCTTAGTACAGTGCTCTGCACACAGTAAGCGCTCAATAAATACGATTGAATGAATGATTGAATGAATGAATGAAGGTCACACAGCAGGCGAGTGGTGGTGCCAGGATTAGAACCCAGGTCCTCCTGTGCTATTGCCACTGGTATACACTGCTTCTAAGTGATTAGGAGGCGGAGAAGTGCTGACTTGGCAGGAGAGGGGTCTAAAATGGGGAGATAGCGATTACTTGGGGAAGCTTTTATGAAACAGATGTGATTTCAGGAGGGCCTTGAAGATGGGCCCTGCTGAAAGCTCACCTCCTCCAGGAGGCCTTCCCAGACTGAGCCCCTTCCTTCCTCTCCCCCTCGTCCCCCTCTCCATCCCCCCATCTTACCTCCTTCCCTTCCCCACAGCACCTGTATATATGTATATATGGTTGTACATATTTATTACTCTATTTATTTATTTATCTTACTTGTACATTTCTATCCTATTTATTTTATTTTGTTGGTATGTTTGGTTCTGTTCTCTGTCTCCCCCTTTTAGACTGTGAGCCCACTGTTGGGTAGGAACTGTCTCTATGTGTTGCCAATTTGTACTTCCCAAGCGCTTAGTACAGTGCTCTGCACATAGTAAGTGCTCAATAAATACGATTGATTGATTGATTGATTGATGGGGAGAGCTGAGATCAGTTGGATATGAAGTGGGAGGGCGTTACAGGCAGTGGGGCGAGAGAGAGGAGAATGACACACATTAGTAAGGTGAGTTCCTACTATATGCACGGTACTGTTCTATTTGTGAAAATGTTTGGTTTTTTTTGGTATTTGTTAAGCTCTTGCTATGTGCCAGGCACCATACTAAGCACTGGGATAGATAATATACCACCAAGAAGATAGAAACTGAAAGCCGTCTCTGATCTCCAGGATTAAATTCCAGCTTTACCGCTTGTCTGCCACTTTCCAGGCTAGTGTGGGGAAGACGAACAGAAACAACTGCAAAACTAGAGAACTAGTTGTTTCTAGAGAAACTAGACAAGCAGCATGGCCCACAGCGTTGCCTAGTGGACCTGGGGATCAGAGGACATGGATTCTAATCTTGGCTCCGATATTTGCCTGTTGTATGACGTTGGGCAAGTCATCTAACTTCTCTGTGCCTCAGTTACCTCTTTGGAGGACTCAATCCCTTTTCTCCCTTCTACTTAGACTATGAGCCCCTGGTGGGACCTATCTTGTTTCTACTCCAGAACTTGGCACATAAGGAGGACTTAACAAATACTATTATTATTATTAATCAATCCTATTTATTGAACACTTACCATGTGCAGAACACTGTACTAAGCGCTTGGGTCAGTATACTATAAAAGAGCTGGTAGATAGTTGCCCACAGCCAACTCACAGCTAAAAATCAACATCAAAGTTGTATATGGGAGCAGTATCTCCTTGCATCTGCCCCTTCTCCCTCCCGCCCTCCCGCCCTCCCCCATCCCAACAATTTAAAATTTTTGGCTTCTGCTTTATGTATTCTACTGTCCGTTCTTGGATACCCATCCCATATGTGGGCCCTTAGGCAGTGCTCTGAGTTATCTAGTCTGTTTAGGATTTTCATCAATATAATCTGATGGATTTCTCCCACACTTCCCTCTTTTCTAGGGCCGCCGTGGCTGAGAACTTTAGTAGCCACTCTAGGAAGGCTGGGAATCACCATGGCCTTCGAAATCGTGTATTTGGTGAACTCCGAATTGTATCCTACTACACTGAGGTACCGCTGATTGAATTCTTGTGGTTTTTTCCTCCGTGCCCTAGATCAATCAATCGTATTTATTGAGCGCTTACTGTGTGCAGATGTCTTCTGGATCCAACTGAAATTCTGTGTTTATCTCAGGGGTATTTCAGTCTGCCTGATTTCATACCGGTGACCTCAAGACTGAAGGCACCTTAGCTTTTGGACCCAAGCCCCTACTGTGGCTTATTCCAAAAATGAGTCTCTTAGTAAACGGCAAAAATGTAATTCTTCCCGGAAAAACTGGGTGCATAAATGCACAGAGAGAGACTTCACACAGGGTAAATTAAGAATCTCTGGGATCTGTCTCTCCTTATTCATTCATTCATTCAGTTGTATTTATTGAGCGCTTACTGTGTGCAAAGCCCTGTACTAAGCTCTTGAGAGAATACAATATAACGATAAATGGACACATTAGAGAAGCAGCGTGGCCTCTTGGTTAGAGCTCGTGCCTGGGAGTCAGTAGATCATGAATACTAATCCCCGCTCAACCACTTGTCCGCTGTGTGACCTTGGGCAAACCACTTTACTTCTCGGTGCCTCAGTTCCCTCACCTGTAAAATGGAGATTGAGACTCTGAGCCCCACGTGGGACAAGGGACTGAGTCCGACCCGAGTTGCTTAGTACAGCGCCTGGCACATAGTAACCACATAACAAATACCAGTGGCTCTGTGGAAGGAGCCCGGGCTTTGGAGTCAGAGGTCATGGGTTCGAATCCCGGCTCCGCCACTTGTCGGCTGTGTGACTTTGGGCAAGTCACTTAACTTCTCTGTGCCTCAGTTACCTCATCTGTAAAATGGGGATTAAGACTGTGAGCCCCCTGTGGGACAACCTGATCACCTTGTAACCTCCCCAGTGCTTAGAACAGTGCTTTGCACATAGTAAGCACTTAATAAATACCATTATTATTATTATTATTCCTGCCCACAATGAGCTCACAGTTTAGAGGGGGAGACAGACATTGCTATAAATAAGTAGATAAGTGAATAAATTACAGATCTGTAGAGATATATGCATATGTGCCGTGGGGTGGGAAGGAGGATGAATGAAGGAGCAAGTAAGAGAGGAGCAGAAAGGTGTGGGAAGAGAGGAGAGCTTGGTCAGGGAGCTTAGTTTGGTCTTCATTGGGATCTCTAGACTGAAAGCTTGTTATAAACTGGGAATATATCTGCCAATTCTGTCCTATCGTAGGCTTCTAAGTGCTTAGTATGGTGCTCTGCACATAATAAGCACTCAATAAATATCACTGATTAATTGATTCATCCAGTATCAATGATCTCCCCTCTGCCTGAATTTCTGCTCATTTCAGGGGCTCTGTCTAAGCAATGCAATGGGTTTTAGTGTCCTCTTTGGAGGACAGTGGTAGGAATTAGGGAAAAATCAGTTTATCAGACAGTGATATTTATTGAGCATTTACTGTATGCAAGCTCTTGCGAGAGTACACTGTAGCAGAGTTCATACCTTTCACCTTCAGGGAAGGGCAGCCACACTTCTTACCAAACTACCTGACAGAGGCTTTGAAGATTAACTAAGGATCCCTTTGCTGAAGAGTTGGTTTGGATTTTCAGAGGAATTTCCCCCAATTTTCCTAAATAATCTCTGCAGCGACCCCCTCACCTAAAATAAAGTGAACTTGTCTATGGATGTGCCAGTTCAGGTCTTGTTCCCTCTGCGTGTGATTTAGTCAATCAATTAATCAATCAATGCAGAGTGTTAGGGAGAGTACCGTGCAATTGAGGTTTTTTTCTTTGTTTTTTAACGGTATTTGTTAAGCGCTTACTTTGGGCTAGTCACTCTTCCAAGCGCTAGGGTAGATACAAGCTAATCGGGTTGGATAAGTCCTGTCCCACATGGGGCTCACAGTCTTAATCCCCATTTTACAGATGAGGGAACTGAGGCACAGAGAAGTGAGGTCACTTGCCCAAGGTCACACAGCAGACAAGCAGTGGAGGCGAGATGAGAACCCAGGCCCATGCTCTATCCACTAGGCCATGCTTCTGAGTGATTGGCACAATCCCTGACCTCAAGAAATTTACAGTTAAGGGGTTTAGTGAGCCTAACTCTCCCTGCAAATATTGCCAGTTCATGGTCTAGCTACTCTTCCTTATCTGGCACTCCCTTCCTCATTGCCCCGACATGCTCCCTTTGTTCTTCCCCCACCTCCCAGCCCCACAGCACTTACGTATACATCTCTAATTTAATTTATTTGTCTTGATGTGTGTCTCCCACACTCTAGACTGTAAGCTTATTGTGGGCAGGATTGTTTATTGTTGGATCGTACAGTCCCTAGCACTCTGTACAGTACTCTGCACACAGTAAGCGCTTAATAAACATGATTAAATGAATGCATGAAAGTACTCTAGAGGATGAGGAGAAGACCCTGAGTGTGGAGACTGCTCTCGGCATCCTCTGAGGATTCCCAGGGGAGAATTGAGCTGTTACTTTGCCTTCCTGGAAAAAAAATCCCTTCGTAATTGGTTGAGAAATATTTCTGAAAAGAAAATTTCCAATGAACGATGAATGGAATTTCTTAAAGGGGTGAGAGGAGCAGATGCTTCTGCTCAATCAGGTAGAAAAACATTCTTCCTGATTCAGACTCTCCCTCCTCCTTTCTTTCTTTTTTCCTTTCTTTTTCTCTTTCATTCTCTCTCTCTCTCTCTCTCTCTCTCTCTCTCTCTCTCTCTCTCTCTCTCTCTCTCTCTCTCTCTCTCTCTCACTCATACAGGGCACTGTACTAAGCCCTGAGGTATAAGCTAATCAGAGGAAACACAAAGGGCTCACAGACTTTATTCTCATTTTTCAGATGAGATAACGGAAGCACAAGAAGTTAAGTGACTTGCCCAAGGTCACACAGCAGAGAAATGGCTGAGCCAGGATTAGAACCAGGTCCTTCTGATTCCCACTAGGTCTCACTGCTGCTTTCTCTTGCTTCAACCGCACCATTCCTCAGGGAATAGTGACACTTGTCCACATGCAGAGTCCCTCTACAGCTCTACACGGAGGGGGCGTGGGAAAAAAAAGTGTTTTCTCCCTAGTTTTCACCGTGAGAGATGGGAGAGGGAAGGACATATGAAATCTGGAACCTAGGTCTTCATCGGAAGATTTCTCGAATTTCTACTGCTAGGTCTGTTCATGGCAGTTTCTTTGACTTTGCCAAATTCCTGTCCCTTAGAATAAACGGATTCTTTTTGTTTTTCAGAAACTTTGGAGTTTCGCTGTGTTCGGGGTTGTGTGATTTTGGGGGTATCATAGCCCCGTTTCTGCTTTTCCGGTTAGCAGCCCTTTGGCTAGAACTCCCTCTAATCATCTTTGGTAAGAAATCTTTTTTTATTTTATTTTTTATAATGGCTTTTATTAAGCGCTTACTACCTCTAATCATCTTTGGTAAGAAATCTTTTTATTTTTTTTATAATGGCATTTATTAAGCCCTTCTTATGTGCAAAGCACTATGCTAAGCGCTGGTAGTGTGACTCACCTTACCGGTCTTTATCTTGTGAATCTAAGTCAATACTAATGACGAGCTTTGTTGGAGCGGTTGAATTCATCTCATGTTTCCCAAGGCTTTGTTTTTGAGTGGCTTTGCTGGAAAATGACATGATTTGGTTCTGTGAGTGTGAAGTCCCAGAGTGCCTTAGGTTCCAACTGAAATATTATTTTAGGAAGTTGAAGCTATCTAAGGCACGTAGACAGGGATAATGCCATTGGTGCCTTCTTTCCAAGCCAGCTTCAGAGTTCATTGGGGGACCTTGTTTTCAGCATATTGGCCCAATGTGTACGTACAATTTCATATTTTCTAGCCTCAGATTCTTTCCCCCGAGTCTATTAGCCCTCTTGAAATCTTCAGAGCAGCTGCTCAGAGATCCTGCAGGCTGGCAACATGGAGTTCCCAGGATTCCCAACAGGATCCTTCGATCAGTCCATCTCCCGAGACCGGTAGACATACGCAATCTTGTGGCCGATGATCCCAGCCTAAACAAACTCCACATACCACAATTAATTAATTGACTATTTTTTAAAGTCCTGGCATAAATATAAGATGATGAAATTCTAGACCACCACCCCGGTTTTGGCAGGGATTGTCTCTCTTTATTGCTGAATTATACATTGCAAGTGCATAGTACAGTACACTACACATGGTAAGCGCTCCATAAATGACCGAATGAATGAATCAGATCAGAAACAATCCCCGTCTCCCATGGAGCTCAGAATCTAAGGGGGAGGGAGAAGTAGTAGTAGTATTTATTAATAATAGTACTTATTAAGTGTTTATGATGATCAGAGCACTCTTCTAAACACCTAGTACAGTGCTCTGCACATCTTTAAGTAAACACCACTGATCATTAAAGCCCCTTGGATTTAGCATTAGATAGTGACCAATGTATTTGTCATAGATCATCCGTACCATTCATTCATTCAGTAGTATTTACTGAGCGCTTACTGTGTGCAGAACACTGTACTAAGCGCTTGGGAAGTACAAGTCGGCAAGATATAGAGACGGTCCCTACCCAACAACGGGCTCACGTTTACTGAATAAGACATGTGACATTTTGAAAATTAGATATTTACATTGGCACCTTTTTAAAATATCTATTTCAATGGTATTACATTTTGTATACCTTTCTATTTCTATTTGATCAGGTAATTTGTTTTTCATAGCTTTTTAAAATATATTTTTGTTATTCGGGCCCTTTTGAGAGGTTCTGGGAACACAATGCACTTTAAAATTTTTGTATAGGAAACTACTTACTTTAGTCAAACCTTTATCAATAACAATCATAATTATGACATTCATTAAATGCTTACTATGTTCTAAGGGCTGGGGTAAATACAAGGTTAATAATTGTGGTCTTTAATTAAGTGCTTACTATATACCAAACCTAGGGCTCCTGACCCACTGTCTATCATAGCCCATTTTATAGGTGAGGAAACTGAGGGCCAGAGAGGGTATAATTTCCCCAAGGTCAGGCCAATAGCAGAGGATGAGATGTAACCAGAACTTTGCTCAGGTTCCGACAGTGAGCTCATTGTACACAGGGAACCTGTCCCCCAACTCTGTCATATTGGACTCTCCCCAAGTGCTTAGTTCAGTGCCCTGCACACAATAAGCACCCAATAAATACCATGGATAAATTGTCAGGGATGATAGCAACCACCCCTTTGCCTGTAGCATTCAGAGGGAGAGGTTCCTGGCATCTCATTTCCATTGCCTTAAAATTGATTGGACAATTTGCATCTGCATTTTGGCTTTGGCTTGTCAAACGAGTGGGGCAAGGTGGCCTAGTGGATAAAACACAGACCCGAGATTAGAACCCAAGTCCTCTGATCCCCGCTCTGCCTGTGCCTGCTGTATGACTTTGGGCAAGTCACTTAACTTCCCTGTGCCTCATTTTCCTCAACTACAAAATGCGGATGAATTGACCGTTCTCCCTCCTACTTAGGCTGTGAGCCCCATGTGGAACAGGGACTGTGTCTGGCCTGATTAACTGTTTTTTTTCAAAGTACTCATAAAGTGCTAAGCACTGTACTAAATGCTGGAGTAGATATAAGTAAATCGGGTTGGACACAGTTCACGACCCATGTGGGGCTCACTGTTTTTATCCCCATTTAAGAGATGAGGTAACTGAGGCACAGAGCAGCGAAGTGACTTGTCCAAGGTCACACAGAAGAGAAATGGCGGTGCTGGGATTAGAACCCAGGTCCTCTTACTCCCAGGTCCCTGTTTTTGTAATTTGTACTTCCCAAGCGCTTAGTACAGTGCTCTGCACACAGTAAGCACTCAATAAATACGATTGATGATGATGATGATGTTTTTACCATTAGGTCACACTGCTTTTCAGTATGTCTAACCCAGTGCTTGACCTGTAGTAAGTGCTTAATAAATACAATTAAAAAAAAAAAACTGTGGGAAGATTTTCATCAAGGGAAGCTGTTCATTGCCAAAAAGGACACCCAGAATGAAAACCAATTGTTTCTCTGTTTGCACAATGTTTTGATATGTTTCCACTGCTCCCCAGGGATTCTTGCATTGCTATGTGGAGGCCTGGTCATGCTTTTACCAGAAACAAAGGGAATTGCTTTACCGGAGACAGTCGAAGATGTAGAAAAGCTTTCCAGGTACCGTACTGTCATAGTTTACACCCCCCCTTCTCATCTTCTGGGTAGGTTAAACCTTCTTGGAATCCTGGAAATCCTCCCTCTTAATGTGGTTTCCCCCTCAAGATGGTATTCTTAAAGATCAGACTTCAGCAGACCTTTTGACAGTGTGGGATTTATTTAAGGAGAAACAGACACAGATCAGGGAACAGACGTCCGTGGTCATTTGCTCGCAGGCACCAGTTTTTCAGTTGGAGAGTTGGGGGTAAAAGAGGGGTAAGGATTTGGGATCAAAGCAAACGAATCCAACCGGGGAGTGGTGGGCTGGCTTCAGATTGCTAGAGGGTCAGAGATGTCCAGTTGGGGATGCGGGGGGGCCTTTTCAGCCCCACTTGGAAATGCTTAGCTCCGTTTCAGCCCCGTTTTGTTTTCACGATAATGCTATTCTTCGTTCTCTGAGCATCACATCCCTAAAAAGATCCAGGTGAAGACTGGGCATTTCTATTGCAAAAGATACCATTTATCCGCCATCTAAGAACTACTTAGCCTGTCCCTGTGGAAGGAGCATGGGTCCGGGAATCAGGGGATCTGGGTTCTAATCCCCGCTCTGCCAATTGTGTACTGTGTGACCTTGGGCAAGTCGCTTACCTTCTCTGTGCTTCAGTTTGCCCAACTGCAAAATGGGGATCCGATACCTGTTTTCCCTCCTACTTAAAATGTTGTGAGCCCCATGTGGGACTGGCAGTGTGTGGGATAAGTGCAAATCAACGTTTAGAACAGTGTTTGACATATAGTAAATCGCTTAACAAATACCATGAAAAAAGGAAGTCAAGCTAGGCACACCTGGAGGGAAATTTCAGGAGCCAAGAGGTCAGTCTTATGGCGAGTAACAATGCTGCTTAGTGCTACACAGTTTCTATCATTCTCTCTCCATAGAATTGACTTTAACAATAATAGTAATAATAAGAAGATTTGTGGTAGCTATCAGAAGTTTACTATGTGCCAAGCACTGCACTAACTGCTGGGGTATGATCTTGACCAATTATAACATTCATTAAGTGCTTACTACATACTAAGAGCTGGAGTAGATACAAGGATAATAATAATAATCATGGCATTTATTAAGCACTTACTATGTGCAAAGCACTGTTCTAAGCTCTGGGGAGGTTACAAGGTGATCAGATTGTCCCACGGGGGGCTCACAGTCTTAATTCCCATTTTACAGATGAGGTAACTGAGGCACAGAGAAGTTAAGTGACGTGCCCAAAGTCACACAGCTGACAATTGGCGGAGCTGGGACTTGAACCCATGACCTCTGACTCCAAAGCCCGTGCTCTTTCCACTGAGCCACGCTGCTTCTCTGCGTACAAATTACGATATTTGTGAAACGCTTACTGTAAGCCAAGCATAGGGCTCCTGTCCTATGGGACTGTCCCACATGGGCTTACTTTCTGAGGAGGAGAGCGGACAGACATTTCATCCCCATTTTACAGATGAGGAAACTGAGGCTCAGTGATGTAAAGCAACTGCCCCTAGGTTACACAGCAGACAAGTGGCAGAGTCAGAATTAGAACCCAGGTCCTCTGAAGCCCAGGCCTGTGCTGTAACCACTAGGATCACGCTGCTTCTCCAATCCCAGAAAGGAGCTTCCTGCTCCCAACAGTGGGAAAACCAGCCCAGGCAAGCCCTGAGGACTGGCTCCGGCTCAAACAGTAGCGTCAGAGAGAATGAATGTTTCAGACCCAGCCTCCGGCTCAAGAGTCCCGACTGTTGATGGGAAAATCTTCCCCATTCTCAGCCGTGGGACTTTTCACAGCATTTTCTCCTGTCTTTTTTTTTTTTATTACTCCAAGTCCCTTCCAGTGTGGCAAGAAAAAGCGGAGTCAAGTTACGAGCTCCCACGACTGATCCAGCGCCAAAGACCGAGGGAAGATGGCTGCATGTGAAGTCACCTCAGCCGGCCTCCTTGGGACCTGCTTTCCAGACATCTGAAAGGCAGAGCTTACGGAGACACGGCCCACCTGCCGCCTCAAGCAGTTCCAAGTATTTTTAGACACTCAAAATATCCTATGCCTTTTTCATCACTCGGGCACGGAGATGCTTAATAAGAGCGAACCACCGCGGGCAAAGGATTTAGGGAAAAGCCACTTCCCCCGGCAGCTCCATCTGAGCCGGCGAATGCTTTCTGGGGTTCGGACAGTCGACTCAGTCATGGTGTCTTGATCTGGTCGAATTTCGGAAGCTCTTCCTATCGAGGGACTGCTGCGACGATTTGGGTGGGAAGGCAAGAAATGGATTGTCTTTGAAGTGAAAGGAATTAGCAGGAAAATTAGGAGAGGAGCAGATGCGGCGATCGTGAAAAAGCCACTCGGCTTCCTAAGCCTCCCAACTCCGCACCTCTCGATTAGCCCCACAAAGGGCAACTTTTGAGGAATCCTGAACACAAAGACTGTAAGCTCGTTGTGGAAAGGGAACGTGTCTATGCTCTCTATAGTAGTGTAATAATAATAATAATAATAGTAGTTGTTAAGCACTTACTATGTTCCAAGCACTGTTCTAAGCTATGGGGTAGATACAAGGTAAACAGATTGTCCCACGTGGGGCTCACAGTCTTAATCCCCATTTGACGGATGAGGTTATTGAGGCATAGAGAAGTTAAGTGATTTGCCCAAGCTCACACAGCAGATAAGCGCAGATCCGGGATTCGAACCCATGTCCTTTGACTCCCAAGGCCGTGCTTTTGCCACTAGGCCATGCTGCTTCTCCCAAGCACTGAGCACTCTGCACACAGTAGAAATTCAAAAAACGCTGTTGCTTGGTGGATTGGTGAAAAGAAGATACATTTGAAGAAAAGCGGAGAGTACGGTACCAAACTTTTATCTTCTCTCTTCATCTTTAGCTCTTGAGGAAATATAATACTGTTTAGCACTTATTCATTCCCTAAGTCTTCTGTCCACTGCCCCCACCTGTATCCAGGATTCCTCTGAATGATGAGGGTTGTATCTGAAAGTGGAAGTATGTTTATGAACAATAATCGTTGTGGTAGTTGCTAAACTCTTACTGAAGGAAGAAGCTGAGTGAACTGCCTGATATCACATAGCAGGCAAGTAGTGGAGAGGGGTTTAGAACCCAGGTTTCCGCTCATGGCAAGATCCCAGGACTTGGGATCTAATCAGACTTGGGTTCTAATCCCACCTCTACGACTTGCCTGCTGAGTGACCGTGGGCAAGTCGCTTAAGTTGTCTGGCCCTCATTTTCCCCATCCGTAAAATGGGAATTAAGACCTTGTTCTCCCTCCCCCTTAGATTGTGGGCCTCGTGGGGGAAGGAGACTGTGTCCGATTCAGTTATATTGCATTTACCAGTGCTTAGCACAGTGCTTGTCACATAATAAACACTTGACATCATCATCATTCGTATTTATTGAGCGCTTACTATGTGCAGAGCACTGTACTAAGCGCTTGGGAAGTACAAATTGGCAACATATAGATGCATTATTATTATTGTTATTATTATTATTGCTTTCGAATCCCAGTCCTGTAGGCCATGTTTCTTCTCTATGTTTGCAGGGCAGAATGGGCTCTTGGCAAATCACCTAAGCCAGATTAGTTTTGAGAAAGCCCAGAGACCCTGCTTTGTTTTTTTTTTCTTTTTAGAGCTTCCTCTGCCTCCCAAACAAGGCCTGTGGTAGAGGGAAGCCTGCGATGGTTTAGTATTAGGTGATTTCTGAACCGCTTCCTGGCCTTCAATAATAATTGTAGTATTTCTAAAGGGTTTTACTATGAGCCAAACACTGAGAGGTAGGTACAAGGTAATCAGATCAGACCCCAGTTCCTCACATGGGGCTCACAGTCTGAATGGGAGGGAGAACCGGTATTTCATCCCCATTTTACAGATGAGGAAACTGAGGCCTAGAAAGGATAAGTAACTTGTCTAAGTAGGCAAGGGGTGGAGCCAGGAATAGAAACCAGTTCCTCTGATCAATCAATCAATCCTATTTATTGAGCACTTACTGTGTGCAGAGCACTGTACTAAGTGCTTGGGAAGTACAAGTTGGCAACATATAGAGACAGTCCCTACCCAACAGTGGGCTCACAGTCTAAAAGGGGGAGACAGAGAACAAAACCAAACATACTAACAAAATAAAATAAATATCCGATCTCTTAAGGCCTGTGTTCTCTCCAACAAGCCAAACTGCTTCTCTCAGAGGTTGGAAGGAAGGTGGTAAGTGATGAGGAAATACTGTTTTTTAGTGACAGCAGATCTTTGGGGCTGTCAAATGCTGACATATTCAGGCCTTCAAATCCTAGCTAAGGTAGGAAACTGCTGATGAATCGTGTCAGATTGAGAGATCCACATGTGTGTTTAGGTTGTTAACTCGAGAGGTGCCTTAGCATCCCTTCTGAGCAAAACCTCCTTTGAGCCTGGGGTGTTCTGCTGGGTTGCTGAATTGCCATCTTTCACCGAGCTTCCTGATGGGTTCTCAGGTGGAGTTTTTCCCTTGGCTTTTACGATCCGCACCTTCTCTAGACTCCAGCGGCTGCAACGAAAGCACCCTGGGCTCAAACAAACGCCTGACAACGTGAGAGCCTTGTTTCAGGGTGACACTGCCCTGCCTGTGAAGTCAATGAAAAATGAAGGTACTGTAACCCCCACCTACCTTTGCAAGTGTCCTTATCGGGAAAGTAGCTGTGTTGTTTTTGTAACTTTTTAAGTATGAATATTGGGTAAATACGGAAAATATTGCACTTGGCATTCTGCTTTTTAATTCACTTTTAAAAAAAAATAGCCTTGGGTGTATTTCTAGGTTAAATGTATGCTATACAGTATTCAAAAAATGAAATATTTTTTATGAGGATAGGGGAAAGGGAGAGGGGGCAGTGAAGGGAAATCTTGCCAGCAGAGAAATATTTTTAGGTATATTTTTTATGAGCAGCATTTTCTAAGGGCTACAGCTTTTTCATTCGGAAACTACTCTGAACACGAAGTTTTCATAACAGCAACTGTGATTTTAAGACAATGTATCGATGGACTTTAATCCTGTCAGCGCCGTTCATTCAAAGACAGTGCCATGCTGGGGACTCCCTCTACGATAGTGCCTTTTCACTATGGTTCTTTGCCACCCTGCCTCTCGTACCAACACCTTTGTATTTTTGAGAAAGTATTTTATTTCCAGTAACAATAAAAGTGAAACATTTGCAAAATAAAATTAGTCATTCTTTCATTTGATTCAGTGTTGATTCTCTCTCTCTCTCTCTCTCTCTCTCTCTCTCACACACACACACACACACACAAAGTGGAAGGGAAATGTGTAAACTGCTATGCGTAATGGTGTCTGCTAAATCTCAGTCTTAAGTGATTCTTTTTATTAGTAGTAGTATTGTTATTATGGTATTTTTAAGCTCTTTCTATGTGTCAGGCACTGTACTAAGCACTGGGGTGGCTACAAGCCAGTCGGGTTGGACCCAGTGCTTGTCCCATGTGGGGTGCACAGTCTCTATCCCCATTTTACAGATGAGGTAACTGAGGCACAGAGAAGTCAAGTGACTTGCCCAAGGTCACACAGCAGACACTTGGAGGAGCCGGGCTTAGAACCCAGGTCTTTCTGTTTCTGAGGTTCATGCTCTGTCCACTATATCACACTGCTTCTGTTACCTTTTACAAATTGCATAAGATGCCTTATGTGGATTAAACAAGTACACAAAAAATGCAGGTTTTCCTTTTCCCCCTTCTATCTTGCTTTCTGGATTCCACTTCCATTCATATGAGGCTGTAGACTGCAAGCTCCTTGTAGGCAGGGATTAACATCGTCATCATCATCGATGGTGTTTATTGAGCATTTACTAAGAGCTTGGGAGGGTTCAGTACAACAGAGTTGGTAGACACGTTCCCTGCCCACAAGGCCCTTGCAGTCTAGATGGAGAGACAGACATTAATATAAATAAATCTTTTAGAATATCTAATTTAATTCATTATGGGCAGGGAACATGTCTTCCCAAGCGCTTAGTACAGTGCTCTGCACACAGTAAGTGCTCAATAAATATGATTGAATGAATGAATGGCTGACCAACCTGATTTGCTTGTATCCACCCACCACTTAGTACAGTACTAAGCAAATGCTACAATTATTATTATCTGCTAATTCTGTTGTACTCTCTCAAGTGCTTAGTAATAATGATGGTATTTGTTAAGCGCTTACTATGTGCCAAGCATGCTGTGCACATTGTAAGCCCTCAATAAATAATACAGTTGACTGATTGATGTACATAAACGCCGTGGGGCTGACGGTGGGGTGAAAATCTAGTGCCCAAAGGGATCGTGTCTACCAAATTTATTGTATTATCCCAAGCACTTATTATAGTGCTCTGCACGCGGTAAGTGTCCCATAAATACCAGTGATTGATTGACTGATTCATAATATCCACAATCTTTCTTGGTTCTTTTCCAGCTGATGTCCCGTTCCCGCTGTCGATCCATCAGTCCGCTCCTGGTCACGCCTCTTCACAAGGAAGTGTGAAGGTAATTGCTGTGATTTTATAAATGTCCAGGGAAAAGGCATGAAGGTGTTCCCTCCTATTTAGACTTTAGCCCCAGCTGGGACAACGACTGTATCTGACCCATTAAGCTCGTAACCACCCTAGGACTTAGGAAAGTGCTTGACGCTTCGTAACACAAATAATAATGAGAAGGAGGAGAAGAATTGAAAGGTGGGAGACATACAGGTAGCCCTGGATCTGGGGGGAATAAAAGGGTCATAGCTCAATTGCCAGCTCTGAGTTACTGTTCAAAATATTTCAGGGATGTCATTCGATCGTGTCTATCGAGCAGTTACTGTGTGCAGAGCACTGTACTGAGCACTTGGGAAAAGCTGTTAAATTGTACTTTCCCAAGCAGGAATGGTAGGAGGGAGGTGGGGAAATAACTGGAGGGAACTGTGGGGTCGGGGGATCAATCAATCAATCATATTTATTGAGCGCTTACTGTGTGCAGAGCACTGTACTAAGCGCTTGGGAAGTACAAGCTGGCAACATCTAGAGACGATCCCTACCCAATAACGGGGAGATTTATTAAGGTAGGGGAGGCGTGAGCAATGAGCTTATGATGTCTGCACTGGAGGCGTAGAGCTGGGAATGTACAGGATGTGTGTCTGCCAATTCTGTTTTATTGTGCCGTGTTGTATGGGGCAGCATGGTGTAGTGGCTAGCGCCCAGGCGTGAGAGGACCTGGGTTCTAATTCCGGCTCTGCCACTTGTCTGCTGTGTGACTTTGGGCAAGTCAGTTCTCTGGGCCTCAGTTACCTCATTTGTAAAATGGGGATTGAGACCGTGAGCCCTCTCTGGGACAGAGATTGGGTCCAACATGATTAGCTTGTATCCACACCAGTGCTTAGTACAGTGCTTGGCACATAGTAAGCGCTTAACAAATACCACAATTATTACTATTATTATTATTGCACTAAGTGCTTAGTGCGGTGCTTAAGTACTTGAGCATGGCTCAGTGGAAAGAGCACAGGCTTGGGAGTCAGAGGTCATGGGTTCTAATCCTGGCTCCACCAACTTAGCTGTGTGACTTTGGGCAAGTCACTTCACTTCTCTGGGCCTCAGTTCCCTCATCTGTAAAATGGGGATCAAGACTGTGAGCCCCCCATGGGACAACCTGATCGCCTTGTAACCTCCCCAGCGCTTAGAACAGTGCTTTGCACATAGTAAGCGCTTAATAAATGCCATCATTATTATTATTATTATTAGAACAGTGCTTTGTACATTGTAAGCACTTAATAAATGCTATTATTGTTATTATTATTATTCCCCGCTCACAGTGAGATTTCAATTTACATAAGCCCTCATGGCCTAGTGGAAAGAGCCCGGGCCAGGGAATCAGAGGATCTGGGTTCTAATCCCAGCTCCTACACTTTACCTGCTGTGTGACCCTAAGCAAGTCAATAACTTGTCTGGGCCTCAGTTCCCTCATTTGCAAAATGGGGATTCAGTAGCTGTTCTCCCTCCTATTTAGCGTGTGAGCCCCAGGTGGAATCTGATTATCTACCCCAGCACTTTAAGTGCTTATTAAGTGCCAAGCACTATACTAACACCACAATTTTAAGAATGTCAGCTCTGTGCTTGTTTTACTGTTTCAGTCTCAAGTTCCTTGGGCTTCCCAGTTCCTTCTTAGAATGATACCTCTACAAGCCGATATTTTCAGATATTTACCGACCACAGTCCATTATTGTTGTGGTACTTCTTAAGCGCTTACTATGAGTCACGCAGTTGGGTAGAAGCAAATTAATCAGGTTGGACACGGTCTCTGCCATATGTGGGACGTAGACTAAATGGGAGGGAGAAAGGGGATTGAAAACTCATTTAACAGATGAGGGAAACTGAGGGACCGGGCAGGGAATGTGTCTGCCAACTCTGTTATATCGGATTCTCCCAAGTGCTTAGTACAGTGCTCAGTTCACAGTAAGCTCTCAATAAATTCAGATGATTGATTGACCTTCCCAACGTTGCAAAGCAGGCCACTGTCAGAGCCGGGATTAGAACAGAGGTCCTCTGATTCCTTGGCCCGCCCTTTCCGCCATAATGCTCCCTGTACTGCATATATGTACAACAAACGTTTTCTGACAAAAGAAGGAGATGTCAGCATTTAAGAATTGTTTTTTATTCTCTAATTATGAGTTACGGATGATTTTGGTCATGTGGAGGTAAGGAGAATTCATTTTCAACAAATCAGCATCCAGCAGTACATACAACAGAACCACAGTTGCACAACCAAATGGACCCCATTGACTTCCTTCCCCCGGATCATCTGAGGTATCGTCACTGGAGGCTGCTGATAACATCCCGCGTCTTTGGTTGATCACTGCAGATTATGTCGGCGCACACTAGAACGTCATCCTCTGTGCGGGTAGGTAGAACCAATCAGTTGTGCTTTCTCTCTCTCCATCTCTCCATCTCTCTCTCTCGTCCATCTGATCAGTTAAGTTTCATTGTTTCTTGAATCCATTGGCGATACCAGGCTACACGAACGTAAACCCCCGGTCTGTTGGGCAGGGCACACCCGACACCCCAGGAGGTGACTCCTTGTATGATGTATCTGTCTTTGTCGAAGCAAACGAGCGGCCCTCCGCTATCACCCTGTCCCAAAGGCAAACAACATTTAGGAGCTCGGTCAGTTCACTATGGAGTCCATAGGAAAGCATAGGAAAGAACAGTTAGGAGTTCGGTTAGCCAATCGTGTTTATTGAGCACTGTACTAAGTGCTTGGGAGAGTACAATACAACAATTCATTCATTCAATCATATTTATGGAGCGCTCACTGTGTGCAGAGCACTGTACTAAGTGCTTAATGTAACGGACACAATCCCTGCCCACCATAAGCTTAGAGGAGAAGGCAGACATTAATAGAAATTAATATACAGATATGTACGTTAAGTGCTGTGGGCTGGGAGAGGAGATGAATATTCCGAAGCGCCTAGTACAGTGCTCTGCACACAGTAAGCGCTCAATAAACATGATTGAATGAATGAATGAACCTACCATTTTATTTGTACATATTTATTCTATTTATTTTATTTTGTTAATATGTTTTGTTGTCTGTCTCCCTCTTCTAGACTGTGAGCCCGCAGTTGGGTAGGGACCGTCTCTATATGTTGCCAGCTTGTACTTCCCAAGGGCTTAGTACAGTGCTCTGCACACAGTAAGCGCTCAATAAATACGATTGAATGAATGAATACAGGGAGCAAGTCAGAGCGCCGCAAAAGGGCGTGGAAGAAGAGGAAAGGAGGGCTTAGGGAAGAGCCTCTTGGAGAAGGTGAAACTTCAATAAGGCTGTGAAGGAGGGGAGATCATTGTCAGATATGAGGAAGGAGGACATTCTAGGCCAGAGGTAGGATGGGGGTGAGAGGCCAGTGGTGAGATGGATGAATTGGAGGTCCGGGGAGGAGGTTAGCTTTAGAGGAGTGAAAGAGTGCAGGCTTGGTTGTAGTAGGAGAGTAGTGAGGTGAGTGAGGAGGGAGTAAGGTGATTGACTGCTTTAAATCCCTTGGTGAGGAGTTTCTGTTTGTTGTGGGGGAGGACGGGCAACGACCGGAGGTTCTTGAGGAAAGGGGAAACGTGGTCAGAACATTTCTGTAGGAACGTGATCCAGGCAGCAGAGTGAAGTATGGACTGCAGTGGGGAGAGACAGGAGAGGGGCAGGTCGGCAAGGAGGATGATATGGGCGGAATAAGTGACTGGATTAATGTGCTAATGAGTTCAGAAACTAGTACTGCTTTTAACTGGTATTTGTTAGGTGCATACTATGTGCCAGGCACTGTAGTGAGTGCTGGAATAGTTACAACTCAATCCGGTTGGGGACAGTCAATGACCCACATGGGGACTGACTGTCTTATCATCATCATCAATTGTATTTATTGAGCGCTTACTGTGTGCAGAGCACTGTACTAAGCGCTTGGGAAGTACACGTTGGCAACCTATAGAGACAGTCCCTACCCAACAGTGGGCTCACAGTCTAAAAGTCTTAATCCCCATTTTACAGATGAGGTAGCTGAAGCACAGAGAAGTGAAGTGAGTTGTCCAAGGTCACACAGCAGACAAGTGTTAACGTGCAAGGAGGAAAATCCCTTTGCTGTAAACCAATCTCTTATTGTATTGGCATTGGGTAAAGTTACCAGATTTGTAGGCTTTTGAGGTTACTGAAATTAATTACCTTCCCACTCGGGTGGCCAAAGGACATGATAGCACAGAAAAATCCATCGTGCTTCTTCTGTGCATCGGTTTCATATCAAGTGTCACCCTTCTGCAAGAGGACGTGGGTTCTAATCCCGCCTCCATCACTTGTCTCCTGTGTGACCTTGGGCAAAACACTTAACTTCTCTGTTCCTCAGTTACCTCAACTGTAAAATGGGGATTAAGACTGTGAGCCCCATGTGGGACAACCTGATGACCTTGTATCTACCCCAGCTATTAGAACAGTGCTTGGCACATATTTAGCGCTTAACAAATACAATAATAATTATTATTATTATTCCCTTTGCGGCACACACACAATGACAGATTAGAGAATCACTCACTGTGCCCTAGTGGAAAGAGCCCAGGCCTGGGAATTAGAGGACCTGGATTCTAATCCGGATTCACCCATGTGCCTGTAGTGTGACCTTGGACAAGTCACTTAATTTCTCTGTGCTTCAGTTACCCCTTCTGTGAAATAGAGATTCAGTACCTGTTCTCCCTTCTACTTAGACTGAGAGCCCTGGGTGAGACAGGGACTCTGTCTGACCTGATCGTCCTGTATCTTTCCCCGTGCTTAGCACAGTGCTTGACACATAGTAAGCATTTAATAAACATTTATCATTATTATTAGTAGTAGTAGTAGTATATCTGTTTATTTCTGCCTTGTGTCCAGAATATAGGCTGTGCTGACAGATGGAATAAAAACTCACTTGATGTCCAGAATAACTGCAGTTTAAATCTCATTTTGATGCAGGGGGGAAAAAAATTCCCAACCCTTTCCAATCACGCCTCAGAAGTGGCTGTATTTCTTTGTCCTCAGCTGAAGCATATTCTTTGATGTTTGGTAGTTTGTCTTAAGACCCCAGCACTTACAGTCTTTTATTCTAATGAAGTCATCTCTCTGGCTTTAAAATGTTTTTGGAAAAGGAGTCAGGCCATTTGTTTCTTTCAGTCTCTTTTCTCTCCTCACCCTAGTGTCTGGTGCTTGCCAAAGTTCAGACTTGCAGCTAGAGGAGACAACTTGACAACTTTGGGACAGAGATATCCAGGTCAATCCATCTAGGGCTACGCATGTCTCATGGACTTTTCCACACAGCTTGAGATCAATCAATCAATCGTATTTATTGAGCGCTTACTATGTGCAGAGCACTGTACTAAGCACTTGGGAAGTACAAATTGGCAACACATATTGTTGTGCATATTGGAGATGCACAATCATCCACCATTTCACTCCTTAAGCTGCCTTGGATAACTTCTCCGAAAATGGGGCCACCTTTCTTCCCACTTCCTCAGACAACTTTCCCAGCGATTAGCTCATTTTAAGCGCTTAACACATCGCTCTGCATACATTAAGCACTCGGTAAATATGATTTATTCATCCTCAGATGATTCTGAAGAGCATCATCGTCTAGGTAACGTCTGCCAGCTCTGTTACATTGCACTCTCTCAAGTGCTTAGAACAGTGCTCTTGAGCACAATAGTGCTCAGTAAATACAACTGATTGATTGATATATCCTCATGGATGATTTTGAAGACTCTTTACACCTAGGGGATGTATCTATCGACTCTCCCAAGTTATTTTGCACTCTCCCAAGACCTTAGAACAGTGCTCTCTACATAGTAAGTGCGCAGTGGATCGATTGAAGTGGAGGTGTCTTTTCTCATACACCAGCTGGGCACATTTCCATTTCAATGCGATAACAACTGTTCTTCCCTTGAAACATCTGAACTCTGAATTCTCAAGCTGGGACATCGAAGAATGACTGAGCCAGAGTTGTTATGTCAAGTTCGACCCAGCTATGTTGAACAAGACTCAATCCACTTGGACCTCTCTTTAGAACTCTGAATATGCTTTCTAATCTCAGTCACCTTCACCTGCAATTCTTAATTAAGATATTTGTTAAGTGCTTACTATATTGGCAAGCGCTGTTCTGAGCACTGAGGTAAATACAAACTAATCAGATCGAACCAAGTCCTTGCCCCACGTGAGGCTCACAGCCTAAATAAAAGGAATAACGTCATCGTCATCATCAACATCGGTGGTATTTATTGAGCACTTACCATGTGCAGAGCACTGTACTAAGCATCTGAGGGAGTACAATACCACAGAGATGACAAGAGAATGTGTATTTAGTCCGCATTTTACAGATGGGGAAACTGAGGTACAGAGAAATGAAGTGATTCTCCCGTGGTCGTATTACAGGTAAGCGGCAGAGCTGGGATTAGAACCCAAGTTCTCTGTCTCCCAGACCTGTAATATTTCTACTAGGCCACACTGTTATATTTGTACATATTTGTTACTCTATTTATTTTACTCGTACATATCTATTCTATTTATTTTATTTTGTTAGTATGTTTGGTTTTGTTCTCTGTCTCCCCCTTTTAGACTGTGAGCCCACTGTTGGGTAGGAACTGTCTCTATATGTTGCCAACTTGTACTTCCCAAGCGCTTAGTACAGTGCTCTGCACACAGTAAGCGCTCAATAAATACGATTGATGATGATGATGATGATGATGAAGCCTTCCACCTTCTATTCTGGAGGTGCTGATCCCAAAGACTCCCTAAACTATTCTCTAATCACAGCGTGGCTCAGTGGAAAGAGCACGGGCTTGGGAGACAGAGGTCATGGGTTCTAATTCCGCCCCCGCCACTTGTCAGCTGTGTGACTTTGGGCAAGTCACTTAACTTCTCTGGGCCTCAGTTACCTCATCTGTAAAATGGAGATTAAGACTGGGAGCCCCTCGTGAGCCAATTGATCACCTTGTATCACCCCCCAGAGCTTAGAACAGTGCTCTGCACATAGTAAGTGCTTAACAAATGCCATCATCATTATTATTATAATCACATCAACTGTGTCACTCTTCAGGCAAAATCTAGTTTCTCCCAGAAAGATTACCTCTAGATTTCTCTCTCTTGATTCTCCAGAGACTGTATCTCTCATTTCTTAGGCCTTAAGATTTCCAGTCATATTTCCACTTATTGTTGTATCCATCCCATATTCCTCCCAGCTTCATTAATGATCTCAATCTCTTTTATCTCCCCACCCCCTTACATTTGTTTTTAAGTTCTTGCTCTCTTCCTTCCCTGTCCTCCTGTTATCTCTGTTTTCTTTACTTCAGGAGACTCTTTGCGGCGACTCAGGGTGGTTGGAATTATTCTCCCATTTTACAGAGGCTCAGAGAGGGTAGGTGATTTTTCCCAAGCCACACAGTAAGTCAATTGTAGGACCCAGATTAGAGAAGCAGCCGGGTTTAGTGGATAGAATATGGGCCTGGGAGTCGAAGGAACTGGGTTCTAATCCTGGCTCTGCCACTTGTCTGCTGGGTGACCTTGCTAAAGTCACTTAACTTCTCTGTGCCTCAGTCCCCAGTTGAATTAAATGAGAATTAAGACTGTGAGCTCCATGTGTGAGATAGACCGTGTCCAACCCGATTAGCTTGTATCTACCCCAGCGCTTAGTACAGTGCCTGGTATACAGTAAGTACATGAGAAGCAGCGTGGCTCAGTGGCAAGAGCCCGGGCTTTGGAGTCAGAGGTCATGGGTTCAAATCCCGGCTCTACCTGTTGTCAGCTGTGTGACTTTGGGTGAATCACTTAACTTCTCTGGGCCTCAGTTCCCTCATGTGTAAAATGTGAGCCCCACGTGGAACAACCTGATCACCTTGTATCCTCCCCAGCTCACTCTGCACATAGTAAGTGCTTAACAAATGCCATCATTATTATTATTATTATTAGTTAACAAATACCATAAAAAAATTGCAGCTCTTCTATCTCTCAGCCTGGGCCACTAGATCATGCTGCCCTCCTGGTGAAATGGAAGGGACAATCTGACCAGAATGAAGGGGGCCAGTCCTGCATTCTTCCCTTTCAAGCCCCTCTTAATCCTGCAGGCCACCTCTCCCTTTGTGGCAAGAGTTGGGCTGGCTTCATTGCGACCGGACTCGTTAACGGATTAATTTGTTAGCAGCTGCCAGAAAGAATCTAGGCTAAGAAGCTCAAATTCACTACCACTTCTCTAAGTCCAGCAGGTACTTTGCTGTGTGGTCTTCCTCTACTTCCCAGGCAGTCTTCTACCATTTCTCAGTTAGCTCTAATTGTTTCTAAATCCCTGCCAGTTTCCTCAATGTGGTTTTAATAATGATTGTGGTATTTATTAAGCACGTATTCTGTGGCAAGCGCTATACCGAATGTGGGGGATATGCAAGATAATCAGGTCAGACACAGTCCCTATCCCCCGTGGTTTAAAGGGGAGAGAAACAGGTATCTTGTCTGCATTTTGCAGATGAGGAAACCGAGGCCCAGAGAGGTGAAGCGACTTGCCCAAGGTCACACAGAAAGTAAGTGGTGGATTGCAACCCATGCCTCCTGATTGTCAGCCAGTGTTCTTGTCATCAGGGCACTCTACCTCAAAACCGAACCAGCCTTGCCCCATGGCATTGATCTGTGGGTAAGGTTTCTGCGGCCTTCCTCGCATTTGTGGCCATGATGAACTTAGAAAGTCTCTGCTACCTCCCTCTAGACTGTAAGCTCCTCGTGGGCAGTGAGTCAATGGTTCACTCATATTTACTGAGCACCTACTGTGGGCGGGGCACTGTACTGAGCACTTGGGAGGGTAGAATACAACAATACACAGACATATTCCCTGCCCACAAGGAGCTTAGGAACGTGTCCACCAACACTGTTGTATTGTCCTCTCCCAAGTGCTTAGTGCAGTGCTCTGCCCACAATAGATGACCAATAAATACCACTGACTGATAATTAGCTTTTCTTTCTTGACTCTAAATATGATGTTTCTTTATTTCTTCCCTCTATTTTCCCCACTTTTCTTAGTAACCAAGCAACTGCCCAAAGTGTGGTTCTGAAACCTGAATGAGTCTATTACCAGAATCATGGCAATTGGCCCGAGGCTTAAATAGCACAAGTGAGATCTTCGTGGGTCTTACCTGACAGCTATCAGTACCTCCTTCAAAATGGCCAGCGCAAATCTCCGAAGGTTTAACGAGATTTCTCAAGTACGAACGACTGTTGCACACCTTATTCTCAATAACTGGCAGGCTGGCTTCCTTTAGCACACCAACTCCAGAAGTGCCTTTGGGAAAAAAAGAAAAGTGATCAAACAAGATCATCCCAGTCCATCTCACGGTAATATGGGAGTCTTCCTCCTAAGCAACCAGTGGTGAAATTAGAACACCATCTGATTTGGTTGGAAATGAATACATTGTGTGGTCTAGTGGAGAGAGCACGGCCTTGGGAGTCAGAAGGACCTGGGTTCTAATCCCAGCTCTGCCACTTATCTGCTATTTCACCTTTGTCAAGTCACTTCACTTCTCTGTGCCTCAGTCTCCTCATCTGCAAAATGGGGAGCCCTATGTGGAACCCGGACTTTGTCCAGCCTGATTAGCTCTTGTCTACCCCAGTGCTTAATACAGTGCCTGGCACGTAGTAAGTGCTTAACAATTACTATATAGTTTTAGAGAGAGAGAGAGAGATATCCAGAGTCTCAGAAATTGGGCCAAGACTTATTTACGCAGTTTGATTTCTATGCCTAGTCAAGAGAAGGCTGTTATTTGTAAAATATTTCAATTTTATAGTGCTTTCCACACAGGGTACAGTAATTAATTTCGAACACACCCAAGAATACGGCAACAATTTGGAAATCGTCCACAGTTTTTTTTGAGAAACCATAAACCAAGATTCACCTTGCTTTATTAGTGAAGAAGGAGTCTCTGGGATAGAACTGTAAAATCCTTCACCTATTGCCGATCCTACAGTAATCCTCAGGCATCCCTCAGTTCAGAGAAACGTGTCCATTGGTCTTAGATCAGATCCAGACTAGAGCCCAGAGCTGGGAGTCAGAGGACCTACGTTCTAATCCAGCTCTGTCGCTTGCCTGTTACGTGACCTTGGACAAGTCACCTTACTTCTCTGGGCCTCAGTTTGCTCATCTCTTAAAAGGGGAGTCAATACCCGTTCTCCATCCTAAGAGTGTGAGCCCTACGTGGGACGGGGGCTTTATCTGCCCTGATTTACTCGCATGTACTTCAGTGTTTCCTCTCTCAGGGTCGCACCTGGTGAGTTTCCAGTACTCTACCAGTCTCGGCTGCGGGAGGGAGAGTCAAGCAGAGGCCTGTCCATTCCATTCCTAGCTTGGCCAGTGGCTAGCGAACGGAAGGCAATCTGCTACAAGTCAAAACTCACCCATGCGGGACAGCGGCGGCATTGGAGAGAGTCGAGGGCGGAGATTCTAGTTTACTGTGCGGAAGGCAGCGATGGGAAACCACTCACTTCCGTATTTTTACCAAGAAAACTCTATGGAGACACTACCAGAACAATTGCAGATGGAGAGTGGGGCGTTCTGCGAGAGATGTGTCTGTGGTGTTGCTAAAGATCGGAAACGACTCGACGGCGTAAGACAAGATGACTACAGTGCTTGGCACAGAGTAAGCAATTAATACCAATCAATCAATAGTATTTATTGACTGCCTACTGTGTGCAGAGTGCTGTGCTAAGTGCTTGGGAGAGTACCGTATATCACCGTATCAATCGTATTTATTGAGCGCTTTCTATGTGCAGAGCACTGTACTAAGCGCTTGGGAAGTACAAATTGGCAACATATAGAGACAGTCCCTACCCAGCAGTGGGCTCACAGTCTAAAAGGGGGAGACAGAGAACAAAACCAAACATACTAACAAAATAAATAGAAATAGAATAGAATGCTAATGTGCTAGATGACTGATCACTTTATGAGGAATGTAAGCTCATCTTCTAGATGTAAGCTCATTGTGGATAGGAATCATCTCTGTCATTGTACTCTCCCAAGAGCTCAGAAAAGTGCTCTCTACCCAGTAAGCCCTCAGTAAATACCAGTGATGATGAATAGACTCGTCACCACTTGATTCTTGTGACATTTTATAAATGTGTAAAATTGTAGCAACACAAGGGTTACAGTATATGAGGATTCTTCATAGCGATGAACTTAGCATGCCTGTTCCTGGAGAATGTCCTTATGCGTCTGAAAACCATCTGGTGGAGATTTAATAGCTGTTCTCATTGATAATTTAGTGGCTTTTTTTAAATGGTATGTGTGAGGCACTGCACTAAGCCCTGGATCGCTACAAGATTGGACACTATCCGTGTCCCACAAGGGAGCTCACATTCTTCATCTTCATTTTACAGATGAGGGAGCTGAGGTACCGAGAAGTGAAATGATGTGCCCAAGGACACACAGCAAACGAGTGACAGAGCCAGAATTAGAACCCAGGTCATCTGGCTCCCAAGCCCGTGCTCTTTCCACCAGGCCGTGATGGTCCCTTGAAAGGTGAGGAAGAAATGTTTTGGTTAAATCTGATCGATACCTTCTGGCTGGTTTGGAGCTGCAAGATGTCCCTGCAGTAGGGCCCTGCTGTCATCTTGTGGTCAAAATAAAAAGTAAAAGCGTAAAGGAAAAGATTTGGTGGAGTTGGGAGTCAGCGGTAAAGGAAGGAAATCCTAGCAAGAATTAACTCTCTCCTAATAATTATACGTGTGGTGTTTGTTACACCAAAGTACCAATCACTGTATTAAACCTCGGGGGTAGGTAAATGATAATCAGGTCCCATGCGGGGCTCATAGTTTAAATAGAATCAATCAATCAATCAATCGTATTTATTGAGCGCTTACTGTGTGCAGAACACTGTACTAAGCGCTTGGGAAGTACAAGTTGGCAACATATAGAGACAGTCCTTACCCAACAGCGGGTTCACAGTCTAAAAGGGGGAGACAGAGAACAAAACCAAACATGCTAATAAAATAAATAGAATAGATATAATAATAATAATGGTGGTATTTGTTAAGCGCTTACTATGTGCCAAGCACTGTTCTAAGCGCTGGGGGGGATACAAGGTGATCAGATTGTCCCACTTTGGGCTCACAGTCTTAATCCTCATTTTACAGATGAGGTAACTGAGGCACAGAGAAGTTATGTGGCTTGCCCAAGGTCACACAGCTGACAAGTGGTGGAGCCGGGATACGAACCCATGACCTCTGACTCCCAAGGCCGCGCTCTTTCCACTGAGCCACCCTAAAATAAATAAATAAGTAGTAGAGTAATAAATATGTACAAACATATATACATATATACAGGGAGAAATAGAAGGGAGAACGGCTATTGGATCCCCATTTTATAGATGAGGTAACTGAGGTATAGAGAAGTAAAGGAACTTGCCCAAGGACACACAGCAGACAAGAAGTGGAGCCGGGATTAGAACTCCAGTCCTCTGCTTCCCAGGCATTTGCTCATTCCATTAGGCTCTGTTTCTCTTCCACACAAAGGTAGAAAATACCTTCCGTATTAAATCGCAGATAGGTGATGAGAAGTTGGGGTTACCTTAACCGTCGGGTGTCACAGGCGTGTCCACAGGTACGCAAACATTGGAAGTATTTTGAAGTATACTTGAGACATGGAAATTAGAAACTCTTAACCATGGAATTTGAACAGAATTAATCTGACTAGTAGTTGTAGTGACTGAGCACCAGTTTGGTGTAGGGCACTATAGGAGGTGCTTGGGAAATTCAGAATAAAGAAATGACAAGTTCCCCCCCAACAAGGAGTCCACCGAGAGACAGAAACATAAAAATGGAGAGTTTTGCGAGTATACTATAAATATGACCTCCACTTGTGGTCTCCCCTCATCAGTGACCTCTGCCAAACGGAGAAATGACCTGTTTCTTCTCAATCAGTGGTATTTATTGAGAGCTTACTGTGCACAGAGCACTGTACTAAGCACTTGGGAAAGAATGAAACAATAGAGTAGGTAGAAATGACTGACTAACTGTTGGCCCCGACGTAATTACCTGCTGATATTAGAACAGTCGAGGATCCAGGGCAGACCATAAGGTGAATCTAAGACAGCACAGACAGTCAATTCCTGAATAACCTGTCTAGACTGTCCCATATTCTCCAGATAACAGTGCTACTCTACGGTCTGGTTTGCCCCAAAATGCTGTAAAGTGCAGCAAAATAATAATGATGGTAATAATAATGATTAATGTTGATGACCGTGGCAATTGTTATTATGTGCCAAGGACCACCGTGGCTCAGTAGGAAAACGCACGGGCTTTGGAGTCAGAGGTTATGGGTTCAAATCCCAGCTCTGCCAATTGTCAGCTGTGTGACTTCGGGCAAGTCACTTAACTTCTCTGTGCCTCAGTTCCCTCATCTGTAAAAGGGGGATTAAGACTGTGAGCCCCACGAGGGACAAGCTGATCACCTTGTAACCTCCCCAGCGCTTAGAACAGTGCTTTGCATGTAGTAAGCACTTAATAAATGCTATTATTATTATTATTGTTATACTAAGCGCTGGGGTAGATACAAGATAATCAGGTCAGACACAGTCCCTGTCCTACCTGTGACTAAGGGGGAGAGAGAACAAGTACATTATCTGGAGAAGCAGCATGGCGTAGTGGCAAGAGCCCGCTGTTGGGTAGGGACCGTCTCTATATGTTGCCGACTTGTACTTCCCAAGCGCTTAGTACAGTGCTCTGCACACAGTAAGCGCTCAATAAATACGACTGAATGAATGAAGAGCACGAGTTTGGGAGCCAAAGGACATGGATTCCAATCCTGACTCTGTCACTTGTCGACTCTGTGACCGTGGGCAAGTCACTTGACTTCTCTGTGCCTCAGTTATCTTGTCCGTAAAATGGGGATTAAGACTGTGAGCCCCACATGAGACAACCTGATCACCTTGTATCTACCCCAGCGCTTAGAACCGTGCTTGGCACATAGTAAGCGCTTAACCAATACCACCATTATCATTATTATCCTCCCAAGTGCTTAGCACAGTACTCTGCATGTAGTAAGTGCTCAGCAAACACCATTGATGATGATTATGATGATGATTTGGGGGGCGGGTTAAGGTTATTCCTCATAGGTCTTTTTTTATTACTCTATTTGTACATGTCTATTCTATTTATTTTATTTTGTTAGTATGTTTGGTCTTGTTCTCTGTCTCCCCCTTTTAGACTGTGAGCCCACTGTTGGGTAGGGACCGTCTCTATATGTTGCCAATTTGTACTTCCCAAGCACTTAGTACAGTTTTCTGCACATAGTAAGCGCTCAATAAATACGATTGATGATGATGATAGGTTTTCTTTAGGCCAGCTGTTCCACCGGAACGGTTTCCCAGATGTAACTTTGCCCAAAATTTGTAGGAAGTAGGAGACCCCCCCTAGGTTGTTGGAAAGAAGGTGGGGGCACCGCCAGACCCCCTCTTCCACCAGGGTGGTTTGGATTGCGTTGGGAAGAGACTGATTTTTGACCAATAGGATGAAGAACTCCAGGCTCTTAGGGGTAGAACTGAGCTGGGAAAAATGACTCCCTCTGGAAGTTAACAGGGAATGGACAGTGGCAATCCCCTGCCTCCTCTCTTAGGAGATCCAGGCAGAAAGAACTGCCAGTGGAAATGCATTTCTCTCAAACCATGATCAAACTCGGGTAAGAAGGAAGATTCGCATGAGTTCCTTTGATCGTGAGCTTAATCTGTGGGTGACTGTCATCTAAACCGGTTTCTCAGTTTTCCCCAGGCAGGGCTTTCAGTTTGCACATGGTCTATCCACGTTGGCCAGTAAGAAGCAGCATGTCCTACTGGATAGACCACGGGCCTGGGAAGCAGGTAATGGGTTCTAATCCTACTCCACCACTTGTCTGCTGTGTGACACTGGGCAAGTCACTTTACTTCTCTGTGCCTCAGTTCCCTCATCTGTAAAATGGAGATTAACTGTGAGCCTTTTGTGGGGCAGGGACTGTGTCCAACCTGATTATCTTGTCAGTGCTTAGTACCTGGCACATGTAAGCTCTTAACAAACATAATAATAATTATTATTATTACAGTGCTTGGTACATAATAAATGCTTCATAACGCAAATCTTGTCCTTAATATTCTCTTAACCAATCAGTGTTATTTATTGAGCGCTTACAGTGTGCAGAGCAGTGAACTATTGGGAGAGTGCAATATACTGCTCACAAGGAGCTTACGATCTTTCACATTTGTGTTATTTTGACTAAGCCCTGACTTGATTTTATTTGATTTGGGGAATGTGGTTTGGTCATAGCCAAACACAAAACTTCACAAAACTGTCAATTGTATCCTGAATGGCATTCCTGATTCCGTATCTTTCCATCAGTCAGTGGTATTTATTGAGCACTTACTGCATGCAGAGCCTGTACTAAGCACTTGGGAGGGTACAGTTAGATTTGGTAGACACATTCCTCTAGTGCTCTTAAATGCAAGCTGGTTGATATAATAATAACAATGGTATTTGTTAAGCACTTACTATGTGCCAAGCACTGTACTAAGTGATGGGGTAGACACCAAATCCCACATGGTGCTCACAGTTTAGATAGGAATTTAGATAGGTATTGAATACCCATTTTACAGGTGAGGGAACTGAGGCACAGAGAAATGAAGTGACTTGTCCAAGGCCACACAGCAGGCAAGTGGCAGAGGCAGAATTAGAACCCAGCCCTATGCTCTTTCCACTAGGCCACACTGCTTCCCAAGAGGCCCAGCTTTATGACTATGGAACCTGGCCCCAGATTCAATCCATGGATGGAAAAGTCTCCCAGGAGTCTAAAACATGATAAGCTTGTCTCTAAACTGTAAACTTTTATTCATTCATTCATTCAATCATATTTATTGAGTGCTTACTGTGTGCAGAGCACTGTACTAAGCGCTTGAGAAGTAAAGGCAGGGAATGTGTTCGCTTATCCTGTTGTACGCTCCCAAGCACTTAGCTGAGTGCTCTGCACATAGCAAGCGCCCAGTAAATACAAATAATTGATTGATTGGAGCGGACTAGATGACCCGCTGCCCGATTGCCAGGAATTTCTGTTTTTATGGTTATATACTGTGTGTCAAACCCTGTTCTAAGAGCTGGGGCAGATCAGATCAGAGGCAGCACCTGTCCCACCTGGGGCCTAAGCCACGGATTTCAAATTCCACTGCCCACAACCAACTCAAGGCTTTGGCACTGTGCCCTGTAAGATGGACACTGTGGAATTCCCAGTTTGGGAGGGAAAATCAGTTGTTATTACCGAGTACAATCCCTAGACTGTAAGCTTCTTGAGGGCAGGTATCGTGTCTACCAACAGCATCAGACTTTCCCAAGCACTTAGTAGAGTGCTCTGCTTCACAGTAAGCGCTCAATAAATGCCACTGATTGATTTGGGAAGAACTGGGTGTCAGGTCAAGCAAAGAGCTGTCAATTCTCCTGCTCCAAAACTCATTAATCAAGATGAGAAAAAAGTGATGGAATTAACGGGGTCTGGGAGATTCAGTCAATAAACCAAATCATCCAATGATACTAAAGTATAGGAGAAGATGTAAAAATGCGATCATTTTCTCGTTCTCAATATCCCAAGCTGAGATTCCACCTCACTGGCCGAGGGCGTTGAACTCTTTGGCTCCTTTAACGCTAGTAAAACATTTACTTAGATCATTTAAGCACCTTGCCTTTCCTCAGTTATGTGACTATTTCAGGAGAAGTTGAGATTTTTGCTCGGACCGCGTGGGAAATTGCCTCGATTTTTGTCTTCCCTCTGCTTTAAGGGAGTAGAGTTATCTCACCTTTAGTTTCACCCCAACCAGTAATGTAGCATACTGTTTTGTCTGCCAGTGGAGAATGCTCAGAAGGCAAACAGGCGGGGATTACTTTATCGTTGAGCTCAGCAGGTCTGAAAGAAGAAAACAATTAAAGCCATTTTCAGTTGTTTCGCTGGGATGCTGTTGCCGCGTTTGTCAGCTGGCCCAAGGTTTGCTCTGTGGGACTAAAGCTGGGGTCGTTCTCCAGGGTCAGTACTGTCTGAATTGCTCTTCGGTCACAGTGCCCCTCGCCAACTGGCAAGTTGCCTTCACCTCCTTAAAATGACAATAACATAATCTCTAGACTGTGAACTTGTGGGCAGGGTATCTGTTTATTGTTCTATTGTACTCTCTCAAGCGCTTAGCACAGTGCTGTGCACACAGTAAGTGCTCAATAAATACAACTGAATGAATGAATAACCTTGTTCCAGAGAATAGGGGGAACCCCTCAGGGTCTTGAGCACAGGCCTTAATTGTTCATCGACTGTGTACCATATTTTCGGAAATGAGGAAGGGGGCAGAGGAACTGCCCAGTCTGGGCCTATGTGAAGATGGAGGGGCAGACCAAGGTTACACGTTGCAGTCTCTAAAGCGCTTAGTACAGTGCTCAGCACACAGTAAGCGGTCAGTAAATACCACTGATTGATCAAGTCCTGTCCCAACCGAACAGCATATCAGGCTTGTGCCCTGACAGTCCGAGCTGCTCACTGCATTGCCTCTCCATTGCTGCTGTTTTCCACGGATCACCAGGTCTGGCCTCCCTATGTAGACTGTAAGCTCCTTTTGGACAGGGCAAATGTCTACTAATTCTATTGTATTGTACTCTCCCAAGTGCTTAGTACAGTAGCCTGCACATAGTAAATGCTCATTAAATACCAGTGATGGATGGATTCATTGATTAAGGAAATGTGGCTTCACAAGGCGGCATTCTTTCATTCAGCTGTATTTATTGAGCACTTAACTGTGTACAGAGCACTGTTCTGAGCACTTGACAGGGTACGGCGCAACAATAAACAGACACATCCTTTGCCCACAGTGAGCTTACGGTCTAGATCGGGGGAGACAGACATCAATACAAATAAATAAATTACAGATAATGTACATAGTGCTGTGGGGTTGGGAGGGGAGAAGAACAAAGTGAAATGGAATGCCCTCCCTCTGCCCATCCGCCAAGCTAGCTCTCTTCCTCCCTTCAAGGCCCTACTGAGAGCTCACCTCCTCCAGGAGGCCTTCCCAGACTGAGCCCCTTCCTTCCTCTCCCCCTCGTCCCCCTCTCCATCCCCTCCATCTTACCTCCTTCCCTTCCCCACAGCACCTGTATATATGTATATATGTTTGTACATATTTATTACTGTATTTATTTATTTTACTTGTACATATCTATTCTATTTATTTTATTTTGTTAGTATGTTTGGTTTTGTTCTCTGTCTCCCCCCTTTTAGACTGTGAGCCCACTGTTGGGTAGGGACTGTCTCTATATGTTGCCAATTTGTACTTCCCAAGCGCTTAGTACAGTGCTCTGCACATAGTAAGCGCTCAGTAAATACGATTGATGAAGTGAGTCTTCAGGGAGAAGAGAGTGGGAGAAGAGGAAAGGAGGGGCTTAGTCTGGGAAGGCCTCTTGGAGGAGATGTGCCTTCAATAAGGTTTGGAAGAGGGGAGAGTAATTGTCTGGGCCGTGAATGTGCCAGTTCCCCTAGAGCAGCAGGGAAAACTCAAGAAGGCGACAATATGGATCCCAGCTTTCAGCCTGTTAAGGTGGGAATTCGTCCAGGACTGCTGGAGCCCAGCCATGCCCTCTGGGAAGCAAACTAAATATCCCCAAAACCCTTGGGCCATCCCAGCTTCCCCTCCCAGCCCACTCATTCTGCTCCCCAGGCAGACAATCATTCTGTCCCCACGATGCCCCACAAATGGACACACGATCACGGTCAGAGAAACATATGACCTGCCCACACATGTCCTCCCCCGACTTCAAACCCCTGTCACACCCTGCCAACGGTAAACCGATATTTTGGATTTTTTTTTTATAATGACGGAAGGCTTCGGTCGCAGTAGTACCTGCTCAGCTTCAGCAAGGCAATATCTGCTCCATTAGGTCCCTTAAACAGTTTTTCCAAGTCGATTTTCTGTGTGTAACTTTCTCCATTTTCCTTGTGCAGGCCTAGGTAGACCTGGTAGGAGGCCGGCCTCGGCGAGCTGTGGCAGAACACAGAGGGAGTTAGACCCCGCGCTTTCAGGGCCAAAACAGAAAGGAAGAGCGGCCCGCGGTCCACCCCGGGGCTGTTGGGGCTCATGATGGCAAGAGGGACGCACGCTAGATGCTCTAGAATTGGCTAAACACCAAGCCCAACTGGATTTAATCAGCCCAGACCCCAGGATCCGTGACACATTCTGGGCCTCCCTCCCTCCCCTCCGTAGAGCTTGGGGTTTGGCGGAGGTGGGTTCAGAAGCAACGGTCAACTGTGGCTAGTCCGTCCCTCACCCTGGAGCCAACGAGGAGACGTTGGCGACTCTTTTTTTTGCCTCCTGCTGCCCTGTGCCCCGTCTGATCGGCCCACTGCCACCCCCAGCCTGAGAATCTGCGAGGGCATTGGTATCTAGAGCCACTGCAGAAGCTGTTCTCCACCTCCTTCCCCCAAAGTCCTGACCTGGGGGAAGCAGTGTGGCCTTGTGGCTAGAGCGCGGACCTGGTTCTGCCAATTGCCAGCTGGGTGACCCTGGGGAAGTCACTTAACTTCTCTGTGCCTCAGGTTTCTCGGCTATCAAACGGGGATTCAATACCTGTTCTTCCTCCCACTTTAGAGTGTGAGCCCCATTCAGGACCAGGACTGTATCTGGCCTGACCTGTACTTACTCCAGAGGTTGACAGTGTTTGACACACAGTAAGCGCTTTAACAAGTGTGCTGTAAAGCAAACAAACCAAGCCACTTGTCTGCTGTGTGACCTTGGACAAGTCACTTCACTTCTCTGTCCCTTTGTTTTCTCAACTGCAAAATGGGGATTCATACATAGATACATACATATATGTTTGTGTGTGTGTGTGTATATATGTATATACACACACACACACACACACATATATACATATAGTCCCTCTACCACCTTGTACTTCAAGAAAAGGCTCCAGGCACTTACTGTTGAAGGCAGTGAGCAGCAGTAAGTACCCAGCTGGGGTCAATCAGCGTGCCTCCACAGAAGTGAACCCAGGAAGGATAATACCTGTGCAGATTGAAATGCAGAAACTTCAAGTTAATCCCCCCTCACCCACCCAAAAGCCTGTCCCAGGACAGCGAGAATTAGTTACAGATACTTACAGATACGAGCAAATTTAATTCCCAATTCCTTTAGGGTTTCCCCGAGGAACTCTTCTTTCAAATAAAGCCAGGAAAGGCTGAATGCTTATGACCCCTCGGTTGGGATCATTTAGGTCTGGGCTGATTTGTACTTCCCAAGCGCTTAGTACAGTGCCCTGCACACAGTAAGCGCTCAATAAATACGATTGAATGAATGAATGATTTCCAGAGGGCACCCCTCCCTGTTGGCAGATACTCCCTGAAAACTTTATCTTCTGAGTGGGGTCATTGTGAAAATCAAGAATTACCATCCCAAACAGCTGGGGAACGAGTGGATAGGCTGACTGGGTCACACCGTGGCCTGGGGGCAACCTCAATTTCCACCTCAGGCCTAAAGCACCTGAGACCAGGACAAGTTTTCAACTGGACATTTCCCTTTCTGGCTGGCAGAGGTGAGTGACAAGTGGGGGACTCCCCTCCGGTCGGGGCTGGGGGCGGGATTAGCTTTCCCCTCCACTCCCACTCAGCCCCTCTTCCCCACCCAGAGGGGAAGACTGAGGTCAGGTGGAAGACAATAATAACATTAATAATCATGGTATTTGCTCAGAACTTACTATATGTCAAGTACTGCGCTATACACTGGGTTTGATAGAAAATGATCAGGTTGAACACAGTCCCTGTCCCACATGGGGATCACAGCCTAAGTAGGAAGGACAGCGGCTCTTGAATCCCTACTTTACAGGCGAGAAAACTAAGGCACCGAACAGTGCAGTAAATTGGCTTAAATTACGCAGCGGGTGGAGCTGGGATTAGAACTCAGGTCCTTGGAGTCGGCCCAAACCTTTATAGCAGCATCACTTAGTGGAAACAGGCTGAGCCTGGGTGTCGGAGGACCTGGGTTCTAATCCTGGCTCCGTCACTTGTCTGCTGTGTGACCTTGGGCAAGCCACTTCAGTTCTCTATTGCCAACTTGTACTTCCCAAGCGCTTAGTACAGTGCTCTGCACCCAGTAAGTGCTCAATAAATACGATTGATTGATTCTCTGTGCCTCAGTGACCTCGTCTGTAAAATGGGGATTAAGACTGTCAGCCCCATGTGGGACAATCTGATTACCTCGTGTCTACCCCAGCGCTTAGAACAGTGCTTGGCATATAGTAAGTGCTTAACAAATACCATTATTATTAATGATCATTATCACTGTTATTATTATTATTAATCGCGTGACACAGATGGTCGGCCAGTGGCCAAAATCATAACCCTTCCTCCTTTCTCTCCTCATTTAGAATCTGGTGGAGCAACTAGGGGCAGCTGCGTAAGGTGATCCCGCAGCCCATGTGAAAAAGAGAAGGTGCTGACCTAACTGAAAGAGCACAGGCCTTTGAGTCAGAGGACCTGGGTTCTAATGTCCACTCTGCCACTTCTCTGCTCCGTGACCCTGGGCAAGTAAGTCCCTTCACTTTTCTGGGCCTCGGTCACCTCATCTGTAAAACGGGGATTAAGACCGTGAGCCCCACGTGGGACATGGGTCCGTGTCCAACCTGATTATCTCGTATCTACCCAGAACAGTGCCTGGCCGTAGTAAGTGCTTAACAAATGGCATTAAAACAGAAACAGAAGAAAAAAAAAGCATCCCCGGGGGCTTACCTTCAAGATAGATCAAACGAACAGGGACCCTTCCCCCAGCCCACTGTTCAAACTCACACCCCATCTATCTTGGGGGAATTAAGTTTAACAGAGGTTCCACCCTCGGAGGGCTGTGGGCTGGGCCGTGGCGTTCCTTACCTTTTTCTGAGACTGATTTGCCAGGGCCAGGAGTGCGGATGTGCCACGCACCCTCCGACGATTCTGCCACCACATTTCTTTGGCTCTACCTTGGGTTTTCCGCACTCGTAGGCGGGCGGCTCTGAGCACAAAACAAAATCACGGAGAGCACCGTTTGGAGACCTGAAAGGAAGAGCTGTCGGCCATGCCATCCGTTGGCCGGAACGGCGAGTGGCTGTGTCACCTCTCCAGCTACAGCTGGGTGCTTGGACCCAGAAAAGAGTTGGCGGAGAGACTGGAGCGGTTTTTAAAGCCAGATCTTGGAGATCTTGAAGATGAAGAGAAACTTTAGAGGGTGGGGAGGTAGTTCTGACAGAGCTCAATAGTCAGCCAGTTTTATTTATTGAGTGCTTACTATGTGCAAAGCACTTAGGAGACTACACTATAACAGTAAGCAGACATGCCCTGCATACAAAAAGCTACTGAGATTGCTTGATGGACAGGTGAACAAGGCCAGTAGGCCAAGGGGCCAGTTAAATGTCTGTGGGGTTGGTGAACTCCGTGGAAAGCTACAAGTCAGAAAATTCATCTGCAAGGCTGGATTTTAAAACGGACAAAATGCCCATGGGAACAGAGGACTTACTGTCTCTTGGTAGTGGAGGAACAAACTACTCAACACATGTTAAATAGTTGCCAGCAAAGAGCAAACACTTTGGCTGGGAAAAATGCAGAAATGAAGGCCCTGCATGTCCCTACCAGAACTGAACAGCTCTTTTCATTCATTCATTCATTCAATCGTATTTATTGAGCGCTTACTGCGTGCAGAGCACTGTACTAAGTGCTTGGGAAGTACAAGTCGGCAACATATAGAGATGGTCCCTACCCAACAGCGGGCTCACAGTCTAGAAGGGGGAGACAGGCAACAAAACATGTAGACAGGTGCTTTGGAGTCAGAGGTCATGGGTTCGAATCCCGGCTCCACCACAAGCCTGCTGTGTGACCTTGGGCAAGTCACTTAACTTCTCTGAGCCTCAGTTACCTCATCTGTAAAAATGGGGATTAAGACTGTGAGCCCCACGTGGGGCAACTTGATCACATTGTATACCCCCAGCGCTTAGAACAGTGCTTTGCACATAGTAAGGGCTTAACAAAGGCCATCATTATTATTATTATTATCAAACATGACTAAGTCCCTGGGACACGACAACCAATCTATCACTCCATCACTGGGATTTATTGAGCACTTACTGTGTGCAGAGCACTGTACTAAGCGCTTGGGAGGGTACAGTTGAACAGAGTTGATAGACATGTTCCCTGCCCACATTGAGCTTACAGTCTCTATGGGGCTGACGCGTGAATAAGGTGTGATTTGAACTTACGTACCGCCTTCATTTTCAGAACCACTTACGTCGGCCTGGAAAATCCACAGTGGGAGAAAGAAATGGACTCCCCCGGCCCCCGGGGCGGAGAAGTGCTCTGGCATCACCTCACAGCTCGCTGCTCACTCAGCTCTGACAGCGGCCTAAACCACTGATACCGTGAAACATTTCAACGCCTAGGAACTGCACTCTCTCTAGACGAGGGACCAGCATCTGCCTGCACCCCGATCCAATCAATCAATCGTATTTATTGAGCGCTTACTATGTGCAGAGCACTGTACTAAGTGCTTAACCAGGAACTGGAAGCTCCCTCACTCTGGACCAGGGAAGCCAAAGCTCCTGGCATCCTGCACCAGGTACTGGAATCTCCCTCCCTCTCTACCCTCCTACTACAGCCACGTCCACACACTTGGCTTCTCTAACGCTCACCTTCTCGCAGAGCTCCATCGTCAGTCAGCCAGTTGTATTTCTGACAGAGCTCAATAGTCAGCCAGTTTTATTTATTGAGTGCTTACTATGTGCAAAGCACTTGGGAGACTACACTATAACAGTAAGCAGACACATTCCCTGCATACAAAAAGCTACTGAGATTGCTTGATGGACTGGTGAACAATTGAATTCAATTGAATTCAACAATTCAGTTGTTGAACATGCCATAGGGAATGCGTCTATCTTGTCTAACTCACTGCCAACCTCTCGCCCACATCCTGCCTCTGGCCTGGAACGCCCTCCCTCTTCATATCCGACAGACAGTTACTCTCGCCCACTTGAAAACCTTCCTTCGTTCATTCATTCATTCAATCCAATTTATTGAGCACTTACTGTGAACAGAGCACTGTACTAAGCACTTGGGAAGTACAAGTTGGCAACATCTAGAGACGGTCCCTACCCAACAACGGGCTCACAGTCTAGAAGGGGGAGACAGACAACAAAACAAAACATGTGGACAGGTGTCTTGAAGGCACATCTCCTCCAAGAAGCCTTCCCTGACTAACCTCCCTTTCCTCTTCTCCCACGCCCTTCTGCGTCACCCTGACTTTCTCCCTTTATTCATCCCCGCTCCCAGCCCCACCGCACTTCTGTACATATCTGTTATTTATTTATATTAATGTCTGCCTCCCCCTCTAGACTGCAAGCTCGATGCGGGCAGGGAATGTGTCTGTTTATCATTATATTGTACTCTCCCAAGTCCCGAGTGCAGTGCTCTGCACACGGTAAGCGCTCAATGGCTTCATGGAAAGAATATGGGCTTGGGAGTCAGAGGACTTGGGTTCTAATCCCAGCCTCGCCACTTGTCTGCTGTGTGACCTTGGGCAAGCCACTCCACTTCTCTGTGCCCACTGTTGGGTAGGGACTGTCTCTATATGTTGCCAACTTGTACGTCCCAAGCGCTTAGTACAGTGCTCTGCACACAGTAAGCACTCAATAAATACGATTGATTGATTGATTGTGCCTCAGCTACCTCATCTGTCAAATGAAGTTTAAGACTGTGAGTCCCACGCGGGACAACCTGATTACCTTGTGTCTACCCAAACACAAAGTAAGCACTTAACAAATACCTTAATTATTATTCATTCATTCATTCAATTGTATTTATTGAGCCCTTACTGTGTGCAGAGCACTGTCCTAAGCACTTGGGAAGTCCAAGTCGGCAACATAGAGAGACGGTCCCTACCCAAAAACGGGCTCACAGTCTAGAAGGGGGAGACAGACATTGAAACAAAACATGTGGACACATGTCAAGTCATCAGAACAAATAGAATTCAAGCTAAATGCACATCATTAACAAAATAAATAGAATAGTGAATATGTACAAGTAAAATAGAGTGATAAATCTGTACAAACATATAATTTGTGCAGATCTGTGTAATCTGTACATACTTCCCAAACATATAATTAATAGTATACAATTAATAAATACAATTGAATGAATTGAATGAATGAATAAATGACCAGAAACCACTGTCACTCCCGACCAGGGGCCGGAAGATGCTGGCAACCTCCACCAGGGACCAGAAGCCCCCTCCCTCTGGACCAGAGACAAGAACTCAGGACCAGGGACCAGAAGCTGCTGGCAACCTGCATCAGGTACTGGAATCTCCCTCCCTCGCTACTCTCCTAATTACACCCCAGCCTCCACAATTTCCTCCTCTAATGCGAACCTTCTCGCTCTACCTCGATGTTGTCTATCACGCTCCTGTCCCCTCGCCCTCATCCTGCCTCTGGCCTGCAATGCCCTCCCTCACATCTGACAGACAGTTACTCTCCCCCACTTCTAAGTGTTATTGAAGGCACATCTCCTCCAAGAGGCCTTCCCGGACTAAGCCCCCCTTTCCTCTTCTCCCACGTGTTTCTGCATCGCCCTGACTTGCTCCCTTGATTCAGAAGCAGCGTGGCTCAGTGGAAAGAGCTATGGAGTCAGAGGTTCAAATGCCAGCTCCGCCAATTGTCAGCTGTATGATTTTGGACAAGTCACTGAACTTCTCTGTGCCTCAGTTTCCTCATCTGTAAAATGGGAATTAAGACTGTGAGCCCCCTGTGGGACAACCTGATCACCTTGTAACCTCCCCAGCGCTTAGAACAGTGCTTTGCACATAGTAAGCGCTTAATAAATGCCATTATTATTATTATCATCTCCCCTCCCAGCCCCATAACTTATGTACATATCTGTAGTTTATTTACATTAATGCCCATCTCCTCTGGACTATAAGTTTGTTGTGGGAAGGGAATGCATCTGTTTATTGTTGTATTATCTGAAGCACTTAGTACAGTGCTCCACACACAATAAGCTTATCACTGGATAACTGTGATTAACTGGATAACTGTGATTAACTGTGGATAACGGTGATTAGTGGAGCTTATAAGCTCCAATCACAATAATGATTGATTGATTGAATGAAAGAATAAATGACCAGGGACCAGAAACTACTGTCACTCCACACCACGGGCCACAAGTTGCCGTAACCGAGAAACGGCTGTCACTCAGGACTAGGGACCAGAAGTTGCCGTCTCTCTAGACTAGGGACTGGAAATTATCGTCACTCAGAACCAGGGACCAGAAGCTGCTATCTCTCTGGACCAGGGACTTCACGATGGCCTCTTCTACCCTACTCTTCTCACCACATCCCTGGTCTTCTCTCTTGCTATAGATCCAGATCACCCAGCCCCGCATCGCACCCTCGTCCAGACTGACCCCAACCCACACACCGGGAGAATTAGTGTGCCTCAGTGGAAAGAGCAGAAACAAGAGAATCAGAGGAGTCAGAAGACCAGGGTTCTAATCCCGCCTCTGCCATTGTGTAATAATGGCATTTATTAAGCACTTACCTTGTGCAGAGCATTGTTCTAAGCACTGGGGAGGTTACAAGGCAATCAGGTTGTCCCACAGGGGGCTCACAGAGGTAACTGAGGCACAGAGAAGTTAAGTGGCATGCCCAAAGTCACGCAGCTGACAATTGGCAGAACTGGGATTTGAACCCATGACCTCTGACTCCAAAGCCCGGGCTCTTTCCACTGAGCCACACTGCTTCACTGACACTGTCTTCTCCTGCTTCTCTGGCTGCTCCTTCTCAGTCTCTTTTGTGAGCTCCTCCTCTGCCTCCCATCCTCTGGCTGTGGGAGTGCCATAAAGTGCAGTACTAGTTCCCCTTCTACTAGTCATATTTATTGAGCCTTTACTGTACTAAGTGCTTGGGAGAGTACAGTGTAACAGAGATGACATGTTCCCTGCCCACAACAAGCTTATAGTCAAGAGACAAGCCATCTATTCTCCATCATTAGCCTCTATGGCTTTGGCTACCATCTCTATGTAGATGGTTTTCAAATTCGCCTCACCAGTCCCGGCCTCTCTCTCTTTCTCTGCACTCTTGCATTTCAATCAATCAATCAATCATATTTATTGAGCGCTTACTGTGTGCAGAGCACTGTACTAAGCGCTTGGGAAGTACAAGTTGGCAACATATAGAGACAGTCCCTACCCAACAGTGGGCTCACAGTCTAAAAGGGAGCTCCTACCTCCAGCACATCTCTACTCGAATGTCCTGCTGACACTTCAAACTTGACATGTCCCAAACAGAACTCCTCTTCTTTCCACCTAAATCGTGTCCTCTCCCTAACTTTCCTGTCACTGTAGACAGTCCCCTCATCCTCCGTCTCACAGGCTACCTTGCACCTTGTTCAAGGAGTACAAGTTTTGTCACTTAGTTCTACCTCAACTCAGCTCTAAAATCAATCAGTGGTATTTATTGAGCACTCACTATAATAATAATAATGATGATGATGGTGTTTGTTAAGCATTTACCATGTGCCAAGAACGGGGGAAGGTAATCAGGTTGTCCCATGTGAGGCTCACAAGCTTAATCCCCATTTTACAGATGAGGTAACTGAGGCACAGAGAAGTTAAGTGACTTGCCCAAAGCCGTACAGCTGATAAGTGGCGGAGCAGGGATTAAAACCCATGACCTCAGACTCCCAAGCCCATGCTCTTTCCACTAAGCCACGCTGCACTCTTACTGAGCACTTGGGAGAGCACAATACAAAAGAATTAGTGGACACATTCCTTGGCCTTATTGAGGCTTACAGTCTACAGGTGGACTGTGTTAAGTTCTTACTATGGATAGACACAAGATAATCAGGTCCCACATGGGGCTCACATTCTAAGTAGGAGGGAGCACAGGGATTGAATCCCTATTTTGCAGATGAGGGAACCGAGACAAAGACAATTTAAGTGACTTGCCCAAGACCACACAGCAGGTATGCGGAGTAGCCTATTTTAGAACCCAAATCCTCTGCCTCTCAGTGCCCTGCTTTTTCCACTGGGCCATACTGCTTCTCATTCAATCTGTTAATCTGTCACAAAATATTGTCAATTCTACCTGCACAACATCTCTAAGATCTACCTTTACCTTTCCATAAAAATTGTTACCATACTCATCCAAGCACTCATCATATCCCGCTTTAAACTACGGCTTCTTGTTGACCTCCCCACCTCCTTTCTTTCCCCACTCCAGTCGATACTTCCCTCCGCTGCCTGGGTCATTTTCCTGAAAAATCAATCAGTCCACCCTCAGTGATGTTATCGTCAAATATGAAGATGAATTAGGTTTACGGTTACCTGGTTGGGAGGGGGCACTCCCATCCTCGGGGCTCTGGGGATTCTGTCCTTGTGCTGGACACTTCTTCAGATTACAGTATTCCCACCTGACACTGGGATCTGTGGTATAGCACCAGGGGTGATCATCACCATCTGGATTTCTGCAGTAGTTCATTCTCAGATCCCTGGAAATACAAAAGCTCTGTGTATTGAGAGAAGTCTTAGCGTCCCATAAAACGATGGGGCACACTAATCTGAGACAAGGTGTCCAGTCAGGTGACTAAAAATCTTAATTTAGGGCATTCTGTCTCAAAATCTGATGGGCTTTTTTTTCTCCACTTCTTTCCCTCTCCTCCTCTGCCCTTGCTCCAGCCCTCTCTCTGCATTGGCCCCTCTTTCCCCACCTCTCTTTGCCTCTCTTCCTCCTCCTTTCCGCCTTCCTTTTCTTGTCAATAAATCATATTTATTGAGCGCTTACTGTGTGCAGAGCACTGTACTAAGTGCTTGAATTTTATCTCCTAATTTTGGGCCATTGGTCTTGCCTCCATTTAAACCCCGCCTTCTGGAAGCTCCATCCCCATCATCATCATCATCAATCGTATTTATTGAGCGCTTACTATGTGCAGAGCACTGTACTAAGCGCTTGGGAAATACAAATTGGCAACACATAGAGACATCCCGTTTTACCTTTCAGAAAACACAGTCCCCTTAAACCAACCTCTACCTCCATACCAAGATGTTTACTGGAGAAGCGCCCTGAGTTCCACCGATGAATCCATCAGTGGCATTTATTGAGCACTTAGCACATGCGGATGCCCAGTCTGTGCTATCGGTCTGGCGGAATCACCTTGCAGAGCTCATTCTGGCTACTCCAAGTGCTCCGTCTCAGCCCTAAAGTCTCAGAACCCAAGGCCCATCCGTCCTTCAGTGCAGGGGACCGAGTCCCTTGGCACTGGTTTCATTGACCACGATGGTCACTGAAATTCTGTCACTCTCTCCCTCTAGACTGCAGGCTCACTGAAGGCAGGGAAGGCATCTACCAATGCTGATGCATTGTACTCTCCCAAGTACATTGATGATGATGATTGATGATGATCAGCAAAAAGAGAAAATCTGCAATTGCCATATGTGGGCTCTGCATGTCCGCACGTGTGTGTGTGTTTGTGTGCACGCACACAAAGATGCAAAACTCAGTATCGTTGTCCTCCACATCCTTTCATTCCCACCTACCGTGGACTTGACCCTGACACCCTGCTGAACCTTCCTCCCAGGGAGTATTTAGCTGCTTGTTTTCCCCAAGAATCCACTCCACCGCAATATTTCTCTGCCCGTTAAATGCCTTGGACATACGCATCTGGATACAGTATTGGCGTCTTATTGTGGTAGTGAGGCCTCATAGACCACCAAGCTTGGCACTTCCTTCCGGAAATGGTGGTGGAAGACATTCCGCGGTAATTCTTTCCATCACCCTGGTAGCATTCTTCGACCACCGGCGTCTCCTCGGGCAAAACTGCTGTGAAAAGCAACCAGGCAGCATGGTTTAACTTACGCAGACGGACACAGCTCTCTTCTACAGAGCGCTCATAGGGTCCTCGCCTAAGGAAATGGACAAAACTCTCTTTGGGGGTAACTGATTCTACAGTTGGATTGATTTCAGGTTCTTTTTTTTTAATGGTACCTGTTGCGCACTGACTATATGCCAGGCACTGTATTAAGCGCTGGGGTAGATACAAGCTAATGAGGTTGGACACCGTGTCCCACTTGGGACTCACAGTCTTCATCCCCATTTTACAGATGAGGGAATTGGGGCACCGAGAGGTTGTGTCCCATTCATTCAATCGTATTTATCGAGCGCTTACTGTGCGCAGAGCACTGTACTAAGCGCTTGGGAAGTCCAAGTCGGCAACGTATAGAGACGGTCCCTACCCAACAGCGGGCTCACAGGCTAGAAGGGGGAGACAGACAACGAAACAAAACATGTAGACAGGTGTCAAGATCATCAGAATAAATAGAATTATAGCTATATGCACGTCATTAACAAAATAAATAGAATAGCAAATGCGTACAAGTAAAATAAATAGAGTAATGAATCTGTACAAATATATACAAGTAAAGGTCACCCAGCAGACATGTGGCAGAGCTGGGATTAGAGCCCAGATCCCTCTGACTGCCAGGCATGTGCTCTATCCACTAGGCCATACTGCTTCTGTTGCTTGTCAGGTGGCAGATTAATCATAATAGTAGTATAAGTACTTTCCCAAATGCTTAGTACATTGTTCTGAACACAGTAAATCCTCAACCAGCAGCATTGTTTGATTGATATTTGCTGTGCTAAGAACTGGGGTAGCTATAATATAATCAGATCAAACACAGTTCTGTCCCATCTAAGACTTTACAGTCTAAAGGGGGAAAAGAGCAGATATTTGATTCCCATTTTGGAAGAGGAAACTGAGGCACAAGGGAGTTAAGTGACTTGCCCCAGGTCACACACCAGGGAGAGCCAGGATTAGAACCTGGACAAATAGAAGAAAATCATCTCCCTTGCCAAGGGAGATGTTTCTGACGATCAGTGTAGCCCAGTGGAAGGAGGCTGGGCCCTGGAGTCAGGGGAACTGGGTTCCACGTCCCGCTTTACTACTTGCTTACTGTGAAACCTTGGGTAAATCACTTAATTTTAGTCCCCATTTTACAGATGAGGAAACCGGAGGGCAGAGAAGGTAGGTGACTTCCCCAGGGACGCACAGCGAGTGAGTCACAGAACCTGACGGAGAACGCATTTTCCCGATTCTCAGGGCTGTGCTGTTTCCTTTGGACTATGCTACTTCTCAAAAAACTGTCTCATTTAGGGAATGCCTTCACCATCAGAGGTCTGGGAAAGAGCAGAGGGGAATTCTCCTTGGAATCTGGGATGAACCACCAGGTCTGAAGACACCAGGGCCAATAAAAACCCTGGTTCTGAGCAGCAGTGTGGCTTGATGGAAAGAGCAAAGGCCTGATCATTTTTTTTTTTATGGTATTTGTTAGGATCTTGCTGTTAGACGCTGTACTAAGCGTCCTGGTTAATGAGGTTGGACAGAGTCCCACGTGGGGCTTACGATCTTAATCCCCATTTTACAGATGAGGTTACTGAGGCCCAGAGGAGTGAACTTGCCCAAGGTTACACACGGCAGATAAGTGGCGGTTCCAGAATTAGAACTCAGGTCCTTATAACTTCCAGACCTGTGCTCCATCCACTAGGACATGCTACATTTCTGTTCTTGGTTCCTAATCCTGGCTCTGTTGCTTGCACATTGTGTGACCTTTGGCCAGTCGCTTAATTCTCTGTGCCTCAGTTTCCTCATCTGTAAAGTTAGGGTTCAGTAACTGTCCTCCCTCAGCCTTGGACTGTGAGTGAGGGACTGAGTGCACATTAATGATCTTGTATCTTCCCCAGATTTTAGTGGAGAACTTGGCTCATGGTAGTACTCCAATTAGCAGTGTGGCCTAGTGGATAGACCACAGGCCCGAGAGTCAGAAAGACTTGAATTCTCATCTCGACGCTGCTCCTTGTCTGCTGTGTGACCTTGGGCAAGTCCCTTCACTTCTCTGCGCCTCAGTTCCCTCATCTGCCCCACAGCCCCACATGGGACAACCTGATCACCTTGTATCCTCCCCAGTGCTTAGAACAGTGCTTTGCACAGAGTAAGCGCTTAATAAATACCAAAATTAAATTAATTAATTAATCCTGGCTTCTCCACTAGCCCGTTGGGTGACCTTCGGTCAGTCACTTAATGTCTCGGTGCTTCAGTGCCCTCATCTGTAAAATGGGTATTAAATCTTACTCCCTCCTACTTAGTCTAAGTAGGACTTAGTAGGACTGTGTCCACCTTAATGGTCGATGTGTACCATAATTAATGATGATGATGATGGCATTTGTTAAGCGCTTACTATGTGCAAAGCACTGTTCTAAGTGCTGGGGAGGTTACAATAATAATAATGGCATTTATTACACGCTTATTATGTGCAAAGCACTGTTCTAAGCGCTGGGGAGGTTACAAGGTGATCAGGTTGTCCCACGGGGGCTCACAGTCTTCATCCCCATTTTACAGATGAGGTAACTGAGGCACAGAGAAGTGAAGTGACTTGCCCAAAGTCACACAGCTGACAAGTGGCAGAGCCGGGATTTGAACCCATGACCTCTGACTGCAAAGCCTGGGCTCTTTCCTACTGAGCCACGCTGCTTCTCCAGCCACGCTGTCAGGTTGCCCCACAGGGGGCTCACGGTCTTAATCCCCATTTTCCAGGTGAGGTAACTGAGGCTCAGCTCTTCCCCTTGTCAGCTGCGTGACTCTGGGCAAGTCACCTAACTTCTCTGTGCCTCAGTTACCTCATCTGGAAAACGTGGATTAAGTGTGTGGGCCCCACGTGGGACAACTTGATTACTTTGTATCTACCCCAGAACTTAGAACAGTGCTTTGAACATAGTAAGTGCTTAATAAAAGCCATTATTATTATTATTATTATTAAGTGACTTGCCCCGTTGACAGCTGGCGGAGCTGGGATTTGAACCCGTGACCTCTGACTTCAAAGCCCGTGCTCTTTCCACTGAGCCACGCTGCTTCTCAGTGAATGAGTGAAACTAATGAACTCATGAGTTTAAGTCACTGGTTCCCCGCTTTGGTCGGGGGAGAGGTGCAGGGGTGAGGGGGTTCACCTGGCTGTTCCGTGGGGGCCTGGGCTCCGCAGCGAGGCACATTGCAGTGCTCCATGCGCACGTCACTGTCCGTGGTATAGCACCAAGGGGCAGACTCTCCGTCCGGGTTACGGCAGTAGTTTTCTTCCAAACCCCTGCAAGGGAAACAGTTGCTTAAGATGCTTAGTACAGTGCTTTGCACACAGCAAGCGCTCGATAAATACCTATGACCGAATAGGCTTGCCAGACAGGGCGGGAGTGGGGCAGCTTCTCCTCTAGTTTGCCGCTGACCCCTCTCCAGCATCCTGTTTCTGGCCTGGATCCGCTTCCCCTTCGTATATCTACATTGTAAACTCCCCCAAGACTGTAAATCCGTCATGGGCAGGGAAAGCTTCCACCAGCTGTGTCACGCTGGACTCTCCCCAGATCACGGTATGGAGCTCTGCACAGTCAATACGACTGATGGATTGATCCGACAGACTCTCCCTACTTGCGAAGCCTTGTTAAAATCACATCTCCTCTAAAAGGCCTTCCCCACCTAAGCTCCCATTCATTCATTCAATTGTATTTATTGAGTGCTTACTGTGTGCGGAGCACTGTCCTAAGCGCTTGGGAAGTACAAGTTGGCAACATACAGAGAGTCCCTACCCAACAGCGGGCTCACAGTCTAGAAGGGGGAGACAGACAACAAAATAAAATAAATAGAATAAATATGTACAAATAAAATAGAGTAATAAATACGTACAAACATATATACAGGTGCTGTGGGGAGCATTTCCTCTTCTCCTTAGAACAGTGCTTCGCACATAGTAAGCGCTTAACAAATGCCATCATTATTATTATTATTATTATTCTCCCACTCCCTTCTGCATCGTCCTCGAGCTTTGATTGCCTCCCTTTATTCACACCTCCTTCAGCCCCACAGCACCACTGTCCAAATCTGTCATTTATTTATATCAATCTCTGTTTCTCCCTGCAGACTGTAAGCTCTGCACACAGGACATGCTCAATCAATACTATTGATTGATTGAGAGCAGCCACTCAGGTATGGGGGCTGGAAGGAGGAAAGAGCTTCTCAGGCTAATGAGAAACTTTTGGGGGGTTTTAATCAAAGAATTAGTCTAAAATACCCTCCAGGGAGGGCAGCCTGGGAACCCTGAGTGAAATGAGCTTCTTCTGTCGTTGAAAGACACAGTTATAGATGCTCTAGGTTTATTTTAATGTCTGTCTCCCCCTCTAGTCTGTAAGCTCCTTGAGGAGAGGATTGTGTCATCCACCTCTATTGTATTTATGTTCTCCCAAGAGCTTAGTACAGTGCTTTACTTGCAGTAAACACTCCCTAAAGATCATTGATGAATTGCCTGATTGATCTATTGAGTTGCATTGGCAAGAGGGAAAGCGGAGGGAACAGAGTTCAGGCTGGCAAAGGTCAGAGAGCTCAGGGTGGCAGAGTTTCAGCCACAGCATCTCCGTTTTGTATCAGCTTTCCGGTCCGAAGGCCTCGGCACGGGTATAATCAATCAGTGGTACTTACTGAGCGCTTACTGTGTGCACAGCACTATGCCGAGCACTGGGGATTTTGTAATAGAGTTAGTGGACCCAATCCCTGCCCTCAAGGAGCTCACAATCTAGAGGGGGAGACAGACATGACAGAATGGAAAAGTGTTTCTCAATTCTGTTGATATTATTTGTATTTACGTCTGTCTCCCCCTCTGGACCGCAAACCTACAGTGGGCATGAGAAGTATCTGCCAACTCTGCCGTATTGTGCTCTCCCAAGTGCTTAGTACAGTGCTCTGCTCCCAGTGAGCGTTCAAGAAATGCCATTGATAATAATAATAATAATGATGGCATTTATTAAGCGCTTACTATGTGCAAAGCGCTGTTCTAAGCGCTGGAGAGGTGACAAGGTGATCAGGTTGTCCCACGGGGGGCTCACAGTCTTCATCCCCATTGTACAGATGAGGGAACTGAGGCATAGAGAAGTTAAGTAACTTGCCCAAGGTCACACAGCTTGGCAGAGCTGGGATTTGAACCTATGACCTCTGACTCCAAAGCCCGGGCTCTTTTCCACTGAGCCACGCTGCTTCTCGCAATGAGCTGGAGGAGGAGGAAGGGGAAGTAATCATAATAATGATCATATTGGTACTTGTTAAGTGCTCACTATGTGCCAAGGGCTGTTCTAAGCGCTGGGGCAGATATAAGTTAAGCGGGTTGGCCACAGTTCTGTCCCACATTGGATTGACACTCTTAATCCCCATTTTGCAGCTGAGGTAACTGAGGCCCAGAGATGTGCAGTGACTTGGCCAAGGCCACACGGCAGGCCTGTGGTAGATCAGGATTAGCACCCAGGACCTTCTGACTCCCAGCCCCGTTCTGCTTCTCGGGATTAAGGCTGGGTTTAAGGAATTAGGCCTGGAATGCGGTTTTCTCCCTCTTTCATTGCCTCTGGGGAACCCCAACCCTCAACGTACTTGCAGGGGAAGTTTTCCGGGGTCCTGGAATGCTTGTGGGGAGTCTGCTCACTCCAGCGTTGACAGGTCTTTCCAGAAGCCGTGACGGCTATTTTTCCTCTGTACGTGTCTCCTTTCCCGACCAGGCACTGGTACGTCCGGCCAGGGTGTGGAGGTGGGGTAGCTTTAGGAAGAGGAAGGAATCAACACACATTCCTTAAAGATGTAGGCCAGCGGTATGGAAAAAGCATCAGCCTCTGCCGCCTCCCACACCTGTAATTCGGCAAGGGCGCTCATATTAGGGAATCACTGATCTCCAAAAATATTTTGTCTCCACTAGGACTCTCCTGGCTTACGCTAGTTGAGAACTAAAATAAACAACAAGTTAAGTGACTCGCCCAAGGTCACACAGCCGACAAGTGGCGGAGCCGGGATTTGAACCCGTGACCTCTGACTCCAAAGCCCGTGCTCTTTCCACTGAGCCACGTTGCCTCAATCAGTGGTATTTATTGAGCGCTTACTAAGTGCAAAGTACTGTTCTAAGCTGTGGGAGAGTACAATGAAACAGAATTAGCTGACACATTCCCTGCCCATGAAGAGCTTATGGCTTAAAGGAGCACTTGAACAGCATTTGGGAGCATCATGGCTTAGTGGATAAAGCACTAGAGCTCTCCTGGCTCACACTGGCAACAACTCTGCCAGCTCTGCCACTTGTCAGCCGTGTGACTTTGGGCAAGTCACTTCACTTCTCTGTGCCTCAGTTACCTCACCTGTAAAATGGGGGTGAAGACTGTGAGCCCCATGTGGGACAACCTGATCACCTTGTAACCTCCCCAGTGCTTAGGACAGTGCTTTGCACATAGTAAGCGCTTAATAAATGCCATTAAAACAACAACAACAAATTGAGAGAAGCACCACGGCCCAATGGAAAGAGCAAGGACCTGGGGGCCGGAAGGACCTGGGTTCTAATCCTGGCTCTACCTGTGTGACCTTGGGTAGGTCACTTCACTTCTCTGTGCCTTACCTCATCTGTAAAATGGGGGTTAAGACTGTGAGCCCCACGTGACACATGGACTGTGTACAACCTGATTAGTGCTTAGAACAGTGCCAGGCACATAGTAAGTACTTAGCAAATACCATTTAAAAAGAAAAACCGCTTAACAAATCCCACAGTACTGCTCATTCATCCCATCGTATTTATTGAGTACTTACTATGTGCCTCACTTACCTCATCTGTAAAACAGGGATTGAGACTGTGAGCCCCAAGTGGGACAGGGACTGTGTCCAACCCGATGTGCTTGAATCCACCCCAGCACTTAGTACAGTGCCTGGCACATAGTAAGCACTGAACAAGTCCCACAGTTATTATTATTATCATTCATTCAATCATATTTATTGAATATGATTTATTGTCTATGTGCAGAGCATTGCTTGGGCACAATAGCTGTCCAGACCCCAAGGATCGAGTGGCACTTACTGCAGCGGGGAATGTCACAGAAATCCCAGCGCTTGTTCTCACTGGTGGTGAAACACCATGGGCGAGGCTCCCCGTCAGGATTCCGGCAGTAATTCATCTTCAGGTTCTTGTTGGGAAACCTGCGTGGAGGGGAAGGATTTCATTGGATCATTCATTCATTCATTTAATCGTATTTATTGAGCACTTACTGTGTGCAGAGCACCGTACTAAACTCCTGGGAAGGACAAGTCGGCAACTTATATAGAGACGGTCCCTACTCAACAACCGACTCACAGTCTAGAAGGGGGAGACGGACAACAAAACAAAACATGTAGACAGGTGTCAAAGATATTCACATCATTAACAAAATAAATAGAATGGTAAATATGTACTAGTAAAACAAATAGAGTAATAAATCCATACAAATATATACAAGTGCTGTGGGGAGGGGAAGGAGGTAGGGCGGGGGGGATGGGGAGGAGGAGAGGAAAAAGGGGGCTCAGTCTGGGAAGGCCTTCTGGAGGAGGGGAGCTCTCAGGAGGGCTTTGAAGGGAGGAAGAGAGCTAGCTTGGTGGATGGGCAGAGGGAGGGCATTCCAGGCCAGGGGAGGGACGTGGGCTGGGGGTCGGCGGCGGGACAGGCGAGAACGAGGCACGGTGAGGAGATTAGTGGCAAAGGAGTGGAGGGTGTGGGCTGGGCTGGAGAAGGAGAGAAGGGAGGTGAGGTAGGAGGGGGCGAGGTGATGGATGGAGAGCCTTGAAGCCGAGAGTGAGAAGTTTTTGCTTGATTCGTAGGTTGATAGGCAACCACTGGAGATTTTTGAGGAGGGGAGTAACGTGCCCAGAGCATTTCTGTACAAAGATAATCCAGGCAGCAGAGTGAAATATAGACTAAAGTGAGGAGAGACAGGAGGATGAGAGATCAGAGAGGAGGCCGATGCAGTCATCCAGTCGGGATAGGACGAGAGATTGAACCAGCAAGGTAGCGGTTTGGATGGAGAGGAAAGGGCGGATCTTGGCGATATTACGGAGGTGAGACCGGCAGGTTTTGGTGACGGATCGGATATGTGGGGTGAACGAGACAGCGGAGTCGAGGAGGACACCAAGGTTGCAGTCTTGTGAGATGGGAAGGATGGTAGTGCTGTCTACAGTGATGGGAAAGTCAGGGAGAGGACAGGGTTTGGGAGGGAAGATAAGGAGCTCAGTCTTGGACATATTGAGTTTTAGATGGTGGGCAGACATCCATATGGAGATGTCCTGAAGGCAGGAGGAGATACGAGCCTGGAAGGAGGGAAAGCGAGCAGGGGCAGGGATGTAGATTTGGGTATCATCAACATAGAGATGATAGTTGATGCCATGGGAGCGAATGAGTTCACCAAGGATCAAAAACTTCCATTCACTCTTATCAGAATTCATTTCTTCTCAGGCGTGCCAAGAAACTCTTCTATTTCTAGGTGAAAAACTTGCCTCTCTCCAATTTACACAGAGCAGTCAGGCCATCATATTTATCGAGCATTTACTGTGTGCAGAGCGTTGTCTTGAGTGTGGCAGAGTACAGTAGGACAGTACAACAGACGCATTCACTGCTCACAGTCTAGAGGGGAGATGGATATTAATATAAATAAAATTACAGATATGGACACTAGTGTTGGGGGGATGAATAAAGGTAGCTAGTCAGGGTGATGCAAAAAGGAGTGGAAGAAAAGGCCTCTTGGAGGAGATGTGTTTTCAATAAGGCTTTCAAGGTGAGGGGAGTCATCGTCCGTTGGATATGAAGAGGGAGGGCATTCCAGGCCAGAGGCAGGATGTGAGCAAGAGGTCAGTGGTGAGTTAGAAAAGGCCAAGGTACATTGAGACGGTTGATATGAGAAGAACAAAGTGCATAGGCTGGGCTGCAGTAGGAGAGTAGCGAAGTGAGGTAGAAGGAGGCAAGGTGATCGAGCTCTTCAAAGCCAGTGGTAAGGAGTTTCTGTTTGATGCAGAGGTGGCTGGGCAACCACTGGAGATTTCTGAAGAATGGGGCCTGAATAATAATAATAATGATGGCATTTACTAAGCACTTACTAAGTGCAAAGAACTGTATTAAGTACTGGGGAGGTTACAAGTTGATCAGCTTGACCCATGGAGGGGAGCTCACAGTCTTAATCCCCATTTTACAGATGCAGTCATTGAGGCCCAGAGAAGTGAAGTGACTTGCCCAAAGTCACACAGCTGCCAATTGGTGGAGCCGGGATTTGAACCCATGACCTCTGACTCCAAAGCCCGAGCTCTTTCCACTGCGCCAAGCTGAACTTTTCTATAGAAAAAGATCCGGGCAGCAGAGTAAAGTATGAACTGGTGTGGGGAGAGGCAGAGATGTCAGCCATAATCAAAGCGTGATAGGATAAGTGATTGGCTTAACGTGTTGCAGTTTGGATGGAGCGATGTTGTGAATGTGGAACCGACAGGATTTAGTGATGGATTGAATGTGTGGGTTGAATGAGAGAGAGGCATCAAGGATAACAGGTCAAGGATAATGCCAAAGTTATGAGCTTGTAAGACAAAAAGGGAAAGTCAGGGGAATGACAGGTTTGGGTGGGAAGATAAGGAGTTGTGTTTTAGGCAATGTTATGTTTGAAGTGATGGCGGGACATCCAAGTAGTGATGGCAGGAGGAAATGTGAGACTGCAGAGAGGGAGAGAGATCAGGGCCGGAGATGTAGATTTGGGTAGCATCCACCGAGAGGTGGTAGTTGAAGCCATGTGAGTGAATGAGTTCTTCAAAGGAGTGGGAGTAGAGGGGAATAGAAGGGGGAGGCAGAGGAGGAGCCTGTGAAAGAGACTGAGAAGGAGCAGACAGAAAGATAGAAGGAGAACCAGGAGAGGACAGTGTCAGTGAAGTCAAAGTTGGATGATGATTCTAGGAGAAGGGGATGGTCCACCGTATGGAACACAGCTGAGAGGTTGAGAAGGATTAGGATGGAGTCGAGGCCATCGGATTTGGCAAGAAGGAGATCACTGGTGCCCTTTGAGAGGGCGGTTTCTGTGGAATGAAGGAGAAGGAAGCCAGATTGGAACGGGTCAAGGAGAGAATTGAAGGCGAAGGAACTTGAAACAGCAGGTATGGACACCTCGCTCAAGAGCAGCAACGTGGAGTAAAAGAAGGGGTTCCATAAGTCACTTTCCCTCCTCTACCAAGTGCTCAGTGTGGTAAGCAACACTTACTTGTGAGGTATGTATCCGTGAGAATGCGGCAGCTGAGAATTCCAGGCTTGGCACTTGTACCCAGACTTGGTGGTAGAGATTTTACCTTGGTAATTTTCGCCACTGCAGTGCATGCACTCCTCTGGGTTCATGGGGAGGGAAAGAGAGAAAGGTTGAGGTGGGTGAAGCAGAAAAGGTAGGAGGAGAAAACCAGAAATTGGCAAAAGCTTCGGCCTTTGAGCTCTCGGGCCCTGGTACCTTCTCCAGGCCCCTGAAATACAGAGAAAATCTCCTTTGGGAACTGGCCCTATGGAGCAGTCTGGGTTGCAGCTAACAAACACAGTGGTTTGGTGGACAGAGCACGGGCCCAAGAGTCAGAGGACCTGGGTTCTAATCCAGAATATGCCACTTGTCTGCTGCGTCACCTTGGGTAAGTCACTCCACTTCACCTCAGTTCTCCTGTTCTCCATCCTACTTAGACTGTGAGCCCCATACAGGGACAGGAACTGTGTCCAGCCTAATTCGCTTGTAGCTACCCCAGCGCTTAGAACATTATTTAACCCATAGTAAGAGCTTGACAAATATTATAAAATAATATTATTACAATGAAAAATCCAGTACTTAGTACCCTGCCTGGTGCATAGTAATAGCTTAACAAATACCATCATTATAATGATGATGATAATAATAATAATAGTATTTGTTAAGCACTTACTATGTGACAAGCGCTGTTCTAAGCATTGGGGTAGATTCAAAGCTATGAGGCTAGACCTAGTCCCTATCTCAATCAATCAATTGTATTTATTGAGCGCTTACTGTGTGCAGAGCACTGTACTAAGCACTTGGGAAGTACAAGTTGGCAACATATAGAGACGGTCCCTACCCAACAGTGGGCTCGCAGTCTAAAAGGGGGAGACAGAGAACAGAACCAAACGTACTAACAAAATCAATCAATCAATCGTATTTATTGAGCGCTTACTGTGTGCAGAGCACTGTACTAAGCGCTTGGGAAGTACAAGTTGGCAACATATAGAGACAGTCCCTACCCAACAGTGGTCTCAAACACGATCCTCAGCTCCTTCTCGGCCCCCAGCCAGTCTCATCCCCTCCAGTAGTGAGACCCCCCTCTAAGACAGGGAATGTGTCCATTTCTTGTTATATTGTGTGCTCTGCACATGGTATGCACGCAATAAATACGATGGAATGAATGAATAAATGAACTTCGTCAGGGACTTTCTCACCTTCACATTCTGGAATGTCGCAGTAATCATATCTCTTTTCAGGATCTGTGGTATAACACCACGGTCCCTGAGAATCGAGGTCCGGATTTCTGCAGTAGTTTTCCTCGAGCCCTTTGTAGGGGTAAAGAGTAGGTGAATACCTGCGAGGAAGGAAAACGGAGGCTGAGTTTACTTGACCGAAATAAATAGAAGCAGCGTGGCCCAGTGGATGGAGCTCAGGCCCGGGAGTCAAAAGGATCTGGGTTTTAATCCCGGCTCTGCCCCGGCTTTGTGACCTTGGGCTAATCACTTCACTTCTGAGGGCCGAGTTACCTCATCTGTTAAATGGGGATTAAGATGGTGAGCCCCATGTAGGACGTGGATTGTGTCCCACCTGATTATTTTGAATCTACCCCAGCGTTTAGCACGGTGCTTGGTACATTTAACGAATATCATATGAACAAAAGTCATCAAGCCAGAGGAAGACTCCCTTCAGTAACCTTTGGGCTTCCTGAGCACTTGATTCAACTCTGCAAGGCCCCTCAAATGGGCCAAAAGCAGAGTGGCAAAGTGGTTAGAGCACGGGCTTGGGAGTCAGAGCGTTATGGGTTCTAATCCCGGCTCCACCACTTGTCTGTTATGTGATTTGGGCAAGTCATTTCACTTCTCTGTGCCTCAGTGGCCTCATTGGGGAAAATGGGGTTTGAGATTGTGAACCCCACGTGGGACAGGGACTGTGTCCAAATTGATTTGCTTGTATCCACCCCAGCGCCTGGCACGGAGTAAGCTCTTAACAAATATCGTTATTATTATTCAGTTTGCTTGGTGCCCACTCCATCCAAATAATCAGTTCAGTGAGAGAAACTGAAGTCTTTGTCACATTTCCCTGGACCTATAGCAAGGTGCGGGAGGTTTGAAGAGGATCCGGAAGACAAATGTTTAACTTTTTACAGGATTGTAAAGGGAGAGGGGAACTACAGTGGGGTGGGTGGGGGAGGTTTGAGGGAAAAGGACAGAAATGGACAATGAGAGCTTGAAAAAAGCATGATTTTGGAGGGAGTGGGGAAGGAGGGAATCAATTGTAATTGTAAACCATTTTAATTGTAAGTGCTGATTTTAAGTAATGATAATAATAATGATGGCATTTAAGTGCTTACTATGTGCCAAGTACTGTTCTAAGTGCTAGGATAGATACAAGCTTATCAAGTTGTCCCACTTGGGGCTCACACTCTTAATTCCCATTTTACAGATGAGGTAACTGCGGCACAGAGAAGTTAAGCGGCTTGCCCAAAGTCATACAGCTGACAAGTAGTCAACACTTGTAGTATAAAATTTAGAAAAAATGGTATTTAGCGCAGCAGACTGATTTACTTATACGGTATCCATTCCAGAGCTTAGCAAGACGGATTCAGAGTGGTGGGAAGGAGGAAAACCTGAACAGAATCGTGGCCAGATACTCCTCCTGTCGTCTCTACAGATGAGACCCTCCACCCTGCAGCGTCTACAGATGAGACCCTCCACCCTGACATCTCTACAGGTGAGGCCCTCACCCTGTCACCTCTACAGATGAGATCCTCCACTCTGCCACCTCTAGAGATGAGACCCTCTGGGCTACAAAAAGCCACTGTCCCCAAAACTGGCTCACATGAACCATTAGCGACAGGTCATTCAATCTATGGTATTTAATTTCTTTTCATTTTTATTTTTTGTCGTATTTGTTCAGTGTTTATTATGTGCCAGGCACTTACTAAACCCTGGGGTAGATACAAGCTAATCTGGTTGGACACAGTCCACGCCCAAAATGGGCCTCACAAACCTTAATCTGCATTTAACAGATGAGGTCACTGAAGCCCAGAGAAGTGAAGTGACCTGCCCAAGATCACACAGCAGCCAAGTGGCGGAGGTAGGATTAGAACCCAGGTCCTTCTGACTTCCAGGCCTGTGCTGTATCCATTAGGTCACACTGCTTGTCATTTGGGGAAGGAGTGTGGCTTGGTGGAAAGATCACGGGCTTTGGAGTCAGAAGGCAGGGGTTCGAATCCCGGTTCCACCAATTGTCAGCTGTGTGACTTTAGGCAAGTCACTTCAATCAATCAATCAATCAATCAATCGTATTTATTGAGCGCTTACTATGTGCAGAGCACTGTACTAAGCGCTTGGGAAGTACAAATTGGCAACACATAGAGACAGTCCCTACCCAACAGTGGGCTCACAGTCTAAAAGGGGGAGGCAGAGAACAAAGGCAAACATACCAAAAAAATAAAATAAATAGGATAGAAATGTACAAGTAAAATAAATAAATAAATAAATAGAGTAATAAATATGTACAACCATATATACATATATACAGGTGCTGTGGGGAAGGGAAGGAGGTAAGATGAGGGGATGGAGAGGGGGACGAGGGGGAGAGGAAGGAAGGGGCTTCCTCTTCTGGGAAGGAAGGGACTTCACTTCTCTGGACCTCAGTTCCCTAATCTGTACAATGGGGTGAAGATTGTGAGCCCCCCATGGGACAACCTGATCACCTTGTAACCTCCCCAGCACTTAGAACACTGCTTTGCACATAGTAAGCGCTTAATAAATGCCATTATTATTATTATTATCATCATTTATTGAGTGCTCATGTATTAAATGCTTACTATGTACAGAGCACTGTCCAAGGGGGCCTGGGAAAGTACAGTACAAAAAAGCTGTTAGACACAAATCCTGTTCACAAGCAAACTCACCACACCACACAGCCTTTATGTACATATTTTTTATACTGTACTGTTTTCTCTACCCTCAATTACCTCATCTATAAAATGGGGATTGAGGCTGTGAGCCCCTCGTGGGACAGGGACCGTGTCCATTGTGATTTGCCTATCTCCACCCCAGCGCTTAGTACAGTGCCTGGCTCATAGTAAGCCCTTAACAAATACCACAATTATTATTATTATTCTGTCATTCAAAAAAGACGCTCTCCAAGATAAAAAGCTTGTCTCCTGCAGTCAATGCTCACTGGGCACTGGTCAATTAGGAAGTGCCTTTTGTCAGAGCACATGGAAAGTTCAGTTGGAAGGGTGCAGTCTTGGCTTCCATTCCCTGTACTCACTAGGCTGCTTTCAATCAATCAATCAATTGTATTTATTGAGCGCTTACTGTGTGCAGAGCACTGTACTAAGCGCTTGGGAAGTACAAGTTGGCAACATATAGAGACAGTCCCTACCCAACAGTGGGCTCACAGTCTAGAAGGGGGAGACAGACAACAAAACCAAACATATCGGGAAAGTAGCTTCCCTTTTCTAGCCCTCAGTTTCCTCTTTTATCTAATGAGGCTGCTATTGTCCACCTGCTACCTGCCTGTTGGAGCCTCACTGATGACTCAGTGAGAGCAGCGCTTAGAACAGCGCTCCGCACATAGTAAGCGCTTAACAAATGCCATCATTATTATTATTCAGCACCATCCTGCTGGGAGATGGGATGGGGGCTGGAGATTCATTCATTCAGTCGTATTTATTGAGCGCTTACTGTGTGCCGAGCACTGTACTAGAAGTACAAGCTGGCAACGTATATGGTTTGGGGGCAGGCGAGGGGAGATGGGGGCAACCAGTGGAAACTGAGGCATGAAGCCTAGTGGGAAGCCATCGCACCAGGAGACAACTGGCACTGAGACAAGTGGCAGAAGGCAGGATCAGCTGGTGATCCCTGCTTGGGGGGGTGGGGGTTTTCAGCCGGACACAGGGACGGCCGCGGTGGCGGCTTCTGTCCCCATCCCGAGGCCTGACTCCTTCCTGGTCTGCCAGAACGGACCCCGGATGCATCCCGAAAGTCCCACCCTGAATCCGCCCCAGTATGCCCCGAAGGCCCTGGATCTCTCCCCGGCGGTAGCAGAGTCTCGTCTCATCGGGCAAGCAAGCACTGGGTAAGTTGAGCGATCATCACTGGTGCTATCTTTTCCCAAGCGCTTAGTACAGTGCTCTGCACACAGTAAGCGCTCAATAAATATGATTGATGATGAGGGGTAACCACCGGGCAGAGCTTAGAAGGCTGAGCGCTGGAAACGGAACTGGAACTCCCCTGCTAATTCAGTTGTATTTTCTCCTAGTCACTTGGTACAGTGCTGTGCGTATAGTAAGCACTCAATAAATACCACTGATTGATTAATCGATTGATATCCACTAGGCAGAGCATTCGAAACAGAACCGGAATGCCCCTGCTAATTCAGTTGTAGTGTACTCTCCCACATGCTTAGTACGGTGTTCTGTGTAGTAAGTGCTCAATAAATACCGTTGATTGATGGTTTGATTGATGGAACGTGGCTCAGTGGAAAGAGTGAGGGCTTGGGAGTCAGAGGTCATGGGTTCGAATCCCGGCTCCGCCACTTGTCAGCTGTGTGACCTTGGGCAAGCCACTTAACTTCCCTGTGCCTCAGTTACCTCATCTGTAAAATGGGGATTAAGACTGTGAGCCCCAAGTGGGACAACCTGTTCACCTTGTAGCCCCCCCCCCAGCGCTTAGAACAGCGCTTTGCATACAGTAAGCGCTTAACAAATACCACCATTATTATTATTATAAAAGCCTGGGCACTCAATAATGGAAGGGCCTGCTAATTCTGCTGCCCTGTAGTCTCCCAAACACTCAGCACAATGTTTTGCACATAGTAAGTGCTCATTAAATCCCATTGATTGACTGAAACTCACCATAACTGAAATTCACAGAGATCACAGCTTTTTGTCCCCTTTTCCACCTGTCCATCTGCACAACTCTTTTTTTAAAACAAAATTTCTTTTGTCTTCCTGGTTCTGGGTTCTCCCTCCCTGAAACCCCGAGGCCCACAGGGATTCCCCTCCCCCTGCTCCCTATTTAATGATAATAATAACAATAATAATGGCATTTGTTAAGCGCTTACTATGTGCAGAGCACTGTTCTAAGCGCTGGGGGGATATAACGTGATCAGGTTGTCCCACGTGGGGCTCACAGTCAATCCCCATTTTACAGATGAGGTAACTAAGGCTCAGAGAAGTTAAGTGACTCGCCCAAGTTCACACAGCAGACATGTAGTGGAGCCGGGATTCGAACCCATGACCTCTGACTCCAAAGCCCGGGCTCTTTCCACTGAGCCACGCTATTTCCCAATCAATCAGTCAATGGTATTTACTGAGTGCTTACTGTGGGCAGAGCACTGTACTATGCACTCAAGAGGGTGCAGGCAAGTTGATAGATCCGTTCCCTGACCTCAGTGAGCTTCCAGTGACTCTAGTCCAATTTTTCAGCTGGGTCAGGTCTCACCTGAATCCCACGTGGAACAGGAACCTGTTGTCCTAATATTTAGCCCAGTGCTTACCACGGTGAATCACACATAGTTTTAGACTGTGAGCCCACTGTTGGGTAGGGACTGTCTCTATATGTTGCCAATTTGTACTTCCCAAGCGCTTAGTACATTGCTCTGCACACAGTAAGCGCTCAATAAATACGATTGATGATGGCTTAATAATAATAACAGTGATATCTGTTAAGGGCTCTCTATGTGCAGGGCAGATGGAGGATAATCCGGTCCCACATGGGACTCACAGTCAAAGGAGGAGAGCAGGTATTGAATCCCCATTCTGCAGATGAGGGAACTGAGGCACAGAGAAGTTAGGCGACTCGCCCAAGGTCACACAGGGGTAAGTGGCAGAGCCGGGAATAGAGGCCAGGATCTTCAACTCCCAGGCTTGTGCTCTTTCCGTTAGGCCACACTACTTCACAAATGCCATTACTATTGCTCTTAATAACAGCAGCATGGGCTGTGGTTGAAGTCTAGTCCCAGTTCTACACTGGTCCTATTATGTGACCTTGGGTAAGTCACTTCTCTTCCCTATGCCTCAATTTCCTCACCTGTAGATTGGGGACAATAAAATAGATTGAGAACGGACAGGAACCCTGATCTCATAACTCTATATGGAACCCATCACTTATTCATTGTCATATTTATTGAGAGCTTACTGTGTACAGAGCACTCAATCAATCACATTTATTGAGCACTTACTATGTGCAGAGCACTGTACTAAGTGCTCAGGAGAGTACAATATAACAGTTGGTAGACACATTCCCTGCCTAGAATAAGCATAGCATTTATAATAATAATAATAATGGCATTTATTAAGCGTTTACTATGTGCAAAGCACCGTTCTAAGCGCTGGGGAGGTTACAAGGAGAACAGGTTGTCCCACGGGGGGCTCACAGTCTTCATCCCCATTTTACAGATGAGGGAACTGAGGCCCAGAGAAGTGAAGTGACTTGCCCGAAGTCACACAGCTGACAAGTGGCAGAGCCGGGATTCGAACCCATGACCTCTGACTCCAAAACCCGGGCTCTTTCCACTGAGCCACGCTGCTTCTCTATGCCATTTATAATATGCCATTTATGGCATATTAAGCACATAATAATAATGTTACCAACGATCAATCAGTGTCATTTGAGTGCTTATGGTGTGTGGAGCACTGTTACTAAGTAAGCACTTGAGAAGCAGAGTGGCTCAGTGGAAAGAGCCCGGGCTTGGGAGTCAGAGGTCACGGGTTCTAATCCCGGCTCCGCCACTTGTCAGCTGTGTGACTTTGGGCTAGTCACTTAACTTCTCTGGGCCTCAGTTCCCTCATCTGTAAAATGGGGATTATGACTGTGAGCCCCACGTGGGACAACCTGATCACCTTGTATCCCCCCCAGCGCTTAGAACAGTGCTTCGCACATAGTAAGCACTTAACAAATGCCAGCATTATTATTTTCTAGACTGTGAGCCCGTTGTTGGGTAGGGACTGTCTCTACAGGTTGCCAACTTGTGCTTCCCAAGCGCTTAGTACAGTGCTCTGAATACAGTAAGCGCTCAATAAATACGATTGAATGAATGAATGCTCAAGAGAGTACAATATAACAGAGTTGGTAGACACGTTCCCTGCCCACAATAAGCATAGCATTTTGGGCATATTTTAATAATGTTACCAACTATCAATCAGTGTCATTTGAGTGCTTATGGTGTGCAGAGCACTATACTAAGTAAGCACTTGTACAGATTTTTTTCCTCCTTCTTTTCAGTCGCTCCCACTTAGTGTCTGTCCCTTCAGGCACAAAGCATATGTGGAAGAAGGGTGATTTTTAGGGTCTATATTGTCCAGCTTTCAGCCTTTGTTATTCCCCAAAAGACCAAAAACATCACCAAAGATGATAAAACCTGTGGCCGGTTCTCTGCACTTGGTTTCTATATTCTTTAGGTTTTGATGTTGAGTGAAGGAGTGAATGAGTGTCCCTTTTGACAAACCTATTTTAGACTTGATTCAGTGCAAAAACAGCCAGCAAGAGTGCTCCCCTGTCCCCCACTTCCTCCTTCTCCTGTCACCAAGTTACTGCCAAATAATTTCTCAGAGTTACATCTACATTGGAAATCTGTCTAAAAACGATGCACTAGTTTGTAAGCCCCTTGAAAGCAGGGATTGGGTCTAACTATAATTGTGATATTTGTTAGGTGCTTACTCTATCAGGCACTGTACTAAGCGTTGAGGTAGACACAAGAAAATCAGCTCCCATGTGGGCTAACGGTCTAAGTAGGAGGGAGACTAGGTATTGAAAAATCTCCATTTTGTAGATAGAGACCCAGATTAGTTAAGTGACTTGCCTAAGCATTTTTTGCTTGTTTTATGGTATTTGCTAAGCACTCATTATGCATCAGGCACTGTAATAAGTGGTGGGGTGCGTACAATCTAACCAGGTTAGGCACAGTCCAGTGTCCCACATGGGACTCGCAGTCTTAATCCACATTTTTTAAAATGAGGGACCTGAGGCCCAGAGAAGTTAGGTGACTTGCCCAAGGTCACACAGCAGACAAGTGGATTAGAACCATGTCCTTTCGACTTCCAGACCTGTGCTTTTTCCACTAGGCCATGTAATTGTACTCTCCCTAGTGCTTAGTGCAGGGTCCTGCCCACAATAATAATCACTCAGTAAATGCCACTGACTGACTGATGAAGGAAAAGATGGAAAGGAGGAGACAATCGTTTTCTGCCCATAGCTTTGAACTGTAAATGCTTCATTCATTCACTGGTACTTATGTTGCCAACTTGTACTTCCCAAGCGCTTAATACAGTGCTCTGCACACAGCAAGCGCTCAATAAATACGGTTGAATGAATGGAGTGCTTACTGTGTACTAAGCACTTGGGAGAGTACAATACTACAATAAACAGGCATATTCCCTGCCCACAACGGGCTTACAGTCTAGAGAAGGGCCCATGGCCGTTATCAGTTGGCGCATCTGAGGAAGAAGGTGCAATACTTAGGTACGTGAGGCGAGAGAGCAGTCCACTTCTGACAGGTGACACCAGCCTTGGTCTTCGACACGGTTCCTCGGTAGCTTTCGCCATTGCCGATTTTACACTCTGAAAGATATACTGGAAGGAAATAAACATTTGAGTCACGCCATGCCGTCCACAACGAGAGAGCCAGTAACGGAAATGTATCGGCCACTTAATCGTACTAACTGACTAGAGAGTGAGTGAGAGCCTAGTGCAAACTTCTCTGGGCCTCAGTTCCCTCATCTGCAAAATGGGGATTCAATACATATTTTCCCTGTCTCTTAGACCATGAGCTTCATGTCGACCTGATTTTCTTGCGTCGACTCCCTTTTGCGTTGCCGTCTTGCTCCCTTTATTCATTCATTCATTTTTGTTAGTATGTTTGGTTTTGTTCTCTGTCTCCCCCTTTTAGACTGTGAGCCCACTGTTGGGTAGGGACTGTCTCTATATGTTGCCAATTTGTTCTTCCCAAGAGCTTAGTACAGTGCTCTGCACATAGTTAGCGCCCAATAAATACGATTGATGATGATGATGATGATGATGATTCCCCCTCTGAGCCCTTGGCACTTGTGTATATATCCGTAATTTATTTATTTATATTAATGTCTGTCTCCTCTTCTAGACTGTGAACTTGTCGGGGGGAGGGAATGTGTCTGTTCATTGTTTTATTGTACTCTCCCAAGCGTTTGGTACAGTGCTTTGCACACAGTAAGCATGACTGAATGAATGAAGCTCAGTGCTTAGTACAGTGCTTCCCTCTTTCCTAACCCATGACTCCCCTCTGAATCATGAATAACTGTAAGTTCCCTGTAGGAACTCTTAGTACGTAGATCGGTGCTTGACGCATAGTAAGTGCTGAACAAATATCATAACCATAATTCTGTTATATTATACTATCCTTGGCTCTTAATATTTAATCATCATCAATTGTATTTATTGAGCGCTTATTTAGACTGTGAGCCCACTGTTGGGTAGCGACTGTCTCTATATGTTGCCAACTTGTACTTCCCAAGTGCTTAGTACAGTGCTCTGCACGCAGTAAACGCTCAATAAATACGATTGATTGATTGATTAATATAGTGCTCTGCACACAGTAAGCTCTCAATAAGTACCATTGTTTGGTTTGATACGCCAAGATGCATCACAGGGACTTGAGTAGGTCGAGAGCATCTTTAGGAGAGCTTTTCTGAATCCATGGATCCAGTAGGAGGACGAGGAAGAGAGGATAGAGAGAAGGGAGAGGAGTAGCATTCAGAGACCATCTGGGCCTAGTGGAAAGAGCATGGGCCGACTTGTCTGCCGAGGATGTTGGGCAACTGACAACTTCTCTGTTCCTTAGTTTCCTCCTCTGAGAAATGGGAATTCAGTACCTGTCTTCCTCAGACTGTGAGTCCCCCAGGTGGGGCAGGGCCTGTGTCTGCCCTGTCTTGGCTTGGTACAGAGTTGAGCACTTCAAAGATACAATATGCGTAAAAAATTGGTGTGGTTTGCAGTTCAAAGCTCTTAGAAAGTTCAGAATAACAAAGTGACAGGCCCATAAGGAGCTTACGCTCTAAGAGGGGAGACAAACATAACCTTCCCCTCCCCACCGCACCTGTATATATGTTTGTACAGATTTATTACTCTATTTTACTTGTACATATTTACTATTCTATTTATTTTATTTTGTTAATATGTTTTGTTGTCTGTCTCCCCCTTCTAGACTGTGAGCCCGCTGTTGGGTAGGGACCGTCTCTATATGGTGCCAACTTGTACTTCCCAAGCGCTTAGTACAGTGCTCTGCACACAGTAAGCACTCAGTCAATATGATTGAATGAATTAATGAATGACCATCTCTATATGTTGCCAACTTGTACTTCCCAAGTGCTTAGTACAGTGCTCTGCACACAGTAAGCGCTCAATAAATACGATTGAATGAATGAATGAATGGGACTTTTTATGGTATTTGTTAAGTACTTGCTATGTGACAGATACTGGGGTAGATGCAAGCTAATTAGCTTGAACCGAGTCCATGTCCCACATGGGAATCAGTGTCTTAATCCCCATTTTACAGTTGAGGTTATTGAGGCACAGAGAAGTGACTTGTCCAAGGTCACACAGCAGACAAGAGGAAGAGCTGGGTTTAGAACCCAGGTCTTTCTGACCCCGGGCCCATGTTCTCTCTGCTAGGCCTTGCTGCTTTCATCATCATCATCATCAATCATATTTATTGAGCGCTTACTATGTGCAGAGCACTGTACTAAGCGCTTGGGAAGTACAAATTGGCAACATATAGAGACAGTCCCTACCCAACAGTGGGCTCACAGTCTAAAAGGGGGAGACAGAGAACAAACCAAACATACTAACCAAATAAAATAAATAGAATAGATATGTACAAATAAAATAAATAAATAAATAGAGTAATAAATATGTACAAACATATATACATATATACAGGTGCTGTGGGGAAGGGAATGAGGTAAGATGGGGGGGATGGAGAGAGGGACGAAGGGGAGAGGAAGGAAGGGGCTCAGTCTGGGAAGGCCTCCTGCTTTCTCTAGACTTCCCAAGAGTTAGGTCAGATTTAAGTGTTCTAAAGTCTTGGGAGATGTAGGCAAGGAGATATACTCACACAAGTTGGAACCAACGCCTGTGGCTATCAAAACCCAGGGCAGAGAGGCCCAGAACTGGCCCAAATAGGTTGCCAAACCCGACATGGCCTGCACTTGCAGACTGGAACCAGTCCACCAAGCCCTCCTGAGACTGGTCTGTCCCCCAACCCTTACCCCCACCAGAATGGACCAATAACTGTGCAGTTAATAATAATAATGGTATTTGTTAAGCGCTTACTATGTGCAAATCACTGTTCTAAGCGCTGGGGGGATACAAGGTGATCAGGTTGTCCAATGGGGGGGCTCACAGTTTTAATCTCCATTTTACAGATGAGGGAACTGAGGCCCAGAGAAGTTAAGTGACTTGCCCACAGTCACACAGCTGACAATTGACGGAGCTGGGATTTGAACCCCTGACCTGTGACTTCAAAGCCCGGGCTCTTTCCACTGAGCCACGCTGCTTCTCTACCCCCATCCTAGGACATGCACCAGATATTATCATTTCTTGTTTAGCACTGGCTGTGTGCAGAGCACTGTATTAAAGTGCTTGGGAGAGTACAATACAACAGAATTGATAGATACAGTGCCTGCCCACAGTTAGCTTCCAGTCTAGAAAATCCTATTTACTCGGCAATCAAGAGCAGCATCTGCCCAAAAGTATCTCTAATACTACACTGGACAATTCACATGGTGTGATTTGTGCGGGGTTATAACAGATATGATTTGGTGGTTAATTATAGGGCTTTAAACATTGGGTTTAAACCAGAACAGCGCTTGGCACATAGTAAGCGCTGAACAAATACCATCATTATTAAGCATTCTGATAAAAATGTCAAATTATTTAGGGTTAATGTTGGCATTTGTTTTTATGATTCCCTTAAAAAAAGGTGTCCTCAAACCTCAAAAGGTCCTCCTCAAGTCCCTTGTCCCCCCCCCCGCCTCCCTCATCCCTTAATCCTAATGGCTCTTTGTGGTCAGGGAATGTGTCTGTTATATTGTACTCTCCCAAGTGCTTAGCAGAGTGTCCCGTACACAATAAGCACTCAATAACTATGATTGACTGACTGGCTGACTAGTGACCTGGCCACCGACTTTACTGAGGAAATTGAAACAGTTATGATCTCCCCTGCCCTCTCCAGTCCTTCCCTCCTCCTGCCCCTTCTTCAACTCTCCCATCTTTCCCAGAAGTATCTCAAGAGGAGACCTCCTGTCTTCTCTTAAAATCCATCCCCTCCACCTGCTCATCCGACCCCATCCCTGAGCACGTTATCTAAGCACTTGCCTCTTCCCTTTTTCTTTCCCTAACCTCCATCTTCAATTGTTCACTCTACAATGGCTTCCCCACTGCTTTCAAACATGCTCATGTCTCCCCTATTCTAAAAAAAAAACCAAACCTCCCTTGACCCCACGGTTTCCTCCAGTTATCACCCCACCTTCCGCCCACTATTCCTCTCCAAACTCCTTGAGCAAGTTGTCTACACCACCTGTCTCAAATTCCTCTCCTCCAGTTCTCTCCTAGACCCCCTCCAATCTAGCTTCTGCTATCTTCATTCCACGGAAACTGCCCTCTCTAAGGTGACCAGTGATCTCCTTCTTGCCAAATCCAATGGCATCTACTCCATCCTAATCCTCCTCGACCTCTCAGCCGCCTTCAACATTGCTGACCACCCTCTTTTCCTGGAAACATTAGCAACCTTGGCTTCACTGACACTGTCCTCTCCTGGTTTTGAGCCCCATGTGAGACAGGGCCTGTGTCCCACCTGATTAACTTGTATCTACCCCAGTGCTTGGAACAGGGCTTGGCACATAGTAGACGCTTAACAAGTAGACCCCGTTATTGGGTAGGGACCGTCTCTATATGTTGCCAGCTTGCACTTCCCAAGCAGTGCTCTGCACACAGTAAGCACTCAATAAATACGACTGAATGAATGAATAATTGTTATCATTACTATAAAGGAAAGCAACCCATCAGAACTACCATATCTGAAACAATTTCCAACCTGGCTTTGTCTTTTTCCCAGCCTACTTTTTCACTTGTTTTGAACTCTGCTTGAATTTGCCGCTTTGTTAGATTTGTGATATTTGTTAATCACTTAACTGTGTGTTTGTTTTCATGGTAGACTGTAGATTTCTTGATCTCTACCAACTGTACTGTACTCTCCGTAGTAGTGCTTAGTACAGTGCTCTGCACAGAGTAAGCGCTCAGTAAAAACCACTGGTTGTTTCACTCACTGGTGGTGTGCCCAGATAGAGCTAGTTTCCCTCAGGTCCTAAATGTAACTCAGAGACTGATTCCAAAATAGAGAATACCTGTGTAAAAGGACATGCAAGGGATTTCAACCCTGACTTCCCTTTCAAAGTGCTCCTTTTTGAGAATCACAAAAAGCTGGTATTTTCTCCGTATCCATTTGCTAAGGCCACCCTTTAGCACATTCCACGGCTTGTAATGGGTAAAGGAATGTGATTTTTCCCCTCTTCTGGTAAAGTCATCCAAAGTTTTCAAGAAGTACCCAGTCAATCAAGCAGTCATATTTATTGAGCACTTACTATGTGCAGAACACGGTACTAGGAGCACTTGGGAGAGTACAAGGGAAGCAGCGTGGCTCAGTGAAAAGAGCAAGGGCTTGGAAGTCAGAGGTCATGAGTTCTAATTCTGGCTCTGCCACTTAGCTGTGTGACTTTGGGCAAGTCACTTAACTTCTCTGGGCCTCAGTTATCTCATCTGTAAAATGGGGATTAAGACCGTGAGCCCCACGTGGGACAACCTGATCGCTTGGTATCTACCCTAGCGCTTCGAACAGTGCTTGGCGCATAGTAAGCGCTTAACAAATACCATCATCATCATTATTATTATTACAAATATCAAGTACCCCCTGACAAATCCTATGTTCTTTGTTCTGGTAAGTTTTTGTGGGTAATGAAAGATCAAAATAGGTATGTACTTTTTTTCTCATACAAAATGACATCTCTCTTCCTGATGATGGTTGAAGTCCTGTGGTTTTCAGCCATTGTTTCACATTGCTGGTCTTCACTTTTGATCTGGAAGGACCTGGGGAAATTAAGTGAAAAGAAGGAGGTTTTTTTGTTTGTTTTAGATACACAACTACTTTTATATGCACTTAAAATGCTTCCATAATAATGAGCGTATTTAATAATAATAATAATAGCATTTGTTAAGCGCTTACTATGTGCAAAGCACTGTCCTAAGTGCTGGGCACTGTTATTAAGCACTCGGCGAAGCACTGGGGTAGGTACAAGATAATCAGATAAGACACCATCCCTATCCCATAAGAGGCTTACAGTCTGAGTCCAAAGTGTTGATATCACTTCCCCACTTTACATAGGAGGAAACTAAGGCATAGTAGGGTTTAATCAATCAATTGTATTTATTTAGTATTTGTTTAATGACTTAAAGGTCACATGGGGGAAGGCAGTAGCAGAGCTGGGATTAGAACCCAGGCCACACTGCCCCTCTGAGATAGCCACCCTATATATCAATGGGATATGTATATATAGCTGTAGTGCCTGGCACATAGCAAGCGCTTAACAAATGCCACAATAAAATAGTTGTCCCTACAGAGGATGCAGATTATTCGCCTTTACATATTTGGCCAAATCCAGTCCCCTTTATGAACACAGGAAAAGCCTCCAGGACCAGGGGGAAGCTTCTGCTGTTTGCAGAGACTGGTGGAGTTCATTCAGTCATTCATTCAATCGTGTTTATTGAGCAGAGCACTGTATTAAGCGCTTGGGAAGTACAAGTCGGCAACATCTAGAGACAGTCCCTACCCAACAATGGGCTCACAGTCTAGAAGGGGGGAGACAGACAACAGAACAAAACATGTGGACAGGTGTCGTCAGAACAAAGAGAATTAAAGCTAATTGTACGTTCTCAACAAAATAAATAGAATAGTAAATGTGTACTAGTAAAATAGAGTCATAAATCTGTACAAACATATATACAGGTGCTGTGGGGAGGGGAAGGAGGTAGGGCGGGGCGGGATGGGGAGTTTTAATTCTGCCTCAGCCTCTGGCTGAGGAGAGTCACACCGTTTAGGAGTGCCGACTCCAGGGAGGATCTGGCAGTGGCTGTCTCTTGGCCTCAAGCAAGAAATGGTCATTCCAAACCCTGCCCGCCCTGGCCTCAGACCAGAAAACGGCATTGGGTAGGGACCGTCTCTATATGTTGCCAACTTGTACTTCCTAAGCACTTAGTACAGTGCTCTGCACACAGTAAGCGCTCAATAAATACAACTGATGATGATGATCTTTCCTCTCATTATCTGTTTCCTCTGTGTGTGATCCCTTTTAACTGTTCCTCGGACTATGGGGTTGGGAGCCAATATAACCTCCTCTTTGATTGTGTGTGCTTGTGTGTGTGTGTGTACCACCCTGGTTTTAGGTGTGTACAGATTCATATTTCATTTATTTCTAATAATGTCTATCTCCCCCTCTAGATGTAGAGACTGTGAGCCCACTCTTTTAGACTGTGAGCTCACTGTTGGGTAGGGACCGTCTCTATATGTTGCCAACCTGTACTTCCCAAGCGCTTAGTACAGTGCTCTGCACACAGTAAGCGCTCAATAAATACGATTGAATGAATGAATGTAAACTCGTTGTGGGCCGGGAATGTGTCCTTTTATTGTTACGTTGTACTCTTCCAAGCACTTAGTACAGTGACCTGAACACAGTAAGCGCTCAATAAATTTAACCAAATGAGTGAACGAATGGCTTCAGATCAGGAAATGGCATCTTTCCTCACTTTCTCTGTTACCCGCCTCTGCCCTCTGTGTATGACCTCCTTGATCTGATTCTCTGATCATGAGTGTGTGCGCAAATATATCCTCTTTTTGACTGTGTGTGTTCACCACCCTCCTTTTCCATGTGTGCATATCCTTAATTCATTTATTGATAATAATGTTTATCTCCCCTTCTAGATGGTAAGTTCTTTGTGGGCAGACCTACCTACCAATTCTACTGTATCGTACTTTCCCAAGCGCTTAGTACATACAGTGCTCTGCACACAGTAAGTGCTCATTTGATCATTTGGGTATATGTGTCCACCTCTCTGAGTGTGTGTGTATATGTGTACATATACCTCTCTGGTTTCCAGCGTGGGTGTGCATGCCAAACTAGCTCTCTTCCTCCCTTCAAAGCCCTACTGAGAGCTCACCTCCTCCAGGAGGCCTTCCAAGACTGAGCCCCCTTTTTCCTCTCCTCCTCCCCATCCGCCCCGCCCTACCTCCTTCCCCTCCCCGCAGCACTTGTATATATTTGTACAGATTTATTACTCTATTTATTTTCCTTATACATATGTACTACTCTATTTTGTTAATGATGTGCATATAGCTATAATTCTACTTATTCTGACCGCTTTGACACCTGTCTACGTGTTTTGTTTTGTTGTCTGTCTCCCCCTTCTAGATTTTGAGCCCGTTGTTGGGTAGGGACTGTCTCTATATGTTGCCGACTTGTACTTCCCAAGCGCTTAGTACAGTGCTCTGCACACAGTAAGCGCTCAATAAATACGATTGAATGAATGAATGAATCATCACAGGCTGTAACCCTCACAGGTGCAAACCAGACAGGCTCATCTACATAAAGGAGATCCATGAATGTTCCCCTCCCTGACTCTGTTTGTGTGTGTGTGCCCGCCCCTGATTTAATCAATCAATCAATCGTATTTATTGAGCGCTTACTGTGTGCAGAGCACTGTACTAAGCACTTGGGAAGTACAAGTTGGCAACATATAGAGACAGTCCCTACCCAACAGTGGGCTCACAGTCTAGAAGACTGTGGCTCTACATGGCTCTACATGTTCCGCCCCCCCATGCACATATTCAGTTTGTAACTTAATCACGTCGCGTCTACCTTCACAGCATTGCTTAAATCTGCCTTTTCCTCTCCATCCAAACTGCTGCCACGCTGCTCCGAACACTTATCCTGTCCCTCCTTGATCACTTCATCAGCCTCTTCACTGACTTTCCAGTCTCCTTCCTTTTTTTTATGGCATTTATTAAGCGCTTACTATAAGCACTGTTCTAATAATAATAATAATAATAATAATAATGACATTTGTTAAGGGCTTACCATGTGCTAAGCGCTGGGGAGGATACAAGGTGATCAGGTTGTCCCACGGGGGGCTCACAGTCTTAACCCCCATTTTACAGATGCGGGAACTGAGCCCAGAGAAGTGACTTGGCCAAGGTCACACAGCTGACAGTTGGCAGAGCTGGGATTTGAACCCGTGACCTCTGACTCTGAAACCCGTGCTCTTTCCACTGAGCCACGCTGCTTCCCCCTCCAGTCCATATTTCACTCTGCTGCCCAGGTCATTTGTCTACAAAATCAATCAGGCCGCGTTTCCCCGCTTCTCGAGACCCTCCAGGGGTTGCCCACCTACCTCTGCATCAAACAGAAACTCCTCACCCTTAGCTTTAAAGCACTCAATCACCTTGCTTCCTCCTATCTGACCTCAATGATTTCCTTCTACAACCCAGCACGTTCACTTGACTCCTCCAGCAAACAACTTACTTACTGACCTCCTCTGTGCTACTACACTTATTCCTTGTCCACATTCTCACTCTGCCCCTCTGTGCCCCTCACACATCCTCTGGAACTCCCCCTTCACGTCCCACGGACCACCACTCTCCCCACTTTCCAAGCCGTTTTAAAAATCCCATCTCCTCCAAGAAGCTTTCCCCGACTAAGCCCTCATTTCCCTACTCCCTCTCCATTCTGCATCACCTGTGCATTTGGATTTATAGTAATAATAATAATAATAATGATAATTTTGGTATCTGTTAAGCGCTTACTATGTGCCAAGCACTGTTCTAAGCACTGGGGAGGTTACAAGGTGATCAGGTTGTCCCACGGGGGACTCACAGTCTTAATCCCCATTTTACAGATGAGGTAACTGAGGCCCAGAGAAGTTAAGTGACTTGTCCAAAGTCACACAGCTGACAATTGGCGGAGCCGGGATTTGAAACCATGACCCCTGACTCCCAAGCCCGTGCTCTTTCCACTGAGCCACGCTGCTTCTCTGGATTTATACCCGCGTCTTACCTCCTTCCCTTCCCCACAGCACCTGTATATATGTATATATGTTTGTACATATTTATTACTCTATTTATTTATTTTACTTGTGCATATCTATTCTATTTATTTTATTTTGTTAGTATGTTTGGTTTTGTTCTCTGTCTCCCCCTTTTAGACTGTGAGCCCACCGTTGGGTAGGGACTGTCTCTATATGTTGCCAACTTGTCCTTCCCAAGCGCTTAGTACAGTGCTCTGCACACAGTAAGCGCTCAATAAATACGATTGATTGATTAATAAGAATGATGGCATTTATTAAGCACTTACTAATTGCAAAGCCCTGTTCTAAGCGCTGGGGAGGTTACAAGGTGATCAGGTTGTCCCACGTGGGGCTCACAGTCTTAATCCCCATTTTACAGATGAGGGAACTGAGGCCCAGAGAAGTGAAGTGACTTGCCCAAAGTCACACGCTGACAGTTGGCGGAGCCGGGATTTGAACCCATTCATTCGTTCAATCGTATTTATTGAGCGCTTACTGTGTGCAGAGCACTGTACTAAGCGCTTGGGAAGTACAAGTTGGCAACATATAGAGACGGTCCCTACCCAACAGCGGGCTCACAGTCTAGAAGGGGGAGACAATCAATCAATCAATCAATCAATCGTATTTATTGAGCGCTTACTGTGTGCAGAGCACTGTACTAACCCATGACCTCTGACTCCCAAGCCTGTGTTCTTTCCACTGAGCCAGCTTGCCATTCACCCCACCCTCACCTTAAATACATATCTGTACTTATTTACAGATTTGAGACTCTATTGTAATTTATTTCAGGGTCCATCTCCTCCTCTGGACTTTAAGTTCATTGTGGAGAGGAAACGTGTCTACCAACTCTGTTGTACTCTCCCAAGAGCTTAGTTTGGTGCTCTGCACAGAGTAAATGCTCAATAAATATGACGGATGGATGGATATTGTCTCCATGCCAGGCGGTATCTCAGATATCTGCCATTTGCCATTCATGTTGGTGCTCACAGTGGAAAGAGCAGGGATCTAGGAGACAGAAGGACCTGGGTTCTAATCCACTTCATTTCCCCATGCCCTAGATGCCTCGTCTGCAAAATTCATTCATTGTCATATTTATTGAATGGTTACTCTGTGCAGAGAGCACTGTACTAAGTGCTTGGGAAAGTACAATGCATCAATAAAGAGTGACAATCGCTGCCCACATCGAGCTCACAGTCTAGAGTAGGGAAACAGTCTAGAAGTAGGGATTAGGACTGGGATGCCCATGTGAGACAGGGACTGTGCCCATCCCCATTGGGTTGTACCCTACCCTAGCAAATAGTAAGCACTTTAAGAAATGAAATTTAAGGAAAAAAAAAATTGTGACCAACAGTAGAAACCAGAGAGCAATTTTCACATGCCAACAGTGCAAGCTCATCAAGGGCAGGGAACATGTTTACTGAATCTGTTGTACTCCCCCAAGTGCTTTGCAGTGCTCGGCACATAGCACCCATTAAATAAGACTGACTGATTAACTTGCTACCCGTTGTTTTTCCACCTCCAGATGTGGAAAGTCATGAGGCTGACAATATCATTTTTGAACATGAAAGGTAAGTGCAGATTGTAGGCCTAAATACGGTGTGCTAGCTTTGAAAAAAATGCAATGCCTCCCACCCAAACCACATTCTTTCAAAGAGAAACAAGCCTTAGTTTAGTAGAAAATGTTTGAATTTTCAGAGAGTTGTTCAAATATGCAGCACTGTGGTACTTTTGATGCTTTTTTAAAATGAAATTGTCTTGACCTTGATCATTCCAAACACTGGTTCCCTCTGCTTTCTTCTTTCTCTAGACCCACATTTAAGACCAGTCCTCTAGATATGTATATATGTTTTATACATATTTATTACTCTCTTTATTTATTTTACTTGTACATATCTATTCTATTTATTTTATTTTGTTAGTATGTTTGGTTTGGTTCTCTGTCTCCCCCTTTTAGACTGTGAGCCCACTGCTGGGTAGGGACTGTCTCTACATGTTGCCAACTTGTACTTCCCAAGCGCTTAGTACAGTGCTCTGCACACAGTAAGTGCTCAATAAATATGATCGATGATGATGTTGACTGTGGGCAGGGAGTGCGTTTATTGTTGTACTCTTCTCAGCGCTTAGTACATTGCTGTGCAGACCATAAGTGCTCAGTAAATATGATTGACGGACTGGTTGACCAAAGCAATTCTGGGTGCAGCCTTCTAGAGAACAGGAAAGCCGGACAAGACATCCATTCTGCCTGGGGGCCCCGAGAAAGATTTTACCTGCACTGAAAAGCGGTTTCTTCATCACATTTCTTTGCGCATTCTTCCTCCCCAGTCACCGTATATTGCTTGCTCAGCTGACTTTGGAGCCAAGCTCCCTTTGTACTCTCATAGTCATCAAGGAGTTCTCCCCGCCCTAAATGAGGAGAAAAAGCGAGGAGAGGGATTGGAAAACCCAAAATGGCATCAGCAACCTTGTTGGCATCAGAAATCGCACTTTCTTTTTGACACCCATGTTTAAAAACCCCAAAACGGTAGGCCTGTTGATGTCATAAATCCCATCTTCTTCTTGAGACCCTTTTTTATGGTATTTGTTATGCGCTAAGCTCTGGGGTAGATAGAAGACAGGTTGGACACAGTCCCCGTCCCACATGGGGCGCACAGTCTTAATCCCCGTTTTACAGATAGGGTGACTGAGGCACAGAGAAGTTAAATGATTTGCCCGAGATCACGCAGCGGACAAGTGGCGGAGCCGGGACTAGAACCCAGGCCCCGTGCTCTTTCCACTAGGCCATGCTGCTTTTCTTACATTGTACTCTTTCTCTTGCAATGTGCTATCCCAAGTGCTTAATACAGAGCTCTGCACGTAGTAAGTGCTCAGTAAATCCTGTTGAATGATTAATCCCCGGCAATGTTGATTTTTTTTCTTTTTTATATGAGGCTGGACAACCAGAAACGTTTCTGAGCAGAGTGCAGGGTTCCTGTGGTAGGCTCTGGTAGGTTAATAGTGGTAATTTATAATTATAGTTGGGGGAAACAACCAAGTACATAAGTGCTGTGGGTGGAGAACGCGGGTTGAGTAGCTAATTCCTTAGGGGATGAGGGTCCATATGCTTCGCCAATGCAGTATGGGGAAAAATTAGTAACCTCTGCAGGGGTTCCATGATTTGGTAAGTTCATGCCGTCCCTCGTGCCTGGAACGAGGAGAAGCAGCGTGGCTCAGTGGAAAGAGCCCGGGCTTTGGAGTCGGAGGTCGTGGGTTCAAATCCCGGCTCCACCAACTGTCGGCTGTGTGACTTTGGGCAAGTCACTCTACTTCTCTGTGCCTCGGTTCCCTCATCTGTAAAAATGGGGATGAAGACTGTGAGCCCCCCCGTGGGACAACCTGATCACCTTGTAATCTCCCCAGCGCTTAGAACAGTGCACATAGTAAGCGCTTAATAAATGCCATCGTCATTATTATTATTATTATTATTAACTGCGTATCCTACGGAGCACTGCTCTCCCCATCTTCGTAGCGTGGCTTGGATAGATCTCAGGCTTGGGAGGCAGAAGGACCTGGGTTCTAATCCTGCCTCCACCACTTCATCAATCGTATTTATTGAGCGCTTACTGTGTGCTGAGCACTGTACTAAGCGCTTGGGAAGTACAAATTGGCAACATATAGAGACAGTCCCTACCCAACAGTGGGCTCACAGTCTAAAAGGGGGGGACAGAGAACAAAACCAAACATACTAACAAAATAAAATAAATAGATGTGTACAAGTAAAATAAATAAATAAATAAATAGAGTAATAAATACGTACAAACATATATACATATATACAGGTGCTGTGGGGAAGGGAAGGAGGTAAGATGGGGGGGGATGGAGAGGGGGACGAGGGGGGCCACTTGTCTGCTGTGTGACCCTGGGCTAGTCACTGCACTTTTCTGGGCCTCAGTTGCTTCAGCTGTAAAATGAAGATTGAGAGTGGGAGCCCCATGTGGGACAGGGACTGTGTCCAATCTGATTAACTTGTATCTATCCCAGCCCTTAGAGGAGTTCTTGGCACATATTAAGCGCTTAACTAGTACCATAATTATAATAGTTATTCTGGAATCACATAGCCTCCAGAAAACCTTCTGGAGGTTTTCCCCATCCTGCATCAGCGAAGCATGTGGGCCCTCATCCCCTAAATAATTAGATACTCGTTTTACCCTTTCTACCCACAGCACTTTTGTACATGGTTGTCTTCCCCATCTATAGTGAATTTTCTTTATTATAGAACTATTATTAATTTATAATTCATAATTTTATAGCCTCCACTAGTCTTTAAGCTCCTGGAGAGCAGGGATTGAATTGCACTGTCCCAAGGCACTTAGTAAAGTGTTCTACACAGAGTATGTGCTCCATAAATACTATTGATTGATTAACTGATATTCTACCCAGTTATGACTTTATGTACTTTAGAGAAGCAGCGTGGCTCAGTGGAAAGAGCACGGGCTTTGGAGTCAGGGGTCATGGGTTCAAATCCCGGCTCCGTCACTTGTCAGCTGTGTGACTGGGGCAAGTCACATAACTTCTCTGTGCCTCAGTTACCTCATCTGTAAAATGGGGATTAAGACTGTGAGCCCCCCCGTGGACAACCTGCTCACCTTGTAACCTCCCCAGTGCTTAGAACAGTGCTTTGCACATAGTAACTGCTTAATAAATGCCATTATTATTATTATTTGTTCCCTATTACATTGCTCTAATGCTTACTTCTACTGTTCCATCGGTGTTATTTATTGAGCACTTACCGTGCTTGGGAGGTTACAGTAAAACAGTGTTGGTAGACACGCTCGCTGCCCACAAAGAGCTTATAGTCTAGAGACTGATGAATAACCAGCTAGATAATTTCTAAAAACTGTAAACAAGGAATGTTCCCTTGGCTGAAAGTAGCAATATGTTTTTCATCTAAGTGAATGAATTAACTTCAGGGCGGTCATCTAAAATATCAATTTTAAAGGAATTTACCTTCCCAGGATGATTCTGTGGTACTTTTCTGTCTCTATAGAAACAGCAGCAGCGGGGTTATCATCAAATGAGGTACTAACGAAGTTTTATACTATAAAAATAGTACAGGCTACACTTCATTTCTTCCAATGCTTTTCAAAAATCTTATTGCCTTTGTAAATACCAGATCTCAAGGCATGCTGCTCTTGAGTTTTGAAGCAGCATAACCTAGTGGATAGAGCATGGGCCACAGAGTCAGAAGGATCTGGGTTCTAATCCTGGCTCCACCATAGACTGTAAGCCCACTGTTGGGTAGGGACCGTCTCTATATGTTGCCAACTTGTACTTCCCAAGCGCTTAGTACAGTGCTCTGCAGACAGTAAGCGCTCATAAATACGATTGAATGAATGAATGTCTGTTGTGTGACCTTGGGCATGACACTTAACTTCTCTGGGTCTCAGTGATGTCATCTGTAAAATGGAACTTAAGACTGTGAGCCCCCTGTGAGACAAGGACTGTGTCCAACCCGATTTGCTTGTATCCACTCCAGCACTTTGAACAGTGGCACATAGTAAGGGCTTAACAGATATCATTATGGTTATTATTATTATTGTTATTTACAGAGAAGTTAAAAATTAGCGGCATAGAGTCTGATCTGTCCTTCAAAGTGGGGGACGGGGCAGAATCTCGTCCACTCCCCAGAATAGAGGACTGAGCTAAGGAATTTGGGGGTCAGATTGTTCTTCTTTAGAAAGGGGTAAGACAATTCCCAGGAGATAAGAATTGGACTCTCGCTTTTGAATCAATTTTATCCTGCTTGTTGGGTGGCCAGAGTTCTTCAGATTAAAGATTTGCCTTTGTAAAGAATTCAGCCATTTCTCTGAGATACCACCTATGGTGTGGGTAGCTGTGGAGCCCAGTGGGGTGGAGAGAAGGGAAGAGAATGAGGGAGGAGAAGGAAGGGGAGGGAAAGGGGGAGCAGTATGGAGAAGATGCCTCAGCTCCCAAGAATCTTCTGGGAAAAGGGAATTCTTCATCCTAGAGTGAAACTCATCAGGCAGACTGAGGCCCATAATGGGGGCTATGGGGAAGCTCTGGCCTCATGTCAGAAATAAAAATTCTGGAAATTGGTTATTTTACAAACTGCAGCTTCTAGCCGTGTGTTACTTGAAGCCACTGAAGTGAGCCCCAGACATTTGCCCTGGTGATCATTTCCTTAATCTGACTCCAAAGCCCCTAGAAGAAGACTTGGCCTAGTTGATTTTCAGAGATTTTCCTCTCCCCTCTTTCTATTTTCCACCTTGGCTCTGCTCTTCACTGTCACTAGTTCATCTTGTTGCCTTGAGCTAAAACAGACTTGCGCGAAATATTGCATAAGACGTTAAATCAGTTTATTTACTGGTTCGCCCTCCCTCTTAGACTGTGAACCCCTTGTAGGACAGGGACTGCGTTTGGTTTGCTTATATTAAATCTATCCCAGCGCCTAGCACCATGTTTGGCATAATAATAATAATAATGGCATTTATTAAGCGCTTACTATGTGCAAAGCACTGTTCTAAGCACTGGGGAGGTTACAAGGTGATCAGGTTGTCCCACGGGGGGCTCACAGTCTTAATCCCCATTTTCCAGATGAGGTAACTGAGGCACAGAGAAGTTAAGTGACTTGCCCCAAGTCACACAGCTGACATTTGACGGAGCCGGGATTTGAACCCATGACCTCTGACTCCAAAGCCCTGCTTTTTCCACTGAGCCACGCTGCTTGAAATAAGCACTTAATTATCATCATCAATCGTATTTATTGAGCGCTTACTGTGTGCAGAGCACTGTACTAAGCGCTTGGGAAGCACAAGTTGGCAACATATAGAGACAGTCCCTACCCAACAGTGGGCTCACAGTCTAAAAGATACCACAATTATTAATTATTTATACAATATATAATTTATAATTATACAATTATAATGATTATTATAATTATTATAATTATACCGCAGTTACTACAGCTATTGTTCTTCTGTCGAGCTGCGGTACTGACTTCAAACAGAATGGGAGAGGAAGGGCAATTTTTCCCTGCTTCGGGGTGGCCAAATTTCAAGAAGGGGGGCCTGAACCCCTAAAATTTAAAAGAATGTTTCCAGCTCTGGTCTTCGAAGTGTGAATACCCATCAGTAAGGATGAGCTCCAGGATGCTGGCCCCCGGACATTCTCCCCATAAATCAATAAATTATTTAGATTTAGAACTCATAAACTTTCTCCCCATAAATCAATAAATCATTTAGATTTAGAACTCATAAACTTTAGATATGACGTAATTCAGATGTACTGCAAAACTAGGCAGGTTTAGCTGAAGACCCCCTCCCCTTCCCCCTAGCTAGTGTGTGAGACCCTGAGAGAGGGCGTAGGCCTAAATTATTATTATTAGTAGCAGTAGAAATAATAATAATAATGGTATTTGTTAAGTACCGACTATGTACTAAGCACTGGAGTGGATACAAGCAAAGCAGATTCGACACAGTCTGCCCTAAATAGGGCTCACGGCCTTTATCCCCATTTTGTAGAGGAGGTTACTGAGGCACAGCGAAGAGAAGTGACTTGCCCAAGGTCACACAGCAGGCAAGTGGTGGAGGCAGAATTAGAATCCAGGTCCTTCGGATTCCCAGGCCCGTGCTCTATCTCCTAGGTCATGCAGAGCAGGAAGCTGGGAATCAGGGGACCAAACTTTCCCTTGTAGCTCTGCCACTGCCTGGCTGGGCCGTCTCGGGCAGGTAGAGTCTGTACCTCCATGTTCTCCTCTGTAAAATGGGAATTTTAATCCTTTCCTTACAGAAGAAAATGGGACAGTTGATGTGCAAATACCTAGGAAGAATAAAAGCAAATATTGCTGAAATGTAACTACAGTACAACTCCCTTCTAATGCAACTATTTGTAAAATGAATAGTCTCCCAGGAACCATAATCACTACTTTGTGGTCAAAATCTTCTCTTTTCTCTTCACGGTGTCTCTGGATACCACACAATTGTTGGTTGGGATAAAAAGAAAACTCAGTTCTGTATCTTGCCGCAATACCTTAGAGAATATTCTGTTTAATAATGATAATAATGATGATGGCATTTGTTAAGCGCTTACTATGTGCAAAGCACTGTTCCAAGCGCTGGGGGGGATACAAGGTGATCAGGTTGCCCCAGGTGGGGCTCACAGTCTTCATCCCATTTTACAGATGAGGTAACTGAGGCACAGAGAAGTTAAGTGGCTTGCCCAAGGTCACACAGCTGACAAGTGGCAGAGCTGGGATTCGAACCCATGACCTCTGACTCCCAAGCCCGAGCTCTTTCCACTGAGCCACGCTGCTTCTCCGTGAAAATAATGTCAAGGTTACAGGTTTGTGAGATAGGGAGGATAGTGGTATTGTCTACAGTGATGGGCAAGGCAGGGGGAGGGCAGCGTTTTGGTGGAAATATAAGAATTTCTGTTTCAGCCATGTTTAGTTTATTATTATGATTGTTGTTGATAATAAACAATTAATACTAATAATTAATACTTAATTAATAATTAATTAATGATAATTAATAATACATAATTAATTAATACTAATTAATAAATAATTTACTTTGTTTTATGATGATCATTTTGGTAGCATTGTTAATGATACCAAAGCAGCATAGCCTAGTGGATAGAGCCCCAGCCTGGGAATCAAAAGGACCTGGGTTCTAAGCCTGGCTCTGCCACTCGTCTGCTCTGTGACCTTGGGCAAGTCACTTCACTTCTCTGGGCCTCAGTTCCCTCATCTGTAAAATGGGGGCTAAGACTGTGAGTGAGATTTGGGACAGGGACTGTGTATAGCGTGATTAATTTGTATCTACCCCAGGGCTTAGTACAGTGCCTGGCACATAGAAAGTGCTTAACAAATACCATGGTTATTATTATTATCATTATTATTATTAATACTGTGAGGCTTTGAAATATGAAAATATGAGATGGATAGGAACCAAATCTCAGATCATCTTTGTTTGCTAAATCCTTTTACATTCATCTTTAGTAAAAGCCGGATGGTTCACCAGATTTCGTTCTAACCCACTCAACAATTGCTAATGGCCCGGAGCAATTAATAAGGTAAAAAGCCCAATGAATCTGGCAGGTCAATAATAATAATAGCATTTATTAAGCGCTTACTATGTGCAAAGCACTGTTCTAAGCGCTGGGGAGGTTACAAGGTGATCAGGTTGTCCCACGGGGGGGCTCACAGTCTTAATCCCCATTTTACAGATGAGGTCACTGAGGCCCAGAGAAGTGAAGTGACTTGCCCAAAGTCACACAGCTGACAACTGGCAGAGCTGGGATTCGAACCCATGACCTCTGACTCCAGAGCCCGTGCTCTTTCCACTGAGCCACGCTGCTTCTCTGGTCAAGGAACCAGACCTTGAAGAGAGAGAAACTGAGAACTAGCCAGGGTGACCCACCCACCATGAGGGGGACTGATAGGAATAATAATAATTATGGCACTTGTTAAGCGCTTCCTACGAGCCAAGCACTATACTAAGCGCCGGGGTAGATACAAGTTAATCAGGTTGGGCACAGTCCCTGCCCTACTTGAGGCTCACATATGGCTCAGTGGCAAGAGCACAGGCTTTGGAGTCAGTGGTCATGGGTTCAAATCCCCACCCCACCAATTGTCAGCTGTGTGACTTTGGGCAAGTCACTTCACTTCTCTGTGCCTCAGTTCCCTCATCTGTAAAATGGGGATGAAGACTGTGAGCCCCCCGTGGGACAACCTGATCACCTTGTAACCTCCCCAGCGCTTAGAACAGTGCTTAGCACATAGTAAGAGCTTAGTAATTCCTTCTAGACTGTGAGCCCGCTGTTGGGTAGGGACTGTCTCTATATGTTGCCAACTTGTGCTTCCCAAGCGCTTCGTACAGTGCTCTGCACACAGTAGGCGCTTAATAAATACGATTGAATGAATTGAATGAATGAATAAATGCCATTATTATTATTATTAATCCCCATTTTACATTTGAGGTGACTGAGGCACAGAGAAGTTAAGTGACTTGACCTAGGTCACACAGTACATTCGAGGTAACTGAGGCACAGAGAAGCGAAGTGACTTGCCCTAGGTCACACAGCAGACATGTAACAGAAGCGGGATTAGAACCCAGGTCCTTCTGACTCTCAGGCCTGGGCTCTATCCAGTAATCCACATTGCTTCCATTTGAAGTCAACATTAAAGAGCGTGGACATTGAAGGAATATTCATTCTGGTTCCCCTTATGTCTCCCATAGCCAGCCCGGATCCATACTGTCCTTAGGGTGGAATGGAAAACCACCCTGAAATGGGCTGCTCAGCTTGGGCCAATTTCAAATGCTAAAATTAAAAAAAAAATAAGATTCCCGTTGGAAAAAACCTCCTCCTCCTCCAAAACCATCGTGCTGACCATCGGTCCTGCAGAATCCAGAGGCCTTAGGGATTCTGCGGTCTCACCACATCCAACCCTCCCTGTTCCAACCAACTTCTTAGCAAAAACCTCAGCCGCGCAATGAGATGCTCTGAGAAAATGTAACACGGGAAAGTCTTACCTGTGTTAAGGAATAAAAGAAACAGGAAGGCGATGTTCCTGGGACCCATTTTGGGGTGAACTGGGAGGGAGCGGGAGGCTGGTATCCCAGAGTCCCCCAAGTTTTATGGACTCCACGAAGGGGAAATAGAGGGTCCGCAAACAGGGCAGTCAAATTGAGTTAATGATTCTCCCCGAAACCCCCCACACTGGGCTGCCCTGCTCAAACATTACCTTGACTAGGGAATCTTTCAACATGTTTGATTCCGGTATTTGTATTAGATACCGGGAAGTGGGCAATGCATTCTGTCATCCCCCCGCTCCGAAGGGGCACGGGGACTTGAAAACACACCCGCTCTGCCCATTCTAGACCTCGGGTTACTGAGGTGAAGCCTGCAAATTGGCCATTAGAAGGTTCCCCCATTTTTCCCAACGCGATAGATATTGGCGGCCAGGTCGGAGAAGCCCCCTCTGAGCCAGACAGAAGCTCCTGCCTCTCCTAGCCGGAATGACGACGGCATTTATTAAGCGCTTACTATGTGCCAAGCGCTGTTTTAAGCGCTGGAAGACAGCTCCCATGGTTGGTATCGGTTTTGCGAACACGACCATCAGTTTGGTAATATTAACTCTTGTTAGGGTGAATGCCAGCGACTTCCCGAATTAGTTTACCAGAGAAAATAATTTCCACCCTTCATTCCACCCCTTATCATCATCATCAATTGTATTCATTGAGCGCTTACTGTGTGCAGAGCACTGTACTAAGCGCTTGGGAAGTACAAGTTGGCAACATATACAGTCCCTACCCAACAGTGGGCTCACAGTCTAAAAGGGGGGATAATAATGTTGGCATTTATTAAGCGCTTACTATGTGCCAAGCACTGTTCTAAGCGCTGGGGTAGATACAAGGTAATCAGGTTGTCCCACGTGGGGCTCACAGTCTTCATCCCCATTTGACAGAGGAGGGGACTGAGGCCCAGAGAAGTGAAGCGACTTGCCCAAAGTCACACAGCTGACAAGTGGCGGAGTCGGGATTTGAACCCATGACCTCTGACTCCAAAGCCCGGGCTCTTTCCACTGAGCCACGCTGCTTCCCTTAGTCTGCCTGTATCTGTGTCTGGTCAATGTATCAAACTCAGATTCCTAGGTTTGGGTCCCCTGTTAAGAATGCAAGCTCCTTGGGGGCAGGGAATGTGTAACTTGGTTATTCCCCCTGTGGTATTGGTAAAGCACCTACTATGTGCCAGGCACTGTACTAAGCCATGGAATAAAAACAAGTTAATCAGGTGGACACAGTCCCTGACCTACATAGGGCTCCCAATCTCAATCCCCATTTTACAAAGGAGGTAACTGAGGCACAGAGAAGTGAAGTGACTTGCTTAAGGTCACACAGCAGACAAGTGGCAGAGCCAGGAATAGAACCCAAGTCTTTCTGGCTATTAGGCCATCGCAAGCAGTTAGCACAGTGCCCCATACCGAGTGCTTAGTAAATGTTACCAGGAAAAAGAGGATTCCCCAAACCGGCTACAACTCAGCGAACAGGTCAAGGAGAAGGAGAGGGGCTTAAAGGAAGGTGGTGTTGATCCTTGGGAGTGAAGCTCCGTTGGTTTCCAAACTCTTCCTTTCTCATTCCTTCCTCTCCCTCACATTCAGAGGCCTCCACCCTCAGCCTGTCATCATCATCATCGATCGTATTTATTGAGCACTTACTGTGTGCAGAGCACTGTACTAAGCGCTTGGGTAGTACAAGTTGGCAACATATAGAGACAGTCCCTACCCAACAGTGGGCTCACAATCTAAAAGGGGGGAGACAGAGAACAAAACCAAACATACTAACAAAATAAAATAAATAGAATAGATATGTACAAGTAAAATAAATAGAGTAATAAATATGTACAAACATATATACATATATACATCATCATCATCATCATCATCAATCGTATTTATTGAGCGCTTACTATGTGCAGAGCACTGTACTAAGCGCTTGGGAAGTACAAATTGGCAACATATAGAGACAGTCCCTACCCAACAGTGGGCTCACAGTCTAAAAGGGGGGAGACAGAGAACAAAACCAAACATACCAACAAAATAAAATAAATAGAATAGATATGTACAAGTAAAATAAATAAAGAAATAGAGTAATAAATATGTACAAACATATATACATATATGCAGGTGCTGTCCTGTCCCGTCCATTTTTACTAGAACCCCTCTCAGGTTCCCCAGTGTTCTTTGCTACCAGACTGTCCTTCTCTCCAATTTCTACCCTACCTAACTCTGTCCTTAATTTAGAAGAAAACCATACTAATAATAATAATAACGATGGCATTCATTAAGCGCTTACTATGTGCAAAGTACTGTACTAAGTGCTGGGGAGGTGACAAGGTGATCAGGTTGTCCCATGGGGGTGCTCGCAGTCTTAATCCCCATTTTACGGATGCGGTAACTGAAGCCCGGAGAAGTGAAGTGACTTGCCCAAAGTCACGCAGCTGACAATTGCCGGAGCCGGGATTTGAACCCATGACCTCCGACTCCAAAGCCCGAGCTCTTTCCACTGCGTGCTCAGGGTCTGGGGTGTGGTGGGTGTGTGTGTGTGCGAGTGTGTGTATATGTATGTATGTTCGTTCATTCATTCAATTGTATTTATTGAGCGCTTACTGTGTGCAGAGCACTGTACTAAGCGCTTGGGAAGTACAAGTTGGCAACATATAGAGGCCGTCCCCACCCAACAACGGGCTCACAGTCTAGAAGGGGGAGACAGACAAGTCGTCAGAACAAATAGAAATAAAGCTAGATCAATCAATCAATCAATCAATCGTATTTATTGAGCGCTTACTATGTGCAGAGCACTGTACTAAGCGCTTGGGAAGTACAAATTGGCAACACATAGAGACAGTCCCTACCCAACAGTGGGCTCACAGTCTAAAAGGGGGAGACATTCATAGATAGATGCACATCATCAACAAAATAAATAGAATAGTAAATATGTACAAGTAAAATAGAGTAATAAATCTGTACAAACTTATATACAGGTGCTGTGGGGAGGGGAAGGAGGTAGGGAGGCAGGGATGGTGAGGACAGGAAAAAGGGGGCTCAGTCTGGGAAGGCCTCTTGGAGGAGGTGAGCTCTCAGTAGGGCTTTGAAGGGAGGAAGAGAGCTACCTTGGCGGATGTGTGGAGGGAGGGCATTTGGCCTATGTTGCCAAATTGCACTTCCCAAGCGCTTAGTACAGTGCTTTGCACACAGTAAGCGCTCAATAAATACGATTGAATGAATTTGGGAGGGGGCGGAGGGACAGCACCGGCATGATTGGGAATTGCCAGGCATTCTGACACCCCTCTGGAGACACTGCTGCCTCTGACATTGCTTAAGCCCATCCATCACCTCCCTAAAATTGGCAGCTCCTTAAAGGTAGGGTTTGGCTCTTTTAATTTTGGCATTTATTAAACCCTTTGCATGTACTAAGCACTTAGTCAATTAATAGTATTTATTGAGTGCTTACTCTACACAGAGCATTGTACTAGGCATTTGGGAGAGAAGCAGCTTGGCGTAGTGGAGAGAGCATGGGCCTGGAGTCAGTCACGCGTGGGTTCTAATTCTGCCTCTGTCACTTGTCTGCTCTGTGACCTTGGACAAGTCACTTCACTTCTCTGGGCCTCAGTTACCTCATCTATAAAATGGGGATTGAAACCGTGAGCCCCACATCAGACAAGGACTGTGTCCAACTCGATTCACTTGTATACACCCCAGCGCTTAGTACAGTGCCTGGCACATAGTTAGTGCTCAATAGGGGATTGTCTCTATATGTTGCCAATTTGTACTTCCCAAGCGCTTAGTACAGTGCTCTGCACATAGTAAGCGCTCAATAAATACGATTGATGAATAAATACAGTAGTAGTAGTAGTAGTAGTAGTAGGCTGTGTGACTTTGGGCAAGTCATTTTAACTTCTCTGTGCCTCAGTTACCTCATCTGTAAAATGGGGATTAAGATTGTGAGCCCCCCCATGGGACAACGTGATCACCTTGTAACCTCCCTAGTGCTTAGAACAGTGCTTTGCACATAGTAAGCGCTTAATAAATGCCATCATTATGATTATTATTATTATTAGTAGTAGTAGTAGTAGTAGTAGAATGAGAAGCAGCGTGGCTCAGTGGAAAGAGCACGGGCTTTGGAGTAGGTCATGGGTTCAAATCCTGGCTCAGCCAATTGTCAGCTGTGTGACTTTGGGCAAGTCACAACTTCTCTGTGCCTCAGTTCCCTCATGTGTAAAATGGGGATTAAAACTGTGAGCCCCCCGTGGGACAACCTGATCACCTTGTAACCTCCCCAGTGCTTAGAACAGTGCTTTGCACATAGAAAGTGCTCAATAAATGCCATCATTAGTAGTAGTAGTAGTAGTAGTAGTAGTACGAGAAGCAGCATGGCTCAGTGGAAGGAGCACGGGATTTGGAGTCAAGTCCTGGCTCTGCCAAGTGTCAGCTGTGTGACTTGGGACAAGTCACTTAACTTCTCTGGGCCTCAGTTGCCTCATCTGTAAAATGGGAATGAAGGCTGTGAGCCTCCTGTGGGACAACCTGATCACCTTGTAACCTCCCCAGCGCTTAGAACAGTGCTTTGCACATAGTAAGTGCTTAATAAATGCCATTTTTATTATTAGTAGTAGTAGTAGTAGTAGTGGTGTAAGTAGACACGATCTCTGCCCTTAAGGAGCTTCCACTCTAGCACAGATTCTGAGATTGGACGCAGAGATTCCCCATGATCTATCTTATCCCCTCTTTACAGATGAGGAGACTGAAACCCAGTGAGGTAAGTGACTGACCAAGGGCAAACGGAAGGCTCAGGTCTCCTGGCTCCCACTCTTGGGAGTCTTTCTAGTAGACCACACTTCTTTTTAATTTTTTCTAGTATTTGTGAAGCACTTATCATCAATCATATTTATTGAGCGCTTACTGTGTGCAGAGCACTGTACTAAGCGCTTACTATGTGTACTATGCGCTAGGGTAGATAATAGGTGCTCAGGTTACACACAGTCCCTGTCCTACTTGGGGCTCACAGTCTATGTAGGAGGGATAGGCTAGAACCCCATTTTATAGATTAGGAAACTGAGGCACAGAGAAATTAGGTGACTTGTGCAAGCTCACATAGCCGACAAGTGACACAGCTGGGATTAGAACACAGAGCCTTTGACTCCAAGGCCCTTTGTCTCTCCATTAGATCATGCTGTTTCTCCAAAGAATTCTATTTAGTACTTTTAATTATAATAATCATAATAATAATGATGATGATGGCATTTGTTAAGCACTTACTATGTGTGAAGCACCGTTCTAAGCGCTGGGGAGGTTACAAGGTGATCAGGTTGTCCCACGTGGGGCTCACAGTCTTCATCCCCATTTTACAGATGAGGCAACTGAGGCTCAGAGAAGTGAAGTGACTTGCCCAAAGTCACTCAGCAGACATGTGGCGGAGCTGGGATTCGAACCCGTGACCTCTGACTCCCAAGCCCGGGCTCTTTCCACTGAGCCACGCTGCTTCTTTATTTATTACCAAAGCAGCTTACATTACTTATTTTAACTTACCCCTCACAACACTCCTGCAAGGTAAGTACGGTTGAGCAGGAGGAGGAGGAGGAGCAAACCAGTCAATCAATCAGTCATATTTATTGAGCGCTTACTGTGTGCAGAGCACTGTACTAAGCGCTTGGGAAGTCCAAGTTGGCAACGTATAGAGACAGTCCCTACCCAACAGTGGGCTCACAGTCTAAAACCAGTGAACTGTGGCCAAGTTGAAGCCTCCAACAGCATTAATCTAGCTTCAGGCTCCACTAATTGATACCCCACAAACCCTGGCCTATCAAGAAGCAGCGTGGCTTAGCGGAAAGAGCCTGGGCTTGGGAGTCAGAGGTCGCGGGTTCTAATCCCGGCTCCAACATTTGTCTGCTGTGTGACCTTGGGCAAGCCACTTAACTTCTCTGTGCCTCGGTTCCCTCATCTGTAAAACGGGGATTAAGATGGTGAGCCTCACGTGGGACAGTCTGATCACCTTGTATCCTACCCCGGTGCTTAGAACAGTGCTTGGCACATAGTAAGCCCTTAACAAATACCATCATCATCATTATTATTATTATTATTATTATTCCAGTCCACCCAGTAAGCACCGCCCCATTCGGGAGTGGGAGAGGAATGAATTTTCTCCTACTTCTGTCCATACAGATGCTGAAGCGCCCTGTGTTTTGCCCCCTGAACGTGAACCGAGGAGAAGCCTGGCTGGGTTTTGGCCCCAACCCCTCCCACAATCAATCAATCAATCGTATTTATTGAGCGCTTACTGTGTGCAGAGCACTGTACTAAGTGCTTGGGAAGTCCAAGTTGGCATCCACACCAAATAGAGGATCAGTGTCATGAGGGTCGTGAGATCGCCTTCACCCAGGAGACAGCCCCATGTGAGGTAAGGGACTGGCTCTGACTTGAGTGTCTTGGATCTACCCTGGCGCTTAGTACAGTGCTTGCCACAGAGTAGGTGCTTAACCAATACCACAGAACCCAGAACTTAGAAGAAGGGACCGAGGCCCCCTCCCTTTCATTTACACCTGTGGAATGGACAGAAAAGGAGAGAATCAGCCCCAGTGTTCATGATGGAAGTCTCCACTTTTTCAGAAGTGCTGTGTCTTCATTTAAGGGAGACATTCTGGGTATTGTAGCAGGGAGGGGAGATTTTGATCTGATTATTATTTAGCTACCCCACCGCTTAGAACAGTGCTCGACAAATGGTAAGTGCTTAACAAGTACGATAAAAATAATGATGATAATAATAATAATAATACTGATGACTACCGTTTGCAGAATAGAGTGACCCTAATTGGTCTTGGAACTGGAAGATATGACTCTATGTGGGACGAGGACTGTGCCTGTTTTTTTTTTTAATGGCATTTATTAAGCGCTTACTATGTGTGAAGCACCGTTCTAAGCGCTGGGGAGGTTACAAGGTGATCAGGTTGTCCCACGGGGGGCTCGCAGTCTTCATCCCCATTTTACAGATGAGGTAACCGAGGCCCAGAGAAGTGAAGCGACTTGCCCAAAGTCACACAGCTGCCAAGTGGAGGAGCCGCGATTTGAACCCGTGACCTCTGACTCCAAAGCCTGGGCTCTTTTCACTGAGCCACACTGCTTCTCTGTTGATAGTCAATGGTATTTATTGAGCGCTTACTGTGTGCAGAGCAATGTATTAAGCACTTGGGAAGAGTACAATACAGCAGTTTAGCAGAGGCATTCCCTCTCCACAATGAGCTTTCAGTCTGATGATCCTGTATCTATCCCAGTACTTAGTCCAGGGCTTGGCATTTATTAATGCTTAACAAATACCACACATTGACTTGATTCCATAGTCCTCTCCCTTTGCCCTCTGAGAGAGGCTCTGATACCGCACCCCAATTTGCAAGCTGATTTTTCCCTTTTTTTGTTTTTGTTTCTGAGGCGGTATCTGAGTACCCGGGCTTCCAGATTTTAGGCCAAGGAACCTTAGAAAGTATCTCTAACTTTTCTGGATTTGATCCTTTCTCATTCTGAAATATCACTAGTCTGATCATGCTGGCTGTTTTCCATTTTTTAGGATCACCCTCAGGGGGCCTGGAGAGGGCTGCTTATCGGCCTGATTCCAAGAGGCATAGATAATGATGGCTCCATTAGTACAGTGGTTAAAGTGTAATCTGTCAGAGGAAACTTTTGAAGTAAAAGTTTGGGGATTCCAGTTTCTGGAAATCCATTCTTTGTTACTGGAGTGGTTTAAACCCAACCATATCTTTATGGCTTTTTGTCAGCTGTTTTGGTTTTGCTCAGGAAGCACCAATTTTTCATATTTTGCCTAATTGGAGTAGAAGGAGGAGGAAGAGGAAAAAGAGGAGGAGAAGGGGAGGAAGGGAAAGAGGAAAAAGAGAAGAGGAAGAAGGGAAAGAGGAGGAGGAGGAGAGAAGTAAGGAAGAGAAAGGAGAAGGAGAAGGCAGAGGAGGAAAAAGAGGAGAAGGGGAGGAAGGGAAAGAGGAAAAAGAGAAGAGGAAGAAGGGAAGGAGGAGGAGGAGGAGAGAAGTAAGAGGAAGAGAAAGGAGAAGGAGAAGGCAGAGGAGGAAAAAGAGGAGGAGAAGGGGAGGAAGTGAAAGAGGAAAAAGAGAAGAGGAAGAAGGGAAAGAGGAGGAGGAGGAGGAGGAGAGAAGTAAGAGGAAGAGAAAGAAGAGGGGAAAGAGAAGGCAGAGGAGGAAAAAGAGGAGGTGGAGGGGGGAGGAGAAGGGAAGGAAAGAAGGAGGAGGAGAGAAGAGGGAAAGGAGGAGGAGGTCTGAGGGAGAACGGTGTCTGTTGAGGACCCCAAAGGGTGTGTGGTGATCTTCCCAAGCAGAGTTGTACTGTTGCAACAACAATCCTTTCTTCTTCGAAAGGCACTCACCCCTTTGCCCCTAACCGAGCTCTGGCCATCTGCCTGGCAAGCAAGGACTTTAGACTCTACCTTTGCCTCCTGGCTGGCCTTCTGCCCTGTCCCCCGGTCCGTTATTACACATCACCCCCATCCATTGTGTTCTTTCCTGTTTCCCGTTCAGCCTCATCCAGGCCGGTTCTGAGCCCCAGTGGATCACTGCAACCTCTCTCTAGGTCAGGAATTAGGGGTTGAGGGGCCTCATACTAGGCAGCGATTTACACTGGCCTCATACTAGCCAGGAGGAGGCTTTGGGGTCCCGTTCTGGGGGCCCTCCCTGCCTTTTTTTAAAAATGGAATTTGTTAAGTACTTACTATGTTTCAGCCACTGTAATAATAATAATAATGATGATGGCATTTATTAAGCGCTTACTATGTGCAAAGCACTGTTCTAAGCACTGGGGAGTTTGCAAGGTGATCAGGCTGTCCCACGGGGGGCTCCCAGTCTTAATCCCCATTTTACAGATGAGGGAACTGAGGCCCAGAGAAGTGAAGTGACTTGCTCAATGTCACACAGCTGACAAGTGGCGGAGCCGGGATTTGAACCGATGACCTCTGACTCCAAAGCCCGGGCTCTTTCCACTGAGCCACGCTGCTTCCCGTACTGTACTAAACGCTGGGGTCAATACACGCTAATCGGGTTGGACACAGTCCCTGTCCCACAGGGGTCTCATAGTCTTAATCTCTATTTTACAGAAGAGGTAACTGAGGAACAGAGAAGTTAAGAGAGTTGCCCAAGATCACACAGCCGATAAATGGTGGAGCCAGGATTAGAAGACTCTCAGGCCCTTGTTATATCCACTAGGCCACACTGCTTCCCAGGAGAACAAGGCTTCTCGAACTTATGTCACCTTTCCACCCCAGTAGAAGCAGCGTGGCTCAGTGGAAAGAGCCCGGGCTTTGGAGTCAGAGGTCAGGGGTTCAAATCCCGGCTCCACCAATTGTCAGCTGTGTGACTTTGGGCAAGTCACTTAACTTCTCTGTGCCTCAGTTACCTCATCTGTAAAATGGGGATTAAGACCGTGAGCCCCCCGTGGGACAACCTGATCACCTTGTAACATCCCCAGTGCTTAGAACAGTGCTTTGCATATATTAAGCGCTTAATAAATGCCATCATTATTATTAGTAGTAGTAGTAAGAGTAATAATTACTAATAGTAGCACTTGCTAAGCACTTATTATGTGCCACACACTGGGTAGATACAAGTTAATCAGGTTAGACACAGTCCCTGTCCCACATGGGGTTGACAATCTTAATTCCCGTTTTACAGATGAGGTAACTGAGGCCCAGCGAAGTTGAGTGACTTGCCCAAGGTCACACAACAGACATGTGGCAGAGCCAGAATTAGAACCCAGGCCCTTCTAACTCCCAGGCCTGTGCTCTATCTACTCAGATCCCACTCAGTGACTCGGGTGTCGGGAGATGTTCCAGGAGATGTGTGCAGCATTTTGCTTCAACTGGAAATGCAAGCGCTTAGTACAGTGCTCTGCACACAGTAAGCGCTCAATAAATACGATTGATGAAATGTAAGAAGCAGATGGGAGATGCTAGATTGTCCTCAATGATCCCTGTAGACTCAAAGCTCCTTGTGAGCAGTAATGGTGTCTACTAACTCTGTTGTATTGTGCTTTTCCAAGTGCTTAGTAGAATACACACCATGCGGCTCGGTAGTCACAAGGACCTGGGTTCTAATCCCAGATCTGCCACGTCTGCTGTGTGACCTTGGGCAAGTCACTCCTCTCCCCTGGGTCTCAGTTACCTCATCTGTAAATTGGGGATTAAGATTGGGATCCCACGTGGGACAGAGACTTGTATCCAATCTGATTAGCTTGTATCTACCCCGGTGCTTAGTGCAGTGCCTGGCACATAGTAAAGGTTTAACAAATAGCATAAAATAAAATAAAAATCCATGACACCTTTCCCAATAACTCACTGCCACGTAGCCCAGGAGAGGGCAGCAAGTGACCCGCATTTGACAAGCAGCAGCACCTGTAGCCCTGAAATAATAATAATAATAATAATAATAATAATAATGATAATAATAATAATAATGACATTTATTAACCGCTTACTATATGCAAAGCACTATTCTAAGCGCTGGGGAGGTTACAAGGTGATCAGGTTGTCCCCCAGGGGGGCTCGCAGTCTTCATCCCCATTTTACAGATGAGGTCACTGAGGCACAGAGAAGTGACTTGCCCAAAGTCACCCAACTGACAAGTGGAGGAGCCAGGATTTGAACCCATGACCTCTGATTCCACAGCCAGTGCTCATTCCACTGAGCCACACTGCTTCTTGACCCCTACCCCTGACCTGCCTAAGGCCAGCAGATGCCAGAAACCTTACAAAAAAAGATAGGACAGGGCCGAGGGTGGACCAGGTGCTGGGAGAGGAGTGCGAAGTGGCTCCTGTTTAAAATCTGGTTTCTGCAGAAGGGAGAGAGAGAGAGAGAAGCATGGCCTAGTGGAAAGAGCACAGACCTAAGTCAGCATGTCATGGGTTCTAATCCCGGCTCCACCACTTGTCTGCTGTGTGACCCTGGACAAGTCACTTCACTTCTCTGGGCCTCAGTTACCTTACCTGTAAAATGAGGATTAAGACTGAGAGCCCCACATGGGATGGGGACTCTGTCCAACTCGATTTGCTCGTATCCCACTCAGTGCTTAGTATAGTGTCGGGCACATAGCAGGCACTTATTAAATGCCATGAGAAGGAGAGGGAGAGAGGGAGGGCCTGGTGATAATCAGCTTGGCCATTTGAATATGCCAGATAGAACCAAAGCATTTTGGGAAGGGTTTCTTAGGATAATTCAGGGAAAATTAGGGCAAACTCTTAACCCTGTCGTACTCTCCCAAACAGTACAGTGTTCTGCATAGAATCAAAGATCAGTAAATACTGTTGATTGATTATCCAGTCAGCAGATGAGAGATGACACATCTGGGTAGAGAGGATGGCATGGAAGAGAAAGAGTGTTTGTGGTGTGTGTGTGTGTGTGAGAGAGAGAGAGGGGAAAAAAGAGAGATGAGAGGGAGATAATAATAATAATGATGGTATTTGTTAAGTGCTTCTTATGTGCCAAGCACTGTTCTAAGTGCTAGGGAGTATACAAGGTGATCAGGTTGTCCCACGTGGGGCTCACAGTCTTCATCTCCATTTTACAGATGAGGTCACTAAGGCCCAGAGAAGTTAAGTGACTTGCCCAAGGTCACACAGCTGACAAGCAATGGATCCGGGATTCGAACCCACGACCTCTGACTCCCAAATCCGGGCTCTTGCCACTGAGCCACGCTGCTTCTCTGGGTAAGATGTCATGGGTTAAAGGCAGAGTATTGTAAGCCCCATGTGGGACAGGAACTGCATCCAACCTGATTATTCTGCATTTACCCCAGGGCTGACCTCAGCTGAGTTCCCTGTAATAATGACTGTAATTCATTCATTCAACCATATTTATTGAGTGCTTACTGTGTGCAGCACTTGGGAAGTACAAGTTGGCAGATTGTAATATTTAATAAGCGTTTAGGTGCAAAGCACTGAGTCAGAAAGCACAAGAAGGGAGGCAGTGGGAATGAGCTCTTTGGGGAAAGGGGCTTGGTTGGGGGTGGGGAGGGTTTCTTAGGCTAATTCCGGGAAATTAGGGCAAACTCTTCCTTTCCTGGCCAGCTCTGCTAGTCTGTAAATGGTCACATTCTGCCAGCCCTCCTAATTGGGGATTATTGTGTGTGGAAGAAAATTTCCCTTCCTTCTTCAACCCCTCAATCAATCAGTGTTATTTAATGAGCTTAGAGCAGTGCTTTGCACGTAGTAAGTGCTTAATAAATGCCATCATCATCATTATTATTATTATTGAGCACTTATTATGTGCCAAGCACAGTTCTAAGTGCTTAGGAAAGCACAATACAAGAGATATTAGCGGATGTTCCCTGCCCATAATGAGCTTCCAGTCTAGAGGAGACGAGGAGAGAGAGAACAAAAGAAACATCTATTCTTGCACTGAAATGTCCCAGTAGGAACTGTGAAAATCTCTCTCTTGAACTTCAACAGCTCAGGGAAATAAACTGCATAGGTTGGCTTTGTAAATCTGAAGACGGAGAACAAAAGAAACATCTATTCTTGCACTGAAATGTCCCAGTTGGAACCGTGAAAATCTCTCTCTTGAACTTCAACAGCTCAGGGAAATAAACTGCATAGGTTGGCTTTGTAAATCTGAAGAAGGAGAACAAAAGAAACATCTATTCTTGCACTGAAATGTCCCGGTTAGAACTGTGAAAATCTCTCTCTTGAACTTCAACAGCTCAAGGCAATAATAAACTGCCCAGGTTGGCTTTGTAAATCTGAAATAGCACCAGAAGAAACAAAGAGGTAAGAAGCATCAGGCATCATCAAATGCAAGATGCTATCCAACTGGAGAGTGTTGGTTAGTCTCTAAGCCCCTTCAAGGCTGGGATTGTGTTTCCTAATTCTGTTGTATTCGCTCAGTATTTAATTTAGTGCTCTGCACACAGATTGATTCTGGTTTTCATTTTTTTTTTTAACGAATTGCTCCCATTTCCCATGAATTTGGTGACTTTCCTGGATCGGCATTGATCGGCCGTGAGCTCGCTGTGGGCAGGGAACGTGTCTGTGTATTGTTGTATTGCACACAGTAAGCGCTCAGTAAATAAGACTGGATGAATGGATGAATGAAATGAAATCCCCAAATGTGGAAGATGTACAAGCAATGTACCCAGTGCTTAGAACAGTGCTTTGCGCACAGTAAGCGCTTAATAAATGCTATCATTATTATTATCATTACAAGTGGGAGTGGTAGCAGTAATAGTGGTAGTAGTGTGGCTCAGTGGAAAGAGCCCGGGCTTTGGAGTCAGAGGTCATGGGTTCAAATCCCGGCTCCGCCAATTGTCAGCTGTGTGACTTTGGGCAAGTCTCTGAACTTCTCTGTGCCTCAGTTCCCTCACCTGTAAAATGGGCATTAAGACTGTGAGCCCCCGGTGGGACATCCTGATCACCTTGTAACCTCCCCAGTGCTTAGAACAGTGCTTTGCACATAGTAAGCGCTTAATAAATGCTATCATTATTATTATTATTACTACCACTAGTAGTAGTGGTGGTGGTTAGGAGGCAGCATGGCATCATGGATAGAGCACAGGCCTCGGAGTCATGGGTTATGGGTTCTAATCCCGGGTCTGCCACTTGTCTGCTGTGTGGCCTTGGGCAAGTCACTTTACTTCTCTGGGCCTCAGTTACATAATCTCTATTATGGAGATTAAGACTGTAAGCCGATGTGGGACAGGGACTCTGTCCAACCCCATTTCCTTGCATCCACCCCAGTGGATACAGTGCCTGGCATATAGTAAGTACTTAACAAATACCACAATTATTATTATTATGGTGGTAGTGACAGTAGTAGCAGTATTAATAGTTGTAGAAGTGGTAGGGGTAGTAGTAATAATGATGGCATTTATTAAGCGCTTACTATGTGCAAAGCACTGTTCTAAGCGCTGGGGAGGCTACAGAGTGATCAGGTTGTCCCATGGAGGGCGCACAGTCAATCCCCGTTTTACAGATGAGGTAACTGAGGCCCAGAGAATAATAATAATAATAATAATAATAATGGCATTTGTTAAACGCTTACTATGTGCAAAGCACTGTTCTAAGCGCTGGGGGGATACAAGGTGATCAGATTGTCCCACGTGGGGCGCACAGTCAAGCCCCATTTTACAGATGAGGTAACTGAGGCTCAGAGAAGTTAAGTGACTTGCCCAAAGTCACGCAGCTGACGAGTGGCGGAGTCAGATTTGAACCCGTGACCACTGACTCCAAAGCCCGGGCTCTTTCCACGCTGCTTCTCTTCTTTAGTGGCAGAAGTATTGGTTGTGGAAGTAGAATAGTAGTAGTAGTAGCTGCAGCAGTGGTTTTTATTGAGAGCTCACTGACTGCAAATGCACTGTACTAATGGGAAATCACTAGAAATAGCACAAGACAAGATCCCTGCCCAAAAAGAATTACTCTCTAATAGAGGAGACAGATGCAAAAATATGTACAAATAGTGAAATCAGAGCAAATAATCAAATGAACAATTATCTACATGAGATTAATTAATTATTGCATTTGTTAAGTACTTACTACTATGTGCCAAGCACTGTATTAAGCACTGGGGCAGAGACAAGATCATTAGAGCAGAGTCAATTCCTGTCTCACATGGAACTAGGGAGAAGTAAGATTTAATCCCCATTTTAGTGCTGAGAAGGGAGATAAATGTCACTGGGTTTCGAAGAGTCAAGGGACCTGAGTTCTAATTCTGGCTCCACCACATGTCCGCTGTGTAACTTCTGGCAAGTCACGTAGCTCCTCTGTGCTTCAGTACCTCATCTTTTAGACTGTGAGCCCACTGTTGGGTAGGGACTGTCTCTATATGTGGCCAACTTGTACTTCCCAAGCGCTTAGTACAGTGCTCTGCACACAGTAAGCACTCAATAAATACGATTGATTGATTGATTGATCTGTAAAAGGCTGATTAAGACCGTGAGCCCCATATGGGACAGGGACAGTGTCCATACTGATTACCTTTTATCTACCCAACTCTTAGAACAGGGCTTGGCACATATTAAGCACTTAACAAATGCCCCAATTATTACTAAAGATACCATAGTAATAGTATTGGTGTATTGGATAGAGCATGGGCTTGTGAGTCGGAAGAACCTGGGTTCTAATCCTCCCTCCTCCACTTGTCAGCTATGAGATCTCGGGTAAGACACTTCATTCGTTCAGTTGTATTTATTGAGCGCTTACTGTGTGCGGAGCACTTCACATCTCTGTGCCTCAGTAAGCACTCAATACATATCAATCAATTAGTAGTGTTCATTTAGTGAGCAGTTACTGTGTGCAGAGCGCTTGGGAGAGTACAATATAGCATAATTGGTAGACATGTTCCCTGCCCACTATTGATTGGTTGACCGATTGATTGCTAGGCCACATTGCTTCTCAAGTTGGAAAGTAGAAGACAAATCAGCTAGAATTGAGAGATAATAATAATAATAATGGCATTTGTTAAGTGCTTACGATGTGCAAAGCACTGTTCTAAGCGCTGGGGAGGGTACAGAGTGATCAGGTTGTCCCACTTGGGGCTCACAGTCTTCATCCCCATTTTACCGGTGAGATAACTGAGGCACAGAGAAGTGAAGTGACTTGCCCAAAGTCACACAGCTGAAAATTGGCGGAGCCGGGATTTGAACCCATGACCTCTGACTCCGAAGCCCGGGCTCGTTCCACTGAGCCACGCTGCTTCTCTTATAAATAGAGCAGAGGGCCGGGAAGATCATGACAGCACAAGGGAGAAACAGAGATAGTGACATTGCCAGGCACTGCGGGACTGCAACGCATGCATACACACATGCAGACACACAGACACACACACACACACACTAAAACACACAATGTGCAGCTTAAGCGCTTAGTACAGTGCTCTGCACACAGTAAGCGCTCGGTAAATACTATTGATGAATGTGCAAGGGACTGTCACATTGGTTTTCATGCTTCAATCAATCATTCATATTTATTGAGCGCTTACTGTATGCAGAGCACTGTACTAAGTGCTTGGGAGAGTACAATATAACAGAGTTGGTAGTCACTGGAGCTTATACATGCAGACAAAATTCTCATTTTCAGTAACGGTAGCTCTCCTTCAGGTTTGAAGATGGGATCGTTTTAATGTGCATAATAGGCTGTATATTTAAGGGAAAACGCACCCTTCTGCTATCCTAGATAAGGCTCATCCGATCTCAAATCTATTTTGGAAATTCTGCGGCTTGCAGAACACAGCTCCTGTTTTAATTTCCTTCCATTACATCTGCAGGCACTTCAACAGAAATTTCATTCATACAGAAGTTGTTAGACTTGGTAAGGAGGCAGCCCCCAAACTTCTAAAAAGCCACGTTAAAAGCAAAAAGCTAAAATTTCCTGGCATTAAAGTTGGAGACGCACACCGCACCGCCCCCGCTTCAAGTCCTTCATATCATAAGTAAAAAGAGATTTTTCATTAGAACTATTTTTAGATGTTCCGACCCTGGCTCAGTTTTTTTTAAAGGGTAATAATTCATTTTAAAAATATAAAATGTGCTGGAGCCTCCTTGGGAGCAATCCAACAGTCTTGTCGAGCCTTTTTAAGGTTAAAGAAATACAAGGAGGAGATTCAGACTCATCTAGAAAGACTGCTCTTAAATAAAACAGTATGTCTCTTTGACTTTTAAGTAACCATTTGTCATAATTTGACAAGATACCACATTTATTTGCTTGCAAGTACAGGGCTAAAATATGGTCCCAGGAGAAAGTATTCTATTTAGGGAGCAGCATGGCCTAATGGATAGAGTATGGGTTTGGGAGTCAGAAGGACCTGGGTTCTAATCTTGATTCTACCACTTGTCTGCTCTGTGACCTCAGCCAAGTCATTTCACTTCTCTTTGTTTCAATTACCTCATCTGTAAATGGGGATTAAGACTGTGAGCCTCACGTGGGACAGGGACCGTGTACAAACTGATTAGCGGATCTACTCCAGTGCTTAGAACAGTGTTTGACACATAGAAAGGGCTTCCCAAATACCATCATCATCATCACTAGATGATGATGATGTGCTTGGCACATAGGAAGCACTTAACAAACACCATTATTATTATTATTATTATAATCATTCATCTGCTGTGTAACCCCTGGCAGGTCGCTTCAGTTCTCCGTGTCTCAGTTCCTGCGTCTGTAAAATGGGGATTAAGACTGTGAGCCCCATGTGAGACCGGGCCTCCGTCCAACATGATTAGCTTGTATTTACCCCAGCGCTTGACATATTGTAAGCACTTCACAAATACCATCATTATTATTATTTGGGGTGAAATGCTGCAGAGCGGAAAGGGCTAATTCTGTACCCTCATTTAATCGGTGGTCTTCCCCAGAATGGAAGGGGCATTTTAGTAGTGGGATGCTGAACAAGCTTGGGCAATGTCTTGCTCTGGCTCCCGCGGCTCCCAGACATCTGGCTAGATTGGATCCTGGGGTTGCAGGCTCAACTGGTCCCAGTGTCACTGAACCAGGCAGGTCGCTCACTAGTGAGTCAGGCCATGACGAGGGCCGGAATCACTCTCCTACGGGACCGGAGTTATTCAATTACTGCAAGTGCACTCCCACCCAAAATGACAGACGATTACTCTAGACCCCTTCAAAGTCTTATTGCAGGCACATCTCCTCCTCCTAAGCCCTCCTCTCTTCTTCTCCGTCTCCCTTCTGCATCACCCTGATTTGCTCCCTTCATTCACCCCCCTTCCCAGCCCCGCTTATGTACATATCTGTAATTTATTTCTATTAATGACTACCTCCCCTTCTAGATTGTAAACTCGTTGTGGGCGGGGAATGTACCTGTTGTTGTGTTGTACCCTCCCAAGCGCTTAGTAAATACGATTGACTGACAGACAGGTCAAAGTCAGCCTAGGGAGGCTGATGGGCTGAACTCTGTCGGGTGTCCTGGACCAGGGCTCCTCAGATCCCAGATGAAATCTCGGCTCTGTGACCTCAGCCAAGTCATTTCACTTCTCTTTGTTTCAGTTACCTCATCTGTAAATGGGGATTAAGACTGTGAGCCTCACGTGGGACAGGGACCGTGTACAAACTGATTAGCAAATCTACTCCAGTGCTTAGAACAGGGCTTGACACATAGAAAGGGCTTCCCAAATACCATCATCATCATCATTATTAGATGATGATGATGTGCTTGGCACATAGTAAGCACATGTGGATGCAACTGGGATGGGGGCTTTGATAGGAGGGGAGGGAAGAGGGGCAGTAGGAGTCTGATGCGGAGGAGAGGCAACTATCACTTTTTTATGGTATCTGTTAACCACTTACTTATGTGCTGAGCACTGTTCTAAGCACCAGAGTAGATACAAGCTACTAGACACAAGGACTAGACACAGTCCATATTCTGTATCTTAATCTCCCAATCTTAATACCCATTTTGCAGGTGAGGTCACTGAGGTACAGAGAAGGGCCAGGAAAAGGTGGAAAAATGATAGCTCCCAAAATTGGAACTTTTCCACCTTGTCTATATAAACCTTTGAAGGGCATAGTTAATGTATAACACACAAAAGGCAGGTCTCCCATATAGCTGTTCAGTGAAGCATGAAAACGAAAATCAGCAGTGCGCAGCCTGATTCTGTGCTTCTTTATTTGGAAAAGGACGAAACCCTTGCAATCTTGAGAATTAGAAGGAGGAGAAGAAGAGGATGAGGAAGAAGAAGATGATGATGATGGAGTGGTGTTTAGCATTTACTATGTGCAGGGTAAGCACTGGGGTAGATATAATAGTAGTAATAGTATTAAGCACTTACTGCATGCTGAACACTGCACTAAGCACTGAGAGAGGTGGAGATGACACGTATTTACCCCTGTTTCTCTGGAGGCTCACTATCATCTAGGAGTATAAGTGGGTACATATTTGTTACTCTATTTATTTATTTATTTATTTATTTTACTTGTACATATCCCTTTTATACTGTGAGCCCACTGTTGGGTAGGGACTGTCTCTATGTGTTGCCAATTTGTATTTCCCAAGCGCTTAGTACAGTGCTCTGCACATAGTAAGCGCTCAATAAATACGATTGATGATGATAATGAGAAGGGACTGGAGACAGACACATCAGGGATGATCAATCAGTTTGCATTTATTGAGCACTTACTGTTTGCAGAGCACTGTACTAAGCGCTTGGGAGAGTACAGTACAACAGGATTAGCAGATATGTCCCCCGTACATAACGAGCTTACTGGAAGTCAGAAAGACCTGGGTTTTCATCAGCGACTTGTCTGCTCTGTGACCTTGGACAAGTTGCTTATCTTCTCTGTGTCTCAGTGACCAAAAACAGTGCGGCCTAATGGAGTCAGGAGGACCTGGGTTTGAATCTACCACTTGCCGGCTGTGTGACCTTGGGCAAGTCACTTATCTTCACTGCACCTCACCTGTAAAATGGGCGTTAAGATGGTGAGGCCCATGTGGGACCTGGACTGTGTCTAACCTGATTAGATTGCATTTACCCCAGTGCTTAGTACAATGCCTGGCACATAGTAAGTGCTCAACAAATACCACCAAAAAATTAAAACATAACACAGACAAAGAGACAAAATCAAACCAAAATCTTTAGAGAGCTGCAGCTAGTGCAGAATTTCAGGCTCCAAGGGGCTCAGAGTTCAGGGAATACCCGCATCCACGGTCTTCAGGGATTTTGTGGAGGCTTCGTACTGAGAGTCAGCGGGAGCTGCTTGCATCCTCAGCCGAGATCGGGGACGTTCAGTGACCGGAGGGCAGTTACCGCCGCTTATTTTCTCGGATAATCAGATCGGACACAGTTTCTGTCGATCGATCGATCGATCGATCGTATTTATTGAGCGCTTACTGTGTGCAGAGCACTGTAGTAAGCGCTTGGGAAGTACAAGTTGGCAACATATAGAGACAGTCCCTACCCAACAGTGGGCTCACAGTCTAAGAGGGGGAGAAAGAGAACAAAACCAAACATACTAACAAAATAAAATGAATAGAATAGATATGTACAAGTAAAATAAATAGAGTAATAAATATGTACAAAAATATATACATATATACAGGTGCTGTGGGGAAGGGAAGGAGGTAAGATGGGGGGGATGGAGAGGGGGACATCTGTCCCTCATCGGGCTCACGATCTAAGTAGGAGAACAGTTATTTAATACCCTTTTAACCGATAAGAAAACTGTGACGCTGAGAAGTTAAATGGCTTGCCCAAGGTCACTCAACAGGTGGGTGGTGGAGCAGGATTAGAACCCAGGTCCCCTGACTCCAAGGTCTGTGCTTTTTCCGCTATACCAGACTGCTTCTAAAGCTCTTGAGGCAAGCAGTGTCACAGTTCTTCTGGAGCCAAAGGCAACACCTCCCCGAGAGACCCTCAGTAGCCGGTACTTAAAGACTTCCATTTCCTTGGAAGTAGGAAGTCCATTTTGGTAACACTTTCAAAATGGACCAAAATTGTATCTGGTTTTGTTTCTCACCGCAGTTTTAGCTCAGGGCTCTTCCTCCACTGAGTTGCAGCCAATAAAGGTAAAATATCTACGGAATCTGTTGCTCACGGTGGGCAGGAAATGTGTCTACCAGCTCTGTTAGTAGTAATAATAATAGTAATGATGGTATTTGTTAGGCGCTTACTATGTGCCACACACTGTTCTAAGCGCTGGGGTAGATACAAGGTAATCAGGTTGTCCCACATGGGGCTCACAATCTTAATCCCCATTTTACAGATGAGGAAACTGAGGCACAGGGAAGTTTGCTCACGGTGGGCAGGGAATGTGTCTACCAACTCTGTTAGTAGTAGTAATAATAATAATAATGATGGTATTTGTTAGGTTCTTACTATATGCCACACACTGTTCTAAGCGCTGGGGTACATACAAGGTAATCAGGTTGTCCCACATGGGGCTCACAATCTTAATCCCCATTTTACAGATGAGGAAACCGAGGCACAGAGAAGTTAAGTGGCTTGCCCAAAGTCACACAGCTGATAAGTGGCAGAGCTGGGATTAGAACCCACAACCTCTGACTCCCGAGCCCGTGCTCTCTCCATTAAGCCACGCTGCTTCTGTTATATTCATTCATTCATTCAATCATATTTATTGAGCACTTACTGTGTGCAGAGCACTGGACTAAGCGCTTGGGAAGTACAAGTTGGCAACATATAGAGACGGTCCCTACCCAACAGTGGGCTCACAGTCTAGAAGACTGTTATAATAATAATAATGGCATTTGTTAAGCGCTTACTATGTGCAAAACACTGTTCTAAGTGCTGGGGGGGGGGATACAAGGTGATCAGGTTGTCCTGCATGGGGCTCACAGTCATAATCCCCATTTTACAGATGAGGTAACTGAGGCTCAGAGAAGTGAAGTGACTTGTCCAAGGTCACACAGCAGCTATGTGGCAGAGCCGGGATTCGAACCCATGACCTCTGACTCCAAAGCCCGGGCTCTTTCCACTGAGCCACGCTGCTTCTCCAAATTTGTTGAGCGCTTATTATATGCAAAGCATTGTTCCAAGCTCTGGAGAGGTTACAAGGTGTTCAGGGTGCCCCACGGGGGGGCTCACAGTTTTAATCCCCATTTTGCAGATGAGGTAACTGAGGCACAGAGAGGTTAAGTGACTTGCCCAAAGTCACTCAGCTGACATTTGGAGGAGCCGGGATTTGAACCCATGACCTCTGACTCCAAAGCCCGTGCTCTTACACACTCAACCTCTTAGTACACTGCTCTGCATACGGTAAGCGCTCAATAAATATGACTGATTGATTGATTGGCTGACCTGTTCAAGGGAACTCAGGGGTAGCGGATACATTTGAGGCAGAAACTATCGTGCTTTAGCTTTCCATAATTGTTTTAATGGTATCTGTCAATCGCTTACTATGTGCCAAGCACTGTACTAAGCACTGGAGTAGCAAGTTCAATCAGGTTGGACAAGTCCCTGTCCCATAAAGGACTCACGGTCTTAATCCCCATTTTACAGATGAGGGAACTGAGGCCCAGAAAAGTGAAGCGACTTGTCCAAGGTCACACAGCAGAGCTGAGATTAGAACCCAGGTCCTTCTGACTTTGAGGCACCTCTCTATCCACTGGGCCATACTGCTTCTCTGTACTTTCCCAGTACAAGAGAAACAAAATTAGTCCATTTTAAGCTATCTGCTATATTCTCCTTCACCCACAGACAAAAAATGAATGCCTAATAAGGTTTTATGGTTCCGGTATTCATTTACGTAAAAAGAAAATACCAAATCAATGAACATTCTGAAATAAACAAACATGCACGGAATTTGGCATGTGCCTATGTTTTATGAGAAAAAAGATTCAATGCATAATGCAAACTCTTCTGTTGTAAATGCCTCTCGGTCTCTAAGAAATCCTACGCTGATTCTGCTTATAAATTATTTCCTCCTTTTTGTAAAGCTGCATTATGTGACCTAGGAAAGAATCTGACTCTCAGAGGCGTCTTTGTAAGGAGAAAACTTTGAAGACAAATTCTTTGAACTTTTTAGCATTTAACTGTCAGCAGCCTCTTTTCATCACTGACATGTGCATTAACTCTGATGGGAACCTTTTACATATTTTCTCCCATAGCTGGGTTTATTGTGACCTTCCCTGGACACTACACTGCTGAAAATTTAACTGGAAAAGAAAATACTTCTTTGTGTGGCCAGGATTTATTATCTTTTGGGAGGCACTAGGCTGTTTTCTCCTTGACTCTGAACAGTTTAATAAGGCAAGTATTGTAAGCGGAGCATATTTTTGTGCATTGAGCATTTTGAAATATCGTATAGGATAAACATGTATAATGGCATAGACATGCTACAGTGCAAGTATGGGTACTTCCAAATGGATGAAAAAGACCCTCTTGGTCCGCGCTTCTGCTGAACAACTATCCTGCTATGTAAGTGATTGTTATTTTTCTTTGATCGACAGCAACACTAATAGTAGTCATATTTCTAGAGCACTTTTTCTCCCAAGAATGTAGTGCCTGATGATAATTCTGAAGTCTGTGCTAAAACCTTGCGTTATGTTGTTTTAGTATCTTCTCCCTAGCACTTAGTACAGTGCCTTGCGCAGAGTAACTTCCCAGTAAATAGGACGGATTAATATTATCCGAGCTGAAGAGCTTTATCTCTGCCTCTTTTCCTTCTCACTTCTTGCTTCCTTTTCAGATTTCATTGGTTCGGGGCTCTGACCATTTCACAGGGAAGAAACGAGTTCCTGAAATCGAATCCTGTAAGATTCTTCTTTTTCCCCCATTTTTTATGGTGTTTGTTAAGGTATTATTATGTGCCAGGCACTGTACTAAGCAGTGGGGTAGATATAAGATCATTAGATTAGACAGAGTCCGTGTTCAACAAGATGCGCACAGTCTTAATCCCCATTTTAAGGGTACTTCCCAAGCACTTAGTACAGTGCTCTGCACACAGTAAGCGCTCAATAAATACGATTGAATGAATGAATGAAAGGGTGAGGTAACTGAGGCACAGAGAATTTTACTGATTTGCCTAAGGTCACGCAGCAGACAAGTGGCAGAGCTGGGATTAGAACTTCCAGCTCCCAGGCCTGTGTTATTTCTATTAGGCCACACTGCTTTGCAAGATTCTTCAATCTGTAAAGAGTTTACTGTTTTTGAACAGTGAGTAATTGTCTAGACAGTATGCTCTTTGTGGGACGAAAACATGTCTACCAACCTTGTATTATACTCTCCCAAGCGCTTATTATAGTGCCCTGCATGCTCAATAATAAGAAGAAACTGTGGTATTTAAGTATTTACTATGCGCCAGTCACTGTTCTAGACACTGGGGTAGATACAAGCAAATTGGGCTGCAGACAGTCCCTGTCTCACATGGGGCTCGTCGTCTTCATCCCCATTTTACAGATGAGGTAACTGAGGCCCAGAGAAGTGAAGTGACTTGCCCAAGATCACACAGCAGACAAGTGGCAGAGCTGGGATTAGAACCCAGATCCTTCTGATTCCCAGGCCCGTTCTCTGTCCACTACATCGTGCTGCTCAATAGATACCATCAGCCAGATGATTGATTCAGGCATCCTTATCCACAAAGTCAGTCAGACTCCAATTTTCTCAGGCCAAACTTGCAGAAAATGTTCCTGTAGGTATCTTGACCCTCTGAACAATTGCACTGAAAAACTCGACAGGCCAGAGGACGCGATGTGGCCAAATTGATCATGGCTGGGAAAACCATCAACAATCCACTTTTTATTTTCTGTTGAAAAAAAAAGCCTGTCGTCTTTAAGCAGGCCTTGCTTCAGAGGTACTACAAAAGTGAGTTAGCTGAGGTGAAGGCCTAAGGAGAAATTGTGTCTATTTACTTTCTTGTTCTTCCAAATCAATCCATCAATCAATCGTATTTGTTGAAGGCTTACTAATCTTTTGAGAGAGTAATAATAATAATAATGGCATTTGTTAAGCGCTTACTAAGTGTAAAACACTGTTCTAAGCACTGGGGAGGTACAAGGTGATCAGGTTGTCCCACGTGGGGCTCACAGTCTTCATCCCCATTTGACGGATGAGGTAACTGAGGCTCAGAGGATAATAATAATAATAATAATGATGGTGTTAAGCACGTACTATGTGCAAAGCACTGTTCTAAGCGCTGGGGAGGATACAAGGTGATCAGGTTGTTCCACGTGGGGCTCACAATATGAGTATAACAGAAACATTCCCTGCCCGCAACGAGCTTACAGTTTAGAAGGGGAGACAGTATGAATAAATGAATTACAGATGTTACATAAGTGTTGTGGGGTTGGGTGGGACATAAATAAAGGGAGTCAGTGCTGAATACAGTAAATGCTCATTAAATGACAATGACTGATTGATGTGCCAAGTTTATTCATTCCATCGTATTTATTGAGCGCTTACTGTGTGCAGAGCACTGTACTAAGCGTTTGGAAAGTACAATTCAGCAACAGAGACAATCCCTGTTTATCACTTCAGTCTTGCTGCCAGTATGTTAAAACAGATTTTAAAAGCTATGTTAAAAGACCTGCGGCTTGGGCCTCACGGGCCTCTTTTCTGACTCAGCTCCTGTTCCGAGCAGGTGCCCAAAATTTTACTTTATTCAGGGGGCCTAACCGAGCTGATTTTTCTAAAGAGTTTCCTGTAATTCAAAAGGAATAGGGAAGGTGCCTCTCTCTCTCCTACTGAATCTCACCCTTTCTATACTGGGAGGTGGGATTAGAACCCAGGAGCTCTGGCTGCCAGGCTCGTGTCCTTTCCAATAGGATGTGTCCTCTACAATTTGCCCTTGTCTCACCTCGGGAGCAGAGGGATGGGGCAAGGAGGCATCTGGAGAGCAGAAATTCCAGGGACACTCATCTACATCCTCTCTGTGTCTCCAGTCATCCTTGATAATAATAACTGTGCTACTTCTTAAATTGTTCCTCCATTGTTCAAAGCCCCGGGATGGATAAAATATATTTTTATGGACTCACGGTACGAGGGAGAAGGAGAACAGGTATCTTATCCCCATTTTTACCTATGAGAAAACTGCGGCACAGAGGAGATCATTTTTTAACGGTATTTGTCAGACGCTTACTATGAGCCAAGCACCGTACTGATCGCGAGGGTAGATCCGAGATAATCAGGTTGGACAGAATCCCTGTCCGTCATGGGCTCACTGTCTAAGTAGGAAGGAGGACAAGCATTGAATCCCCCATTTGACAAACGAGGAAACTGAGGCTCAGAGGAGTGAGTCGCCCAAGGTCACACAGCAGACATGGGGTGAAGTCAGGATTAGAAACCAAGTCCCCTGACTCCCGGCCCCGTGCTGTTTCCACTAGACCGCACAATTTAATCACCCTGCTTGTGAACTGGCAGGTTCTCACCTCAGTTAAAGTTGGAGGTTGGGCAGGACCAAATTCCCCAGCTGTTTCACCCATAATCCACCTTCCACAGTTCTTTGAGGCTGCAGTGAGATGAACATCTGGCAGACCGTGACTCTCCACCCCTTCAAAGCCTAATTGAAGACACATCCTGTCCAACTGGAGAAGCAGCGTGGCTCAGTGGAAAGAGCCCGGGCTTTGGAGTCCGAGGTCATGGGTTCCAATCCCAGCTCCGCCACTTAGCTGTGTGACTTTGGGCAAGTCACTTCACTTCTCTGTGCCTGAGTTACCTCATCTGTAAAATGGGGATGAAGACTGTGAGCCCCACTTGGGACAACCTGATTACCATGTATCTACTCCAGCGATTAGAACGGTGCTTGGCACATAGTAAGCGCTTAACAAATCAGCACTTAGAACAGTGCTTTGCACTTGGTAAGGGCTTAATAAATGCCATTATTATTATTAAGGCCCTGCTGAGAGTTCACCTCCTCCAGGAGGCCTTCCCAGACTGAGCCCCTTCTTTCCTCTCCCCCTCGTCCCCCTCTCCATCCCTATGTCTTACCTCCTTCCCTTCCCCACAGCACCTGTATATATGTATATATGTTTGTACATATTTATTACTCTATTTATTTATTTTACTTGTACATTTCTATCCTATTTATTTTATTTTGTTGGTATGTTTGGTTCTGTTCTCTGTCTCCCCCTTTTAGACTGTGAGCCCACTGTTGGGTAGGGACTGTCTCTATGTGTTGCCAATTTGTACTTCTCAAGCGCTTAGTACAGTGCTCTGCACATAGTAAGCGCTCAATAAATACGATTGATTGATTGATTGATTGAAGAGGCCTTCCCTGACTAAGCTCCTTTCCTCTTCTCTCTCTCTCCCCTCTGCATCACCCTGTCTTGCTCCCTTTACTCATTCTCCCCTCCCAGCCCCACCACACTTTTGGACAGACCTGTCATTTATTTCTGTTAATGTCCGTCCCCCCCCCAGACTGTAAGCTCACTGTGGGCAGGGGATGTGTCTGTGAAATTGTTATATTGTACTCTCCCAAGAATTTAGTAGAGTGCTCTGCACAGAGTAAGCCCTCATTAAATATGATTGACTGACTGACATAAAGATTTTACACAGAATTTCCTCACTTTGGGGGATCTGAGAAACCATAAATCCCAAATGATATTTGATCCAGGGCACCTTGAACTGAGTGACCTTCTTCTGTCTGGAAGAGAAGCTGGCTCTTTTAATGGCATTTATTAAGCACTTACCATGTGCAAAGCACTGTTCTAAGCGCTGGGGAGGATACAAGGTGATCATGTTGTCCCATGCGGGGCTCACACTCTTAATCCCCATTTTACAGATGAGGTAACTGAGGCGCTGAGAAGGGAGGTGACTTGCCCAAAGTCACACAGCTGACAAGCGGCAGAGCCGGAATTAGAACCCATGACCTCTGACTCCCAAGCCCGGGCTCTTTCCACTGAGCCATGCTAATCCCAGCTCCATCACTTGTCTGTTGTGTGACCTTGGCCAAGTCACTTCACTTGTCTGGGTTTCAGTTACTTCATCTGTAAAATGGGAATTAAGACAGTAAGCCCGCCGTGGGATGGAGACCGAGTCCAACCTGATCAGCTTCTATCTGCCCCGCACTTAGTACGGTGCTTGGTGCATAGTAAGTGCTTAACAAATAACATTTTAAAAAACCAAAACAATTTGTAGACATTTTCCCTGATCTGCTCAAGTGCTCCCATCAGCCGTAGCCTGGAACAACCAGCCCAGAAGGGATGGTTTCCCAGGATGGGGAACTGGATGGGGAAGCAACGTGGTCTAGTGCTCTGCACATAGTAAGCACTCAATAAATACGATTGATTGATTGATTGATTAGTGGAAAGAGCTTGGGCCTGGCATTCAGAGGCTGTAGGATCTAATCCCGGCTCTGCCCCATGTCCGCTGAGTGACCTTGGGCAAGTCTCTTTCGTAGTAGGTTTGAAGGAGTCAATCTTTGGGATGCAGATAAAGCCTCTCTTTTGAAAATCACAATGTCTGGTGCCTGGAGAGTGTTTTGTTAGAGGATTTCAAAGTGCATTACAGTCATAAACTTGTAGCCCCTTTCAAATGAAGCACAATTTATGCCCTCTTTGCACTTGGAAGACACCAGAGAAGCCCGCTGTGGGCAGGGATCGTCTCTCTTTATTGCTGCATTGTACTTTCCAAGTAACGTGCCTGGCACATAGTACGTGCTTAATACCGCAATTATTATTATTGTTAAGAATAAGGTCAAAAAATGAAAGCAGGTAAGATTGGTTAAGAGAATGGGCCCTGCCAAACAAAGGGAGAGAGAACAAGGCGAAGCTGTGGGGATTGCGGGGAGAGGGAGAAAGGTCAGGTTCCAGAATATGGGATTCTGGGGGTCGGGGGGAGCCAAGGGGCACAAGTGTTCAAGAACTGTGTGTGGGGATGGAAGATGGCAAGGGTAGAGGTATAGGTGCAGGGTGCATCAAGGAAAATTAAATATGTGGTCAAGGAGTGGTGACAGGATTGGGAGTCAGGAGACTTTTTGTTTTGATGACATTTATTAAGCGCTTACTATGTACAAAGCACTGTTCTAAGCACTGGGGAGGTTACAAGCTGATCAGGTTGTCCCACAGGGGGCTCACAGTCTTCATCTCCATTTTACAGATGAGGGAACTGAGGCCCAGAGAAGTGAAGTGACTCGCCCAAAGTCACACAGCTGACAATTGGCGGAGCCGGGGTTTGGACCCATGACCTCCGACTCCAAACCCCGGGCTCTTTCCACTGCTTGGGTTCTAGTCCTAGCTCTGCCTCTTGCCCGCTGGATGACCTTGGGCAAATTACTTCATTTCTCTTTATCCCAGTTTCCTCATCTGTAAAATGGGGGTTGAAAACCAGTTCTCCCTCTCCCTTAAATTGCGAGCGCGGTGTGGAACAGGGAATGCATCTGCTCTGAGGATACTGAGTCTACTCAAGCACTTAGCCCAGTGCTTGGCAAATAGTGCTTAACAACTACCAGTAGTATTGTTGTTACTATTGTTATGAATTATCATTCATTCAGTCGTATTTATTGAGTGCTTACTGTGTGCGGAGCTCTGTACTAAGCACTTGGAAAGTTCAACTAGGCCACAGATACAGTCCCCACCCAACAACAGGCTCAGTCCTCATTTCCTCTTCTCCCAGTCCTTTTTGCATCACCTTAGCACTTGGATTTGCTCCCTTTATTCATCCTTCCCTCAGCCCTATAGCACTTACGTACATAATAATAATAATAATAATAATGGCATTTATTAAGCGCTTACTATGTGCAAAGCACTGTTCTAAGTGCTGGGGAGGTTACAAGGTGATCAGGTTGTCTCACGGGGGGCTCACAGTCTTCATCCCCATTTTCCAGATGAGGGAACTGAGGCCCAGAGAAGATAAGTGACTTGCCCAAAGCTGACAGCTGGCAGAGCCGGGATTTGAACCCATGTCCTCTGACTCCAAAGCCCATGCTCTTTCCACTGAGCCACGCTCCGTCTCTAACTGTGTCTACCAAACCGAGCCACGCTGCGTCTCTAACTGTGTCTGCCAACTCTTATATTGTACTCTTCCAAGTGCCAGAGAAGCAGCTTCTTCTTGTCTGCTGGGTGACCTGGGGCGAGTCACTTCACTTCTCTGGGCCTCAGTTACCTCATCTGTAGAGTGGGGATTAAGACTGTGAGCCCCATGTGGGACGGGGACTGTTTTCAACCTGATTAGCTTGTACAATGAGTAGCACTTACCATACTGTACTAAGTGCTTAATAGGCATTGTAATTGTTATTATTATTATTCATCTGTAAAAAGGGGATTAAGACTGTGAGCCCTATGTGGGACAGTTTGTACTTCCCAAGCGCTAGTTTGTACTTCCCAAGCGCTTAGTACAGTGCTCTGCACATAGTAAGCGCTCAATAAATACGATTGATGATGATGACAGGGACCGTGTCCAACGCATTTAGCTTGTATCTGCCCCACCGCTTAGAACAGTGCCCGGCACATACATTCAGAACAGTGCCTTGCACATAGTAAGCGCTTAACAAATGCCATCATTATTATTATTAGTATTATTCACTCGTTCAATCGTATTTATTGAGTGATTACTGTGTACTTCCCAAGCGCTTAGTAGAGTGCTCTGCACACAGTAAGCGCTCAATAAATACGATTGATTGATTGATTGATTGGGAAGTACAAGTTGGCAACATATAGAGACGGTCCCTACCCAACAACGGGCTCACAGTAAGCGCTTAACGAATACCACAATTATTATTGGACTTTCTTAAGGGTTTGGTACAATGCCGTGCCCATAGAAAGCCCTCCGTAAATTCATTCGATCGTATCTATTGAGCGTTTACTGGGTGTAGAGCGCTGCCACTGATGGCCTGTCTAACTCATTTCCCAGAGGCAAAATGTTGCTAGGGGGACTGGTTTATATCGTTCAACAGAGTGAGAGGTCAAAGCAAACCAAAAAAAAAAACCAAAAAAACACCCACTTCTTTACATGTGGGTGGTAAGCAAATGGAATTCCTAACCACGGGAAGTTGTGCAAGCAGAATATATAAGCAGAGGGATCTGGGAAGCTGCTGGGACAGGCGGGCCGGGTTACCAGAAGGAAGAATAGGGGTGGAGGGGGGAGAGTTAGGGACAACGGATGGTTTATCACTAACCATAAGAACCACCTTTTAGACTGTGAGCCCACTGTTGGGTAGGGACTGTCTCTATGTGTTGCCAATTTGTACTTCCCAAGCGCTTAGTACAGTGCTATGCACATAGTAAGCGCTCAATAAATACGATTGATCGATTGATTGATTGATAAGAACCGGAGAAGCAGCGTGGCCCAGTGGAAAGAGCACAGGACTGGCGATCAGAGAACCTGGACTCTCATCCCGACTTGTCCGCTTTGTGACCTCAGGAATGTCACTCGACTCCTCTGAGCCTCAGTTTCCTCATCTGTATGATGGGGATTAAGTCCTCCTCCTGCCAACTCAGACTGTGAGGCCCGTGTGGGACTGTGTCCAAACTCATAAACTTTTATCTGCGCCAGAGCTTAGAATAGGGCTTTGACATAGAGTAAGTGAGCCCCACGTGGGACAGGGATTGTGTCCAAACAGATTTGCTGGTATCTTCCCCGGAGTTTATTCGTTCATTCATTCAATCATATTTATTGAGCGCTTACTGTGTGCAGTGCACTGTACTAAGCACTTGGGAAGGACAACCCAAGTTGTACAACCCAACCCAAGAGAAGCAGCGTGGCTCAGTGGAAAGAGCCCGGGCTTTGGAGTCAGAGGTCACGGGTTCAAATCCCGGCTCTGCCACTTGTCAGCTGTGTGACTTTGGGCAAGTCACTTCACTTCTCTGAGCCTCAGTTCCTTCATCTGTAAAATGGGGATTAAGACTGTGAGCCCCACGTGGGACAACCTGATCACCTTGTATCCCCCCAGCGCTTAGAACAGTGCTTTGCACAGAGTAAGTGCTTAATAAATGCCATTATTATTATTATTATTTTATTATTATTATTATTATTATTATTATCATTATTATTATTATCATTAAAATGTATAGAGACGGTCCCTACCCAACATGGGCTCACAGTCTAGAAGGATGAGACAGACAACAAAACAAGGGGGACAGGTGTCAAGTCATCAGAATAAATAGAAGTAAAGCAAGATGCACATCATTAACAAAATAAATAGAATAGTAAATATGTACAAGTAAAATAAATAGAGTAATAAGTCTGTACAAACATGTATACAGTTGCTGTGAGGAGGGGAAGGAGGTAAGGCTGGGGGGGTGGGGAGGAGGAGAGGAGAAAGGGGGCTCAGTTTAGTACAGTGTCTGGCACAAAGTAAGTGCTTAGCAATATCAATTATCATTATTATTATTATAATTATTTGCTTACCAAATACTATTATTGTTATTATTAGCAATAATAATAACAATAATCTAAGTATGGGTGTCTGGGAGCATCCTTGGAGCATCTTGGAGTTCAGAGCCCTGGGATGGGTGAGCGCCAGTGGGTCTGCCTGATGATTATGTCTCGTCTCATGTAAGCTCCTTGTGGGCAGAGAGCTCGTCTACCACCTCTGTTGTACTCTCCCACACGCTTAGTACAGTGCTCTGCACATAATAAGCGCTCAATAAATGCCATCGATTGTTCAGTACTTCACAAAATCAAAATGGGCCTGAAACAAATTTGATTAACTGCTTTAGACTGTGAGCCCGCTGTTGGATAGGGACTGTCTCTATGTGTTGCCGACTTGTACTTCCCAAGCGCTTAGTACAGCGCTCTGCACACAGTAAGCGCTCAATAAATACGATTGATTGATTGATTTAGGGTGAACAGAAACTTGGTTGAATTTGAATGGTAAACCGGCTGGCCACGGAAAGACAGAACGTGGAGGGGGCTTTGTCAACTCTTCTAGGAATGAAAGTCATTATTAGGGTGAGAGTAGAACGGGGTTGCTGCTAGATCTGGTGAATCTGAGTTGAGCCCTATCATCGTCATCAATCGTATTTATTGAGCGCTTACTGTGTGCAGAGCACTGTACTAAGCGCTTGGGAAGTACAAGTTGGCAACATATAGAGACAGTCCCTACCCAACAGTGGGCTCACAGTCTAAGAGGGGGAGACAGAGAACAAAACCAAACATACTAACAAAATAAAATAAATAGAATAGATATGTACAAGTAAAATAAATAGAGTAACAAATATGTACAAACTTATATCCATGTATACAGGTACTGTGGGGAAGGGAAGGAGGTAAGATGGGGGGGATGGAGAGGGGGGTGAGGGGGAGAGGAAGGAAAGGGCTCAGTCGGGGAAGGCCTCCCAGGGCTGTGCTCTGTCTGTGATCTGGCATAATAATAATAATAATAATAATAATGATGGCATTTGTTAAGCGCTTACTACGTGCAAAGCACTGTTCTAAGCGCTGCATAAGTGGAGGGGAAGGGCGTTCCAGGCCGGAACCTGGGGTACCAGGGCTAGAGGGGAAAGGAAAGGAGAGAAGCAGCGTGGCTCAGTGGAAAGAGCCCGGGCCTTGGAGTCAGAGGTCATGGGTTCAAATCCCGGCTCCGCCAACCGTCAGCTGTGTGACTTTGGGCAAGTCACTTCACTTCTCTGTGCCTCAGTTACCTCACCTGCAAAATGGGGATTAAGACTGTGAGCCCCCAGTGGGACAACCTGATCACCTTGTAACATCCCCAGCGCTTAGAACAGTGCTTTGCACATAGTAAGCGCTTAATAAATGTCATTATTATTATTCTCTGGGCCTCAGTTACCTCACCTGTAAAATGGGGATGAAGACTTTGAGCCCCACGTGGGACTTGGGCTGATTACTTTGTATCCACCCCAGCGCTTAGCCCTCCCCCGGGCCTGGAATGCCCTCCCTCTGCCCATCCGCCAAGCTAGCTCTCTTCCTCCCTTCAAGGCCCTACTGAGAGCTCACCTCCTCCAGGAGGCCTTCCCAGACTGAGCCCTTCCTCTCCCCCTCCTCCCCCTCTCCATCCCCCGCATCTTACCTCCTTCCCTTCCCCACAGCACCTGTATATATGTTTGTACATATTTATTACTCTATTTTACTTGTACCTATCTATTGTATTTTATTTTGTTCTCTGTCTCCCCCTTCTACACTGTGAGCCCACTGTTGGGTAGGGACCGTCTCTATATATTGCCAGCTTGTACTTCCCAAGCGCTTAGTCCAGTGCTCTGCACACAGTAAGCGCTCAATAAATACGATTGATTGATTGATTAGCACAGTGCCTGGTACGTAGTAAGCGTTTAACAAATACCACGAAGAAACGAAAAAGCAGGGAAGGGGTTGGGACCAGAGTAGCGAAGGATAAAGGGGAGAGGAGGAGAACGCTGTAGCCCTGTTGTTAATTCACGCGGACTCTGTGGTCAACGGGGGCGGGGGATTAATTCTAAGTGAGCCAAGATAAATCTTACATCCAAATGAAGTAATGAGAGGCCCTAGGTGGCTGAGGCGATGCCTTTTGGAGTCACCGTGGCGACGCAGATGGAGAGGACTGGACGGTGACAACATCTAGTCAGAAATATCCTCCTGCGTCAGTCTCCGAGGCTGGGCTCCCCGGGTCACGGCGTTCTTGAGCGTCGCAGTGGACCGTGACTCGCCCGGCCTCGTGTGAGGATCCGGACTGCATGAATCACCCCCAAGACTCAGCCGCACGGCCTTGCCATCGCCTCCCTTTAGCTCTGAGAGTGTCAGGTGTGCGATGACGACAATATTATTTGTTACACGCTCACTGTGGGCCAGGCACTGTACTGATAATAATGTTGGCATTTGCTAAGCGCTGACTAGGTGCAAAGCACCGTTCTAAGCGCCGGGGTAGATACAGGTTGATCAGGCTGTCCCACGGGAGGCTCACAGTCTTAATCCCCATTTTACAGATGGGGGAACTGAGGCCCAGTGAAGTGACTTGGCCAAAGTCACACAGCTGACAGTTGGGAGAGCCGGGGTTTGAACCCATGACCTCTGACTCCAAAGCCCGGGCTCTTTCCACTGAGCCGCGTAAGGGCTGGGGTAGATCCAAGTAAGCACTTAGTACAGTGCCTGGCACATAGTACAGGCTTAACAAATACCATTATAGTTATGGTATAATTATACCATATACCATTAAATTATAATTATATAATTATTATATTTACAACATCTATAGTATTAAATTTATATTAAATTATAATATTATATACTATATATAATATTATAATTTAATGGTGTGGTGGTATATGGTATAATTATATTATATAATAATGTAATTATAATGTATAATGTAATGTAATTACAATAATGTAATTATAATAATTATGATTATAATTTAATGTTGGACAAAGTCTCCATCTCACGTGGGGCTCTTAGTCTCAATCCCGATTTTACAGACGAGGCAACTGAGGCCCGGAGAAGTGAAGTGACTTCTCAAGGTCACATAAGGTCACATAGAGAAGCAGCGTGGCTCCGTGGAAAGAGCCCGGGCTTTGGAGTCAGGGGTCATGGGTTCAAATTCCGGCTCTGCCAATTGTCAGCTGCGTGACTTTGGGCAAGTCACTTCACTTCTCCGGGCCTCAGTTACCTCATCTGTAAAATGGGGATGAATACTGTGAGCCCCCCATGGGACAACCTGATCACCTTGTAACCTCCCTAGTGCTTAGAACAGTGCTTTGCACACAGTAAGTGCTTAACAAATGCTATCATTATAATAATAATAATAATATAATAATGTTGGTATTTATTAAGCGCTTACTATGTGCCAAGCACCGTTCTAAGTGCTGCGGGGGCCAGGGCAGGGGGAATACAAGGTAATCAGGTTGTCCCACTTGGGGCTCACAGCCTTAATCCCCATTTTACAGATGAGGGAACTGAGGCCCAGAGAAGTGAAGTGACTTGCCCAAAGTCACACAGCTGACAAGTGGCAGAGCCGGGATTAGAACTCATGACCTTCGGATTCCCAGGACGAGGCTCTATCCGTTAGGTCACGTCTTTCCCTGCACATGCCTTCCTCCAGATTAAATGGGCTAAATGACATTAAAAGGAGCCTATTCCTCCCGTATCAGAGCACGGGCCCGGGAGGTAGAAGGACCTGAGTTCTAGTCCCGGCGCAGCCACGTGCCTGCTCTGTTACCTTGGACAAGTCACTTCGCTTCTCTGTGCCGTGGTTACTTCATCTGTAAAATGGGGATTAAGACCGTGAGCCTCGTGTGGGACAGGGACTGTGTCCAACCTGTTAAGCTTGTACATAGTGTGCTCAGTACAGTGCCTGGCACATACTACGTCCTTAACAGAGACCATTAAAAACCAGAAATCCCGGACTGAGGAGCTGCAGCTTCCGTGATCAAGTTTGGCTGGTTCTGAAGCCAGTGAGAACAAGGGCTCCTTTATGACCATCGGGAACGGGCTCTGACATTCCCGTTTTCCAGTCCTCCCACACTTCAGCGTCCTTCCTCCCTAAAATCTCTTTAATCCGGTCATTTTAAATCATCAAAAGATCAGCCGCCCTTACTGAGCACTGGGCTGAGCGCTTGGGAGGTTACCCTGCAACAATATAATAGGCACATTCCCTGCCCACAACAAGCTGACAGTCTAGAGGGGAAGACGGACGTTAACGAGAATAAATGATAAGGTATAATTTAAAGATACGCCCCTGAATCCATTCAGTCGTATTTATTGAGCGCGAGCACTGTACTGAGCGCTTGGGAATCAATCAATCAATCAATCAATCAATCGTATTTATTGAGCGCTTACTATGTGCAGAGCACTGTACTAAGCGCTTGGGAAGTACAAATTGGCAACGTATAGAGACGGTCCCTACCCAACAGTGGGCTCACAGTCGAAATGCTGTGGAGTTGGGGCTTGGGCAAGTATCGAATGTCCAAAAGTCACGGATCTAAGGGCACGGAGCCAGGGAAAAGAGCGCTTAATCGGAGAAGGCCCCTTGGAGAAGATGCGACTTTGTGAATGGCCTCTTGGAGAAGATGTAACTTTATGAATGGCCTCTTGGAGAAGATTAGTACAGTGCTAAGCGCTTAGTCCAGTGCTCTGCACATAGTAAGCGCTCAATAAATACGATTGATGATGATGTAACTTGATGAATGGCCTCTTGGAGAAGATTAGTACAGTGCTAAGCGCTTAGTCCAGTGCTCTGCACATAGTAAGCGCTCAATAAATACGATTGATGATGATGTAACTTGATGAATGGCCTCTTGGAGAAGATTAGTACAGTGCTAAGCGCTTAGTCCAGTGCTCTGCACATAGTAAGCGCTCAATAAATACGATCGATGATGATGTAACTTTATGAATGGCCTCTTGGAGAAGATTAGTACAGTGCTAAGCGCTTAGTCCAGTGCTCTGCACATAGTAAGCGCTCAATAAATACGATCGATGATGATGTAACTTTATGCATGGCCTCTTGGAGAAGATTAGTACAGTGCTAAGCGCTTAGTCCAGTGCTCTGCACATAGTAAGCGCTCAATAAATACGATCGATGATGATGTAACTTTATGAATGGTCTCTTGGAGAAGATGTAACTTTATGAATGGCCTCTTGGAGAAGACGTAACTTTCTGAATGCTTTGAAAGTGGAGAGAATGGTGGTCGGGAATATATGGAAGGGGGTGGGAGTTCCGGGCTAGAGGGAGGATGTGGGAAAGGGGTCAGCAGAGAGAGGAAGACAAAATTGGAGCCCAATAAGTAAGCTGGCAGTAGAGGAGCCGCATGTGCCGGTTGGTCTGTAGATCAGGGAGGTGAGGTTGGGGGGGCTGGGATGATCTGGTAAGGAATTTCTGTTTGATGTGGAGGCTGGAGGTTCTTGAGTGTGTTGCTTATTGAGCAAGGGAGAATACAAAACTTTGTGTCCTTGGTTCATTCCAGCGCTTATAACAGTGCGTGGCACACAATAATAATAATAATTATGGTATTTGTTAAGCGCTTACTATGTGCCAAGCACTGTTCTAAGCGCCGGGGAGGATACAAGGTGGTCACGTTGTCCCATGTGGGGCTCACAGTCTTAATCCCCATTTTACAGACGAGGTACCTGAGGCACGGAGAAGTGAAGTGACTTGCCCGAAGTCACACGGCTGCCAAGCGGGTGGACAGCCACTGGAGGTTCTTGAGTGTGTTGCTTATTGAGCAGGGGAAAATACAAAACTTTGTGTCCTTGGTTCATTCCAGCACTTAGAACAGTGCGTGGCACACAATAATAATAATAATTATGGGTATTTGTTAAGCGCTTACTGTGTGCCAAGCACTGTTCTAAGCGCCGGGGAGGATACAAGGTGATCGCGTTGTCCCATGTGGGGCTCACGATCTTAATCCCCATTTTACAGACGAGGTACCTGAGGCACGGAGAAGTGAAGTGACCTGCCCGAAGTCACACGGCTGACAGGCGGCGGAGCCGGGATTTGAACCCAGGACCTCTGACTCCAAAGCCCGGGCTGTTTCCACGCTGCTTCACCAAAGTAAGTACTCACATAGTAAGCGCTTAACAAATACCACCGTTATTATTATTATTAGTGAGGAGACAAGGACTGAACTGAAAAATACGGTGGAGAATTTCCACAAAGCTGAAAAAGCCTACTTTTCCAAGCTCCTTGAGGGCAGGGTTTGTGTCCACTTCAATCAATCAAGTAGTCAATCAGTCAGTTGTATTTATTGAGCGCTTACTCTGTGCCGTGCACTATTCTAAGCGCTTCGGAGAGTACGCTATAATGTGGTCGGTAGACTCGCTCCCTGCCCATAGTGAGCTTAGAAGCTAGAGGACTGTATGTTAGTGTAATCGATTGAACTCTCCCAAGACCTTAGTACAGTGCTCTGCACACAATAAGCGCTCAAACAGTACCACTGATTGATTTGATAGTGATTGGATTTGATGAGGTGCAATGTTACCTCAGAGAAAAAGGAAAAAGAAGCGGGAAAGGGAGACAGACAGAGTCCTTCGGGCCGTAAGCTCGTTATGGCCAGGGAAAGTGTCTTCCAAGAACTCTCTCAAGCGTTTAGTACAGTCCCATGCACCCAGTAACCTCTCAAAAAATACCACTGGTGGATTGATGAAGATAAACTCTTCCACTGGACTGTAGGCCCCTCGAGGGGAAGGATCGGTTTTACTAATTATGTTGGATTGTACTCTCCCGAATGCTTAGTATAGTGCTCTGCACGCAGTAAGCACTCAATAAATACACCACTGATAGATTGATGAAGGTAAGCCCTTCTGCTACATAGTATGCTCTTGGAGGGCAAAGATTATGTCTTCCTCTATTGCTCATGTCTACTTACTCTACAAGCAGCGTGGCTCAGCGGAAAGAGCACGGGCTTTGGAGTCAGAGGTCATGGGTTCGAATCCCGGCTCCGCCACGCGTCTGCTGTGTGTCCTTGGGCAAGTCACTTAACTTCTCTGCGCCTCAGTTCCCTCATCTGTAAAATAGGGATTGACTGGGAGCCCCACGTGGGACAACCTGAACACCTTGTATCCCCCCCGGCGCTTAGAACAGTGCTTTGCACATAGTAAGCGCTTAATAAATGCCATCATCATTATTATTATTCTCCAGAGTGCTTAGTACAGTGCCTCTTACCGCTATTTGGAGATTACATGGTATAGAGGCTAGAGCATAAGTTTGGGAGTCAGAAGGTCATGGGTTCTAATGCTGGCTCTGCCACTTGTCTGCTGGGTGGCTTGGGCAAGTCACTTCACTTCTCTGTGCCTCAGTTCCCCCATATATGTTGCCAATTTGTACTTCCCAAGCGCTTAGTACAGTGCTCTGCACACAGTAAGCGCTCAATAAATACAATTGATGATGATGATATATAAAGCGGGGTTCAGATTGGGAGCCCCATGTGGGATAGGGACCGTGTCCAACCCGATTTGCTTGTATCCACCCCCGGCGCTTAGTACAGTGCCTATCACATAATAAGAGCTTATCAAATACCACAGTTATCATTATTATCACTACAACTGAAAGTGAGAGATACGTGTATACGTGTGCGTGCGCTCAGCCAAGGCTCCAGCAAACTGACCTGATCTCACCTAACACGAGATGGCTGCCCTAAGCGCTTAGTACAGTGCTCTGCACACAGTAAGCGCTCAATAAGAAGCAGCGTGGCTCAGTGGAAAGATCCCGGGCTTTGGAGTCGGAGGTCATGGGTTCAAATCCCGGCTCCGCCACTTGCCAGCTGTGTGACTTCGGGCAAGTCACTTCACTTCTCTGGGCCTCAGTTACCTCATCTGTAAAATGGGGATTAAGACTGTTAGCCCCCCGTGGGACAACTTGATCACCTTGTAACCTCCCCAGTGCTTAGAACAGTGCTTTGCACATAGTAAGCGCTTAATAAATGCCATTATTAATAAATACGATTGATGATGATGATGATGATGACAATAATAATAATTGCGGTATTTGTTCCGTACTTACTATGCGACAAGCGCTGGGGTAAAAAGCCAAACGGGCACAATCCCTGCCCCAGAAGAGGCTCACCGTCTCCCGATTTTGCAGTTGAGAAAACATCATCATCATCATCAATTGTATTTATTGAGCGCTTACTATGTGCAGAGCACTGTACTAAGCGCTTGGGAAGTACAAACTGGCAACACATAGAGACAGTCCCTACCCAACAGTGGGCTCACAGTCTAAAAGGGGGAGACAGAGAACAAAACCAAACATACCAACAAAATAAAATAAATAGGATAGATATGTACAAGTAAAATAAATAATTGTATAAATTATGCAATATATAAATATAGCTTATAAATTATGCAATAAAATTGCATCAGATCAGCCAGGGAGGATTGTTTTGGAGCTCCCTGTAACAAAACATTCAGTCCACTGGTTAGGCAACAGGGGCGTGTGGGGATTCAGACTCAGGGTCCGCAGTGTTTATGTGTTGTTTTCGGTGCCATGGATACGTTTCCTTGATCTCCAACAAGTTTGGCGCCTCTTTTAGGTTTTAATTTCCCTCATTTTTTCCTTCCTCTGACCCCTTCCCTGATCTCTGCCTGCCCTTTCCCTGGCGGCTGATCTCCCTCCTCAACGTTTAGTGGACCGAACCCTTCCTTCCCATCCGAACAGCCGCCCAACTGGTCAATCAATCAATCAATCAATCGTATTTATTGAGCGCTTACTGTGTGCAGAGGACTGGACTAAGCGCTTGGGAAGTACAAGTTGGCCACATATAGAGACAGTCCCTACCCAACAGTGGGCTCACAGTCTAAAAGGGGAAGACGGAGAACAAAACCAAACATACTAACAAAATAAAATGAATAGAATAGATATGTACAAGTAAAATAAATAGAGTAATAAATATGTACAAACATATATACATGTATACAGATGCTGTGGGGAAGAGAAGGAGGTCATCATCATCATCAATCGTATTTATTGAGCGCTTACTGTGTGCAGAGCACTGGACTAAGCGCTTGGGAAGTACAAGTTGGCCACATATAGAGACAGTCCCTACCCAACAGTGGGCTCACAGTCTAAAAGGGGGGAGACGGAGAACAAAACCAAACATACTAACAAAATAAAATGAATAGAATAGATATGTACAAGTAAAATAAAGAGTAATAAATATGTACAAACATATATACATGTATACAGGTGCTGTGGGGAAGAGAAGGAGGTCATCATCATCATCATCATCAATCGTATTTATTGAGCACTTACTGTGTGCAGAGCACTGGACTAAGCGCTTGGGAAGTACAAGTTGGCCACATATAGAGACAGTCCCTACCCAACAGTGGGCTCACAGTCTAAAAGCGGGGAGACGGAGAACAAAACCAAACATACTAACAAAATAAAATAAATAGAATAGATATGTACAAGTAAAATAAATAAATAGAGTAATAAATACGTACAAACATATATACATGTATACAGGTGCTGTGGGGAAGAGAAGGAGGTAAGACGGGGGATGAGGGGGAGAGAAAGGAAGGGGCTCAGTCTGGGCAGGCCTCTTGGAGGAGATGAGCTCTCAGTCATATATGTTGCCAACTTGTACTTCCCAAGCGCTTAGTACAGTGCTCTGCACACAGTAAGCGCTCAATAAATACGATTGACGATGGTAATCACGACTAGACTGTGGCATCAGCCTTCTCATCGACTATGCTCCTTTCCGCTGCTGCCGCTCAGTCAGTCGGTCAGTTGTATTTATTGAGTGCTTGAGTGCATAACAATAAACAGACACGTTCCCTGGCCACAGCAGGCTTACAGTCTAGAGGGCGAGGCAGACATTAATATAAATAAATTGCAGACGCGGACGTAAGTGCTGTGGGCCGGGGGAATGATTAAAGCGAGCAAGAAGGGAGTGGAAGAAAAGGAAAAGAGGGCTTAGTCGGGGAAGGCCTCTTGGAGGAGACGTGCCCTCAGTGAGGCTTTGAAGGTGGGATTTGGTCGGTCAAATCCGAGTCAAATCCGGTCAAATCCGAGTCGGTCGGATTTGAAGAGGGAGGATGTGGGCAGGACGTCGGCAGCGAGATAGGCGAGATCGAAATTCAGTGAGAAGATTGGCATTAGAGGAGCAGACTGGGCGGGCTGGGTTGTAAGAGGAGAGTAGTGAGGTGTGAGGTGAGGGGGGGGGGGGCGAGGCGATTGATAATAAATACGATTGATGATGATGATGAGGATTGACTGCTTTAAAGCCAGTGGTGAGGAGCTGCTCCTTGGTGCGGAGGTGGGCTCGAAGCAGAGCTCCAGTTCCTTCTACCTTCTCCTGACCCCACTCTGGGCTGCCCATTCCCCCTCTTCACTATTCCAGAGGGTGGAAGTGACCGGGACGCTTTGGCACACGATTCCCGTACAAAGAGAATAAGAGCAGGAACAGAGAAGCCGCATGGCCTAGTGGTAATAATAATAATGATGATGGCATTTATTAAGTGCTTACTATGTATATATATATATATATATATATATATATACTTGTATATATGTATATATGTTTGTACAGATTTCTTACTCTATTTATTTATTTTATTTGTACATGTCTATTCTATTTATTTTACTATATACTACATATATATATATACTTGTATATATGTATATATGTTTGTACAGATTTCTTACTCTATTTATTTATTTTATTTGTACATATCTATTCTATTTATTTTATTCTGTTAGTCTGTTTGGTTTTGTTCTCTGTCTCCCCCTTTTAGACTGTGAGCCCACTGTTGGGTAGGGACTGTCTCTAGATGTTGCCAATTTGTACTACCCAAGCGCTTAGTACAGTGCTCTGCACATAGTAAGCGCTCAATAAATACGATTGATGATGATGTGCAAAGCACCATTCTAAGCACTGGGGAGGTTACGGGGTGATCAGGTTGTTCCACGGCGGCTCACAGTCTTCATCCCCATTTTACGGATGAGGGAACCGAGGCCCAGAGAATAATAATAATAATAATAATGGCATTTATTAAGCACTTACTATGTGCAAAGCACTGTTCTAAGCGCAGGGGAGGTTACAAGGTGATCAGGTTGTTCCACGGCGGCTCACAGTCTCCATCCACATTTTACGGCTGAGGGAACTGAGGCCTAGAGAATAATAATAATAATAATGATGGCATTTATTAAGTCCTTACTATGTGCAAAGCACTGTTCTAAGCACTGGGGAGGTTACAGGGTGATCAGGTTGTTCCATGGGGGCTCACAGTCTTCATCCCCATTTTACAGATGAGGTAACTGAGGCACAGAGAGGTCAAGTGATGGTATTTGTTAAGCGCTTACTATATGCAAAGCACTGTTCTAAGCGCAGGGGAGGTTACGAGGTGATGAGGTTGTTCCACGGGGGCTCACAGTCTTCATCCCCATGGATTTGATTTATTGGTTTCCGTACTGCCTCCCCACCCTCTTAGCACAGATAATCTACGGTGAACGGAGCCGTCGGATATGAGTATGCTTTGCCTTTTTAAATGCCTGCAGACTCAGAAGTAAAAGAGACGCCCCCCGCCCCACCAATATAACTGGCCTTTTTTGCTAAACCATGTGTTGCCTCTTTCTCTCTCTCTGCTCTCCCTCCTCCTCCCTTCATTCTCCTCCCTCTTCCCCTCCTACTCCCCCCCACCCCCAGACCCCAATCCTCTTTTCCTCCTCCTCATTCAGTTTTTCCTTGAGAGGCCACCACTCTCTCTTAAAAGGCTGGCTTTCCTCCTTTGTTGAAGTAAGACCCAACTTTCCCAAACATGTGGGGCCCCCCCCACCGGCCGCCAACTTTTCTCCCTTTGTGATTTTGGAGGCCCCCCGCCTCCCAACTGGCTCCAGCTTTTGTTCGCATCCTCTGCCTGTATCTTGTGGCTACAGTTCCCGGACAAGGGGTCAACTGCTCCGCGGCGGAGACGGAAAAGAGACCGAAAGGAGAGACTGTTCTGCCGAAACCCCAACTTAAATCCTTCCCGTTCAACCGAGTCCCGCCGGACCTAGATGCTGGATGAATTGTTGGGGTGACTTGGTGTGAAAACGCGTCTACCAAATCTGCTGTATTGTCCTGAGCATTTAGTACAGTGTTCTGCACACAGTACGCGCCCAGGAAATACCACGGATTGAATTTCATTTCAGTTCGGTGAGAGGATGAAAGCATTCCGTCGGTTGAATAAATGGAGTAAGCAATGCTTCGTCAGCCCTTTGCACTGAGGCCTTTTAGCTCATTCCTCTCTTATGTTGCCTGGCCTGACCGTGAATCCGCTGCTCTCGCGTCATGAACAGACTGAAATGTTTGAACTCCTTTTCGCGGGCCTCTGCAGAGTTGGGCGGGACAGCAGAACAGCCAGATGGAGAGAAGAGCCCGGGTGGCTCGTAACGCCTTTGTCCTGGAAGCCTAGCGACCCATTCCGGGCGGCCAGACGGAGGGTTCGGGGAAAAGGAAACGCCCGGAGTAAACTAAAAAAAGAAAGCTTCCGAGGCCCAGTGGGATCAAGTCAAAGCCTGTGAGCCTACTGTTGTGTAGGGACCGTCTCTATGTGTTGCCAACTTGTACTTCCCAAGCGCTTAGTACAGTGCTCTGCACATGTAAGCGCTCAATAAATATGATTGAATGAATGAATGAATGAATGAAAACCCCACTCCCAGGATTGGAGGATAGCATATGGAACGGGTGTCTGTCCTGTCTGTGGATTACCTACCGCAGAAGCGAATGGCTCAGCAACTTTTTAACGGTTAAAACTTGAAAGTTAAACTTTTTATTATTTAATTTATTATTTAATTTATTTTTATTTATTTATTATTTATTTATTATTTAAACTTTTTAACTTTTTAATGGGTCTAGAATATGATATCACTTTGAGAGGTGCGTACCTTTCGACGCCAACACGGAGGGCTCGCACCTGGCTTTGGAGTCTGGAAAAATAAAAGTATAACGATCCCAGAATGCGTGGCTTTAGTTGGACCAAGTTATCAAGTTGGGTAACCTGCCCTGTTGGCGTTTCCAGGCGTTCAGGCAAGCAGGGATCTTGCAACCGCTTCAAACTGTTTGCTATGTAGTCTTGCGGATTTGAAGGCTTCCTTCCCAGAACCCCAGTTTTAGCCAGAAGTGAACCAATCAATCAATCAATCGTATTGATTGAGCGCTTACTGTGTGCAGAGCCCTGTACTAAGCGCTTGGGAAGTCCAAGTTGGCAACATATAGAGACGGTCCCTACCCAACGGTGGGCTCACAGTCTAGAAGGGGGAGAACCACTGAGCAAAGCTAAGGTTGTTAGGAGAGTTCAAGCCAAACTGGAATTAAACCAGACAAGTCGATCCTTGGCGCGGTTTCTATACCTCTTTTCAAGAAAATCCGCCAAGGACGGGTATTTGGGGAAAAAGAGTGAACAGGCTGCCATTTTAATGAGGTTGTGTTACTAACTGTGCAAAGCTACGCTTTATAATTGCAGGACTTAGCCAAGGGGTAGCCAAGGGGATGGATTTATCCTTATTATTTTTAACCACCGGAATGCTGGATAACAGAGTCCATCCTAGGACGAAGGCAAATACGCCTACCCACTTACTAAATGAAAGCTCTGTGAACGATCAAAATTTTTTAGGAAGTACTACATTAATCATCGCAACCATATTCTGACCACAGAGTCAGCGAAGAGGAAGTCGAGGGACAAGAGAGGCACAAATACATGTTTATAAAGACCGTGTCGTGGACAAATATTTGAACGTTTTTTTATAATCATCTTGATAATGCAGGCGAGAGAGAGCAAAATAAAAACGACTCATGACTTATTAAAATGATTTTAAGGAGGGTCAAACTAATATTTGGCCTTGTTAAAAACAGAGGATGACAGTCAGCTGATTGCGAGGTTCATCCACACTTAAAAGTTTTGAAGTGAAAAATTATGATGCGCTGTTTTTCCTCAATTGCTCAGAAAAGGTTGGTTGACAGTCAGGGAAAAAAATCACATTTTATTCTTTAAGGTTGACTCATTTTGCGTTGTTGATTATTTTGGTTTTGAAGTGGTATTGTTTCTGCTTTTTGGTTTGTAATCCTGGCTGTTTAGCAATGACACAATAAATACAATTGAAAGACCAACAGTGTATGAATTCATTTGCCTTTTGAGTGCTTACTGGGCACTAAGCGCTTGCGAGAGGACAATATAACAATGAACTGAATCATTCCCTACATCATGTGACTTATCCGGTCAGGTTATTCGGGACTATTGGGATGCACAAGTAAAAATGAATACCATATTAAGGAAGGAAAAGAAACCAAACTTTTTTTTTTGACTTCAGGATACAAACCCACGTGATCAATTCTGGTGAATTTATAGGAAATCTTGCTGCATGACTTTGAAGTGTAACCAAATAATTTAGCTTTAGAAGATAAGGCTGTTTTTCAGATCTTTATCTAAGGTCATTTAACATGATAAGCTGATTATAAGCAATTCCTCATTGACTCAAAAAAGCATTTTGACTATAATATACCCTTTTTTAGCACCAAAAGCAAGGTGAGAGTGTGAGCTTGAAATGAATCCTCGGGCTAACTCTAAACTCCGCTGATCAGTGTCACATCTTTCACCTCTGCTGTCTACGTTTCATAACTGAAACACTTCTACTTACTGTTTTTACTATTGCGGTGACTCGATTCTCTCATTTTATGCAGAGCGCATAAACTCAGGAAACCTGGAGCAAAGCCATCAGGCTGGAGCTTTGCAAATATTTACAACACCCCTACCCCAAGGTAGGGTTTTTTTATGGTATTTGTTAAATGTTTATTGGGGGCCAGGCACCGTTCTAACCAATGGCCCCAACAAGCCACCGACCAGAGAAATAGAAATCAATCAATCAATCAATCGTATTTATTGAGCGCTTACTATGTGCAGAGCACTGTACTAAGCGCTTGGGAAGTACAAATTGGCAACACATAGAGACAGTCCCTACCCAACAGTGGGCTCACAGTCTAAAAGGGGGAGACAGAGAACAGAACCAAACATACCAACAAAATAAAATAAATAGGATAGAAATGTGCAAGTAAAATAAATAAATAAATAGAGTAATAAATATGTACAACCATATATACAGGTAATCTTATATCTTAAGATTAATATCTTAATATAATCTTAATATCTTTCCGCTGTGGACACTCTACCCTAAGACATCCAGAAAAGCGTTGAGAGGTTGCAATACCTTGCTCCTTGTGTGAGCTCCTTGAAGATTTGAACGACACTCTGTCCATCGCCGTCCAGGACGTGACAATGAAGGATAAATCCCGGATGAGAGAGAGGAGAAGATTTAGTGAACACTGACAATTTGGGAGTTTCACCTCACAGTTTATCTGAACTTGTCTTTTCGTTCATTCATTCATTCGATCGTATTTATTGAGCGCTTCCTGTGTGCAGAGCACTGGACAAAGCGCCTAGGATGTACAAGTTGGCAACGTATAGAGACGGTCCCTCCCCAATCAATCAATCAATCGTATTTATTGAGCGCTTACTGTGTGCAGAGCACTGGACAAAGCGCCTGGGATGTACAAGTTGGCAACATATAGAGACGGTCCCTCCCCAATCAATCAATCAATCGTATTTATTGAGCGCTTCCTGTGTGCAGAGCACTGGACTAAGCGCTTGGGATGTACAAGTTGGCAACATATAGAGACGGTCCCTACCCAACAGTGGGCTCACAGCCTAGAAGGGAGAGACAGAGAACAAAACCAAACATATTAACAGAATAAAATAAATAGAATAAATATGTACAAGTAAAATCAATAAATAGAGTAATAAATACGTACAAACATATATACATATATTCAGGTGCTGTGGGGAAGGAAATCAATCAATCAATCAATCGTATTTATTGAGCGCTTACTGTGTGCAAAGCACTGTACTAAGCGCTTGGGATGTACAAGTTGGCAACATATAGAGACGGTCACTACCCAACAGTGGGCTCACAGTCTAAAAGGGGAGACAGAGAACAAAACAAAACATATTAACAGAATAAAATAGAATAAATATGTACAAGTAAAATAAATAGAGTAATAAATACGTACAAACATATATACATATATTCAGGTGCTGTGGGGAAGGAAATCAATCAATCGTATTTATTGAGCGCTTACTGTGTGCAGAGCACTGTACTACGCGCTTGGGAAGTACAAGCTGGCAACATATCGAGACGGTCCCTACCCAACAGCGGGCTCACGGTCTAAAATGGGGAGACAGAGAACAAAACCAAACATGCTAACAAAATAAAATAAATAGAATAGATATGTACAAGTAAAATAAATAAATAGAGTAATAAATACGTACAAACATATATACATATATTCAGGTGCTGTGGGGAAGGAAAGGAGGTAAGGCCGGGGGGATGGAGAGGGGGAGGAGGGGGAGAGGAAGGAGGGGGCTCAGTCCTATTTTTGTCAATCAGTGGTTTCTGTTATAATCATTATAATCATGGTATTAAGCGCTTACAGTGTGCCAGGCACTGTTCTAAGCGCTGAGGTAGGTACTATTCTATTTATTTTATTTTGTTAATATGTTTTGTTGTCTGTCTTCCCCTTCTAGACTCTGAGGCCGTTGTTGGGTAGGGACCGTCTCTATATGTTGCCATCTTGTACTTCCCAAGCGCTTAGTACAGTGCTCTGCACACGGTAAGCGCTCAATAAATACGATTGAATGAATGAATGAATGAGTTAATCAGATTGGACACAGCCCGTGTCCCACAAGGGGCTCACAGTCTTAATCTCCATTTACAGATGAGGCGATAGACCCATTCGTTCATTCAATCGTATTTATTGAGCGCTTACTGTGTGCAGAGCACTGTACTAAGCGCTTGGGAAGTACAAGTTGGCAACATATAGAGACGGTCCCTACCCAACAACGGGCTCGCAGTCTAGAAGACGCAGAGAAATGAAGTAATAGTAATAATTGCGGTATTTGTTAATGGCTTACTTTGTGCCGGGCACTGTACTAAGCGCTGGGCTAGAGGCAAGACGCGGTCCCTATCCCACATAGGGTTCACAGTCTGAACCCCCATTTTACAGATGAGGGAACCGAGGCCCAGAGAAGTGAAGTGGCTTGCCCACGGTCACACAGCGGACAGGTGGAGGAGCTGGGATTAGAACTCAGGTCCTTCTGATTCCCAGGCCCCGGCTCTACCCGCTCGGCCATGCGGCATTTGTGGAAGAAAATATATTAGGCTCCTTGCAGCTTCTGTTTTATGAAAAACATTGTATATTCATTGAGCCCCCTCCTTCCTCTCCCCTCCATCCCCCCCGCCTTACCTCCTTCCCTTCCCCACAGCACCTGTATATATGGATACATGTTTGTACGTATTTATTACTCTATTTTATTTGTACATATTTATTCTATTTATTTTATTCTGTTACTATCATCATCAATCGTATTTATTGAGCGCTTACTGTGTGCAAAGCACTGTATGTTTTGTTGTCTGTCTCCCCCTTCTAGCCTGTGAGCCCGCTGTTGGGTAGGGACCGTCTCTATATGTTGCCAACTTGTACTGCCCAAGCGCTTAGTACAGTGCTCTGCACACACTAAGTGCTCAAGAAATGCGATTGAATGAGTGAATGAATGAATTGAAAGTGTGGTTTTCTTCGTGTAGACTGTTTTGGAAGGCATAAATGTCCTTTTAAAATCAAATACAGTTATTCTGTTGGTCGAACCGCCACAGCCTGCTAGACGGTAAGTCCATCGCGGGGCGGGGAACGCGTCTACCGACTCTGTTGTGTGGTTCTCTCCCAAGTGCTCAGTACAGTGCTTTGCTGATAGTAAGCGCTCCATAAATGCCACCGATTGAACGAATGGACAAGGGCGGCGACTTCAAATCTGGATTTCCTGAGCCTTCGCCCTCAGCCCCCTTTTAGACTGTGAGCCCACTGTTGGGTAGGGACCGTCTCTCTATGTGGCCCACTTGGACTTCCCAAGCGCTCAGTACAGTGCTCTGCACACAGTAAGTGCTCAATAAATACGATTGATGATGATTAAATACGATTGATTGATTGATTGATTAAGCCCGGGGCCAGCGTGGGCCACAGCAAACCCTAGGCAAGTCAGGAGGGGACGATTCTGCCGACGGCTCTCCGCCTCCCCTGGCGCGCCTTTCTCGGCCTCGGTTTCTCCATCCGCACAGTGGGTTTGTGGGAGGGAATCGCGTGAAGCGTTCCACGAGCCAAGAAGCCACGACCTTTTCTCGCCCCAGCAGGGTCCCTGCGGGAGCCTCAAGGAGCCGGTTGCCTTGGACGGATTTGTGTTTTAGGAGTTTTCCCCAGCCCAGCCCCTGGCGTTGGCTCGAGCGGAGCTCCAGTGGATAGAGCACAGGCTTGGGAGTCAGAGGACCTGGGTTCTAATCCCGCCTCTGCCGCTTGCCCGCTTGCCGCTTTTGGACCGTGAGCCCACTGTTGGGTAGGGACTGTCTCTATATGCTGCCAATTTGCACTTCCCAAGCGCTTAGTACAGTGCTCTGCACATAGTAAGCGCTCAATAAATACGATTGATTGATTGATTGATTGATTGAACGAGCCAGGGCAAGTCACAGCTTCTCTGCGCCTTAATTCCCTCATCCGCAAAATGAAGAGTCAATCCCAGTGCTCCCTCCCACTTAGATTGGGAGTCCCATGTGGGGCCCGATTAGCTTGTATCTGCCCCAGTGCTTAGCGCAGGGTGTGGCACATAGTAAGCGCTTAACAAATACCACAACTATCATTATTATCATTTCTAAGCATACTCAAGCCTGGAATGGCCTCCCTCTGCCCATCCGCCAAGCTCGCTCTCTTCCTCCCTTCAAGGCCCTACTGAGAGCTCACCTCCTCCAGGAGGCCTTCCCAGACTGAGCCCCTTCCTTCCTCTCCCCGTCGTCCCCCTCTCCATCCCCCCATCTTACCTCCTTCCCTTCCCCACAGCACCTGTATATATGTATATATGGTTGTACACATTTATTACTCCATTTATTTATCTTACTTGTACATATCTATTCTATTTATTTTATTTTGTTAGTATGTTTGGTTTTGTTCTCCGTCTCCCCCTTCTAGACTGTGAGCCTGCCGTTGGGCAGGGACCGTCTCTGTATGTTGCCAACTTGGACTTCCCAAGCGCTTAGTCCAGTGCTCTGCACACAGTAAGCGCTCAATAAATACGACTGATTGATCGCCAAGATCCGCCCTTTCCTCTCCATCCAAACTGCTACCCTGCTGGTTCCACCTCTCATCCTATCCTGACTGTATATATGTATATATGTTTGTACATATACTGTGTGCTCTGCACACAGTAAGCGCTCAATAAATACGATTGATTGATTGTCAAACGGGGACGAAGACTGTGAGTCCCACGTGGGACAACCTGATTACCTGGTATCTAGTGCTTGGCACGTAGTGAGCGCTTAACAAATAGCGTACTAATAGTACAGCGCTCTGCACCTAGTAATAGACACCAATCAATCATATCTATTGAGCACTTACTGTGTGCAGAGCACTCTACTAAGCGCTTGGGAAGTACAAGCTGGCAACATATAGAGACAGGCCCTACCCAACAGTGGGCTCACAGTCTAGAAGGGGGAGACAGAGAACAAAACCAAACTTACTAACAAAATAAAATAAATAGAATAGATAGGTACAAGTAAAATAAATAAATAAATAGAGTAATAAATATGTACAAAACGTATGTTTCCCAAGTGCGGAGTGCAGTGCTCTGCACACAGTTAGCGCTCAATAAATAGAATGATTGCTTAGATCAGTGCTTGGCACATAGGAAGCGCTTACCAGATAGCATCATTCTTCTGATGATTGTTGTGTTTCCCAAGCGCGGAGTGCAGTGCTCTGCACACAGTTAGCGCTCAATAAATAGGACTGAATGAATGCTTAGAACAGTGCTTAGCACATAGGAAGTGCTCACCAAATACCATCATTACTATGACGATTGCTGTGTTTCCCAAGCGCGGAGTGCAGTGCTCTGCACACAGTAAGCGCTCAATAAATAGAATGAAGTGCTTACCAAATACCATCATTACTATGATGATTGTTGTGTTTCCCAAGCGCGGAGTGCAGCGCTCTGCACACAGTTAGCGCTCAATAAATAGGACTGAATGAATGCTTAGAACAGTGCTTCGCACATAGGAAGCGCTTACCAAATAGCATCATTACTCTGATGATTGTTGTGTTTCCCAAGCGCGGAGTGCAGCGCTCTGCACACAGTAAGCGCTCAATAAATAGAATGAAGTGCTTACCAAATACTATCATTACTATGATGATTGTTGTGTTTCCCAAGCGCGGAGTGCAGTGCTCTGCACACAGTTAGCGCTCAATAAATAGGACTGAATGAATGCTTAGAACAGTGCTTCGCACATAGGAAGCGCTTACCAAATAGCATCATGACTCTGATGATTGTTGTGTTTCCCAAGCGCGGAGTGCAGCGCTCTGCACACAGTAAGTGCTCAATAAATAGGATTGAATGAATGCTTAGAAGAGTGCTTAGTACCTAGGAAGCACTTACCAAATAGCATCATTACTATGATGGTTGTTGTGTTTAGTGCAGTACTCTGCACACAGTTAGTGCTCAATAAATAGAATGACTGCTTAGAACAGTGTTTAGCACCTAGGAAGCGCTTACCAAATAGCATCATGACTCTGATGATTGCTGTGTTTCCCAAGCGCGGAGTGCAGCGCTCTGCACACAGTAAGCGCTCAATAAATGGGATTAAATGAATGCTTAGAACAGTGCTTGGCACATAGGAAGCACTTACCAAATAGCAGCATTATTCTGATGATTGTTGTGTTTCCCAAGCGATTGTTGTGTTTCCCAAGCGCAGAGTGCAGCGCTCTGCACACAGTAAGCGCTCAATAAATAGGATTGAATGAATGCTTAGGACAGTGCTTGACACCTAGGAAGCGCTTACCAAATAGCATCATGACTCTGATGATTGTTGTGTTTTCCAAGCGCGGGGTGCAGTGCTCTGCACACAGTTAGCACTCAATAAATAGGATTGAATGAATGCTTAGAACAGTGCTTAGCACCTAGGAAGCGCTTACCAAATAGCATCATGACTCTGATGATTGGTGTGTTTCCCAAGCGCGGAGCGCAGCGCTCCGCACGCGGTGGGCGCTCAATAAGTAGGACTGAATGAATGAATGAAGGAAGGAAGGATGAATGAACGAGGTGACGCAGGTTGATTGACAGGGGCGCGGCGGCGGCCCCGCCCCCTTCCACAGGCCACGCCCCTTCCCGCGAGGCCACGCCCCCTAGACGCAGTGCTCGGTGCAGGCCACGCCCCCTAGACGCCACGGCCCCTGCAGGCCACGCCCCCAGAGGCCGCGCTCGTGCAGGCCACGCCCCATGCAGGCCACGCCCCCAGAGGCCGCGCTCCGCATAGACCACGCCCTCAGAGGCCACGCCCCCTAGAGCTCGCGCTCCGCGCAGGCCACGCCCCCAGAGGCCACGCTCCGTGCAGGCCACGCCCCCTGTAGGCCACGCCCCCTAGAGGCCGCCCGCGGCATAGGCCGCGCCCACTGCATGCCACGCCCTCACAAGCCACGCCCCTAGAAAAAGCCACGCCCCGTACATGCCACGACCCCTGCAGACCACGCCCCCCGACGCGGCGCTACGTACAGACCACGCCCATAGAGGCCACGCCTCCTAGAGACCATGCTCCGTGCAGACCACGCCCCCTGCAGGCCACGCCCCCAGACGCGGCGCCGCGTACGGGCCACGCCCATAGAGGTCACGCCCCCTAGAGAGACCATGCTCCGTGCAGGCCACGCCCCCTAGAGGTCATGCTCTATGCAGACCACGCTCCCTGCAAGCCACCCCCTAGAGACCTCGACCCTAGAGATCATGCTCTAGTCTTTTAGACAGTCTTTTAGACTGTGAGCCCACTTTTAGACTGTGAGCTCACTGTTGGGTAGGGACTGTCTCTATATGTTGCCAATTTGTACTTCCCAAGCGCTTAGTACAGTGCTCTGCACACAGTAAGCGCTCAATAAATACGATTGATGATGCTCCACACAGACCACGCCCACGCAGGCCACGCCCCTAGATGCCACGCCCCACCCATGACACGCCCCCAGTAGGCCACGCCCCCAGAAGCGGCCCCACCTGCCGACCACACCCACAGAGGCCACGCCCCCTAGAGGCCACGCCCCCTGCAGGTAAGAAGCAGCGTGGCTCAGTGGAAAGAGCCCGGGCTTTGGAGTCACAGCTCGTGGGTTCAAATCCCGGCTCTGCCAATTGTCAGCTGTGCGACTTTGGTCAAGTCATTTCACGTCTCTGGGCCTCAGTTCCCTCATCTGTAAAATGGGGATGAAGACTGTGAGGCCCCTGTGGGACAACCTGATCGCCTTGTAACCTCCCCGGTGCTTAGAACAGTGCTCTGCACATAGTAAGCGCTTAATAAAAACTATTATTATTATTATTATACTCTATACAGGCCAGGCTCCATTCAGGCCACGCCCCTCCCGGCCACGCCCCCTAGCAACACCCCTTCCTGCCCCGCCCCTTCCCCTAGCTACGCCTTTAAAAGCAGCGTGGCTCGATGCAAAGAGCCCGGGTTTTGGAGTCAGACGTCACGGGTTCAAATGCCGGCTCCGCCAACTGTCAGTTGTGGGACTTTGGGCGAGCCACTTCACTTCTCTGGGCCTCAGTGAGCTCATCTGTTAAATGGGGTTGAAGACTGTGAGCCACCCCCACCCCCCGTGGGGCAACCTGATGACCTTGTATCTCCCCCGGCGCTTAGAACAGTGCTTGGCACTGTAAGCGCTTAACCAATGCCATCGTCATCAACATCATCCTGGCCTGGCCCCGCCCCTTTCTCCCAGCCACGCCCCTCACTCGTGGCCCCGCCCACATACGGCCCCTCCCTCGTAGCCACGCCCACTTCCGGCTAGTCACGCCATCCCTCGCGGCCACGCCCACTTCCCCGTTAGCCACACCCCTCCCCCGTGACCCCGCCCACGCCGGCCCCCTCCCGACTAGCCCACACCCTCGTGGCCCCACCCACTTTTCGTTAACCACGCCCCTCCCGCGTGGCCCCGCCCACTCCAGGCTACCTCAGGCCCCTCGTGACCCCCACCCACTTTCAGTTGGCCACGCCCCTCTCGCGTCCCCGCCCACTCCCTGCCGAGCCATGCCCCTAGTGGCCACGCCCTCATCGTGCGAGCCCCGCCCTCGATGCCCCGCCCACTTTCAGTTGCCACGCCCACCCCTCGCGCCCCCTCCCAATCCCGGCGGGCCGCGCCTTCGTGGCCCCGCCCACTTTCCGTTAGCCACGCCCATCCTGGCTCCGCCCAGTTATGCCCCGGCCCTCTTCTGCTAGCCCCGCCCCTCGTGGCCCAGCCCACTTTCATCATCATCATCATCAATCGTATTTATTGAGCGCTTACCATGTGCAGAGCACTGTACTAAGCGCTTGGGAAGTGCAAATTGGCAACATCTAGAGACAGTCCCTACCCAACAGTGGGATCACAGTCTAAAAGGGGGAGACAGAGAACAAAACCAAACATACTAACGAAATAAAATAAATGGAATAGATAGGTACAAGTAAAATAAATAAAAAGAGTAATAAATATGCACAAACATCTGTACATATATACAGGTGATATGGGGAAGGAAGGGGGGAACTTTCCATCAGGCACACCCCTCCGTCGTGGCCCCGCCCACCCGCCGCTAGCCACGCCCTCCCTCATATCCCCGCCCACTTCTTGCACCGCCCTCTTCCGTTAGCCACGCCCCTCGTGCGTCCCGCTCACTTGCCGTTAGCCACGCCCCTCCCCCCGTGGCCCGCCCGCGTGAGCTAGCCACGCCCCTCATGCCCCGCCCACCTTCCGTTAGCCACGCCCCTCCCCCGTGACCCGCCCACTTCCGCCGACCACGCCCCCTTGGGGCCCCCGCCCGCTATTCGTCAGTCACGCCCCGCCCACTTCCGGTCCCGCCCTCTCCTCGCTCAGCCCCGCCCATGTGGGCCCCGCCCACTGTCCCGTAGCCACGCCCCTCGCTCGCGTCCCCCGCCCACTTCCGGCCCCCGCCCTCTTCTCGTTCAGCCACGCCCATGTGGGCCCCGCCAACTGTCCCGTAGCCACGCCCCTCGCTCTGCCCCCGCCCGCTTCCGGCCCCGCCCTCTTCTCGCTCAGCCCCCACCCATATGGCACCGCCCACTGTCCCGTAGCCACGCCCCTCGCTCGCGCCCCCGCCCACTTTCGGCCCCGCCCATGTGGGCCCCCCACTGCCCCGCAGCTACGCCCCTCGCTCGCGCCCCCGCCCGCTTCTCGCTCAGCCCCGCCCACGTGGGCCCCGCCCACTGTTCCGCAGCCACGCCCCTCGCTCGCGCCCCCCGCCCACTTCCGGCCCCGCCCTCTCCTCGCTCAGCCCCGCCCGTGTGGGCCCCGCCCACTGTCCCGTAGCCACGCTCCTCTTTCGCGCCCCGCCCATTTCCGGCCCCGCCCCCTTCTCGCTCAGACCCGCCCACTGCCCGTAGCCACGCCCCCCCGCTCGCACCCCCCGCCCACTTCCGCCAGCGACGCCCCTCGTGGCCCCGCCCACTTTCCGTTAGCGGCGTCCCTCCCTAGTGCCCCCGCCCACTTCCACTAGCCACGCCCCGTGGCCCCGCCCACTTCCGCTTGCGCCCCCCCACCTCCGCAGGGCCCCGCACCACCCCCCTCGCGTCTGCGCATGCGCGGCTGAGGCTCGCCGGCGCGCGCGCGCAGACGAGGTTTGTCCCGGCGCGGCCGCCGTCGTCCGTCGGCCGGTCCGTGAGGGCGGGCCGCGGTCCGTGTCCAAGATGGCGGCGCGGCGGCGGTGGCGGCGGCGGCGGGGGGCCCGGGCTCCGGCCTCGGCCCCGGACCCCGCCCCGGCCCCCGCCGGTTAGGACCGGCTCGACCCGCCATTCCCCCCCGCCGCCCCCCGACATGCCCGTCCCGGACTCATCGCCGCCATGGAGGACCAGCCCACGGACCCCAGGTAACCGCCGCCCCCTCAGCTAATCATTCATTCGTTCCTTCCGAGCCCTGCGCCTGGTAAAAAACAGCGTCCCGTCATTCGGCCCCACTACTTAGTGAGCGCCCCCTGCGCGCCGTTCGGTCATTCAGCCCCACTACCTAGTGAGCGCCCCCTGCGCGCCGTTCGGTCATTCAGCCCCACTACCTAGTGAGCGCCCACCGCGCGCCGTTCGGTCATTCAGCCCCACTACTTAGTGAGCGCCCACCGCGCACCGTTCGGCCATTCATTCAGCCCCACTACTTAGTGAGCGCCCACTGCTCGCCGTTCGGTCATTCAGCCCTACTACTTAGTGAGCGCCGACTGTGTGCGGAGCCCTGCGCTTGGAAAACAGCGTTCGGCGGTCATTCAGCCCCACTACTTAGTGAGCGCCCACTGCGCGCCGTTCGGTCATTCAGGCCCACTACTTAGTGAGCGCGCACCCTTCGGTCATTCAGCCCCACTGCTTAGTGAGCGCCCACCGCGCACCGTTCGGTCATTCAGCCCCACTACTTAGTGAGCGCCCACCGCGCACCGTTCGGTCATTCATTCGGCCCCACTACTCAGTGTGCGCCCACTGGGCGCCGTTCGGTCATTCAGCCCCACTACTTAGTGAGCGCCCCCTGCGCGTCGTTCGGTCATTCGGCCCCACTACTTAGTGAGCGCCCACCGCGCGCCGTTCGGTCATTCAGCCCCACTACTTAGTGAGCGCCCACCGCCTGCCGTTCGGTCATTCATTCGGCCCTACTACTTAGTGAGCGCCCACTGTGTGCGGAGCCCTGCGCTTGGAAAACAGCGTTCGGCCCCACTACTTAGTGAGCGCCCCCTGCGCACCGTTCGGTCATTCAGCCCCACTACTTAGTGAGCGCCGACTGTGTGCGGAGCCCTGCGCTTGGAAAACTGCGTTCCGTCGTTCGGCCCCACTACTTAGTGAGCGCCCACCGCGCACCGTTCTGTCATTCAGCCCCACTACTTGGTGAGCGCCCACTGTGCACCGTTCGGTCATTCAGCCCCACTACTTAGTGAGCGCCCACCGCGCACAGTTTGGCCATTCATTCTGCCCCACTACTTACTGAGCGCCGACTGTGTGCGGAGCCCTGCGCTTGGAAAACAGCGCTCCATCATTAGGCCCCACTACTTAGTGAGCGCCCACTGCGCGCCGTTCGGTCATTCCTTCAGCCCCACTACATAGTGAGCGCCCACTGGGCGCCGTTCGGTCATTCAGCCCCACTATTTAGTGAGTGCCCACTGCGCGCCGTTCGGTCATTCAGCCCCACTACTTAGTGAGCGCCCACCGCGCACCGTTCGGCCATTCATTCAGCCCCACTACTTAGTGAGCGCCCACTGCTCGCCGTTCGGTCATTCAGCCCTACTACTTAGTGAGCGCCGACTGTGTGCGGAGCCCTGCGCTTGGAAAACAGCGTTCGGCGGTCATTCAGCCCCACTACTTAGTGAGCGCCCACTGCGCGCCGTTCGGTCATTCAGGCCCACTACTTAGTGAGCGCGCACCCTTCGGTCATTCAGCCCCACTACTTAGTGAGCGCCCACCGCGCACCGTTCGGTCATTCAGCCCCACTACTTAGTGAGCGCCCACCGCGCACCGTTCGGTCATTCATTCGGCCCCACTACTCAGTGAGCGCCCACTGGGCGCCGTTCGGTCATTCAGCCCCACTACTTAGTGAGCGCCCCCTGCGCGTCGTTCGGTCATTCAGCCCCACTACTTAGTGAGCGCCCACCGCGCGCCGTTCGGTCATTCAGCCCACTACTTAGTGAGCGCCCACCGCCTGCCGTTCGGTCATTCATTCGGCCCTACTACTTAGTGAGCGCCCACTGTGTGTGGAGCCCTGCGTTTGGAAAACAGCGTTCGGCCCCACTATTTAGTGAGCACCCACTGCGCACCGTTCGGTCATTCAGCCCCACTACTTAGTGAGCGCCCACTGTGTGCGGAGCCCTGCGCTTGGAAAACAGTGTTCGGTCATTCAGCCCCACTACTTAGTGAGCGCCCCCCGCGCACCGTTCGGTCATTCAGCCCCACTACTTAGTGAGCGCCCCCCCGCGCACCGTTCGGTCATTCAGCCCCACTACTTAGTGAGCGCCCACCGCGCACCATTCGGTCATTCAGCCCCACTACTTAGTGAGCGCCCACCGCGCACAGTTTGGCCATTCATTCTGCCCCACTACTTACTGAGCGCCGACTGTGTGCGGAGCCCTGCGCTTGGAAAACAGCGCTCCATCATTAGGCCCCACTACTTAGTGAGCGCCCACTGCGCGCCGTTCGGTCATTCCTTCAGCCCCACTACATAGTGAGCGCCCACTGGGCGCCGTTCGGTCATTCAGCCCCACTATTTAGTGAGTGCCCACTGCGCGCCGTTCGGTCATTCAGCCCCACTACTTAGTGAGCGCCCACCGCGCACCGTTCGGCCATTCATTCAGCCCCACTACTTAGTGAGCGCCCACTGCTCGCCGTTCGGTCATTCAGCCCTACTACTTAGTGAGCGCCGACTGTGTGCGGAGCCCTGCGCTTGGAAAACAGCGTTCGGCGGTCATTCAGCCCCCACTACTTAGTGAGCGCCCACTGCGCGCCGTTCGGTCATTCAGGCCCACTACTTAGTGAGCGCGCACCCTTCGGTCATTCAGCCCCACTACTTAGTGAGCGCCCACCGCGCACCGTTCGGTCATTCAGCCCCACTACTTAGTGAGCGCCCACCGCGCACCGTTCGGTCATTCATTCGGCCCCACTACTCAGTGAGCGCCCACTGGGCGCCGTTCGGTCATTCAGCCCCACTACTTAGTGAGCGCCCCCCTGCGCGTCGTTCGGTCATTCAGCCCCACTACTTAGTGAGCGCCCACCGCGCGCCGTTCGGTCATTCAGCCCACTACTTAGTGAGCGCCCACCGCCTGCCGTTCGGTCATTCATTCGGCCCTACTACTTAGTGAGCGCCCACTGTGTGTGGAGCCCTGCGTTTGGAAAACAGCGTTCGGCCCCACTATTTAGTGAGCACCCACTGCGCACCGTTCGGTCATTCAGCCCCACTACTTAGTGAGCGCCCACTGTGTGCGGAGCCCTGCGCTTGGAAAACAGTGTTCGGTCATTCAGCCCCACTACTTAGTGAGCGCCCCCCGCGCACCGTTCGGTCATTCAGCCCCACTACTTAGTGAGCGCCCCCCGCGCACCGTTCGGTCATTCAGCCCCACTACTTAGTGAGCGCCCACCGCGCACCATTCGGTCATTCAGCCCCACTACTTAGTGAGCGCCCACCGCGCACAGTTTGGCCATTCATTCTGCCCCACTACTTACTGAGCGCCGACTGTGTGCGGAGCCCTGCGCTTGGAAAACAGCGCTCCATCATTAGGCCCCACTACTTAGTGAGCGCCCACTGCGCGCCGTTCGGTCATTCCTTCAGCCCCACTACATAGTGAGCGCCCACTGGGCGCCGTTCGGTCATTCAGCCCCACTATTTAGTGAGTGCCCACTGCGCGCCGTTCGGTCATTCAGCCCTACTACTTAGTGAGCGCCCACCGCGCGCCGTTCGGTCATTCATTCAGCCCCACTACTTAGTGAGCGCCCACCGCGCACCGTTCGGCCATTCATTCAGCCCCACTACTTAGTGAGCGCCCACCGCGCACCGTTCGGTCATTCATTCGGCCCCACTACTTAGTGAGCGCCCACTGTGTGCGGAGCCCTGCGCTTGGAAAACAGTGTTCGGTCATTCAGCCCCACCACTTAGTGAGCTCCCACTACGTACGCGCCGTTCGGTCTTTCAGCCCCACTACTTAGTGAGCGCCGGTGGTGTGCGGAGCCCTGTGCTTGGAAAACAGCATTCGGCCCCACTACTTTGTGAGCGCCAACTGCGCACCTTTCGGTCATTCAGCCCCACTACTTAGTGAGCGCCCACCGTGCACCGTTCGGTCATTCATTCTGCCCTACTACTTAGTGAGCGCCGACGGTGTGCGGAGCCTTGCGTTTGGAAAACAACATTCGGTCATTGAGCCCCACTACTTAGTGACCGCCCACTGTGCACCGTTTGGTCATTCATTCAGCCGCACTACTTAGTGAGCGCCCACTGTGTGCGGAGCCCTGCGCTTGGAAAACAGCTTTCGGTCATTCAGCCCCGCTACTTGGTGAGCGCCCACTGCGCACCGTTCGGTCAGTCAGCCCCACTACTTAGTGAGCGCCCACTGCGCACCGTTTGGTCATTCATTCAGCCCCACTACTTAGTGAGCGCCGACTGTGTGCAGAGCCCTGCCCTTGGAAAACAGTGTTCGGTCATTCAGCCCCACTACTTAGTGAGCGCCCCCCGCGCACCGTTCGGTCATTCAGCCCCACTACTTAGTGAGCGCCCACCGCGCACCATTCGGTCATTCAGCCCCACTACTTAGTGAGCGCCCACTTCGTACCGTTTGGTCATTCAGCCCCACTACTTAGTGAGCGCCCACCGCGTGCCGTTCGGTCATTTATTCAGCCCCACTACTTAGTGAGCGCCCACTGCGCGCCTTTCGGTCATTCAGCCCCACTACTTAGTGAGTTCCCACTGCGCACTGTTCGGTCATTCAGCCCTACTACTGAGTGAGCGCCCACTGCGCGCCGTTCGGTCATTCAGCCCCACTACTTAGTGAGCGCCCACTGCGCACCGTTCGGTCATTCAGCCCCACTACTTAGTGAGCGCCGAATGCGTGCGGAGCCCTGCGCTTGGAAAGCAGCGTTCCGTCATTCGGCCCCACTACTTAGTGAGTGCCCACTGCGCCCTGTTCGGTCATTCAGCCCCACTACTTAGTGAGCTCCCACTGTGTGCGGAGCCCTGCGTTTGGAAAACAGCATTTGGTCATTCAGCCCCGCTACTTAGTGAGCGCCCACTGCGCACCGTTCGGTCATTCAGCCCCACTACTTAGTGAGCGCCCACTGCGCACCGTTCGGTCATTCAGGCCCACTACTTAGTGAGCGCCCACTGCGCACCGTTCGGTCATTCAGCCCCACTACTTAGTGAGCAGAGTGTGCAGAGCACTGTACTAAGCACTTGGGAAGTCCAAATTGGCAACATCTAGAGACAGTCCCTACCCAACATCATCATCATCATCAAATCGTATTTATTGAGCGCTTACTGTGTGCAGAGCACTGTACTGAGCGCTTGGGAAGTCCGAATTGGCAACATCTAGAGACAGTCCCTACCCAACAGCGGGCTCACAGTCTGAAAGGGGGAGACAGAGAACCAAACCAAACATACTAACAAAATAAAATAAATAGGATAGATACGTACAAATAAAATAAATAGAGTAAAAAATATGTACAAACATATATACAGGTGCTGTGGGGAAGGGAGTGGTTTTCCGAGGGAAAAGCTGTCTGTGAAAAGGCGCGGGGGGCCGACGGCCACGTGCTGTGACTCCCACCTCCTCCTGTTCGTGGCCTTTTGGAGAGGCCAGCCGGCCCCCTGAGCGGCTACTACACTGTTTAAGTATTTTCCAGTGGCCCCCGGACCACCACCCGGCGCCACGACATCCGTTTCGTGGCGATTTTCCTCGGCCGAGAAGCCTCCCCGATGCTTTCTTCTCCACCGAACAGAGGTCCCGCAGCTTCTACCGCATTGACTTTTAGACCGTGAGCCCACCGTTGGGTAGGGACCGTCTCTATATGTTGCCAACAAGCGCTTAGTCCAGTGCTCTGCACACTGGAAGCGCTCAATAAATGCAATTGATGATGAGTAGATGATTGCAGGGTGTCCCACTGTGGCCTCATTACGGCATCAGCCTCCTCGCTGGTCTCCCTCCCCGGCTCCATTCTGCCGTCCAGATCGTTTTCCGAAAATGCCGAGCCCCGCGAGACTCCGGTCCTCTCCCCCTCAGTCGGGGTGTCTATCGAGTGCTTACTGTGTGCAGAGCATTGCACTAAGCGCTTGGGAGAGTCCAGCGAAACGGAGTTGATAGACACGTTTCCTGCCCACAGGTCTGCAGCCCGGAGCGGTTATCCCGTCGTCGGGGTGACGTGCAGTCAGTCAATCGACGGGATTTCAGGGGAAGCGGCGGAATCCATGGAAAATCACGCTTTACCCTTGGGAAATACGGAGTATCTAGAGTTTGGATTGGGGGGCTGTAACTGGCTGTCACCATCGTTGAAGCATGCGGGGCACAGAAAACAGAGTTAAAGGATGCAACTGATGCCTTCGAAGTTGACAGTCTAATGGGAAAGACACGCAGACATCAGCTACTAAAATATATAATCGATAAAAGTAAGAGCATAGATAGATAGATGACATTAAGCGCTTACTATGTGCCAAGCACTGTTCTAAGCACTGGGGAGGTTACAAGGTGATCAGGTTGTCCCCCGGGGGCTCACGGTTCTCATCCCCATTTTACCGATGAGGTAATTGAGGCCCAGAGAAGTGAAGCGACTTGCCCAGAGTCACACAGCTGACAATTGGCAGAGCCGGGATTTTGAACCCGTGACCTCTGATGCCAAAGCCCGTGCTCTTTCCATTGAGCCACGCTGCTTCTCTTTTAGACTGCTTTTAGACTGTGAGCCCACTGTTGGGTAGGGACTGTCTCTATGTGTTGCCAGTTTGTACTTCCCAAGCGCCTAGTACAGTGCTCTGCACATAGTAAGCGCTCAATAAATACGATTGATGATGATGTTATATAGATGCTTTGAAAAGAGAAGTCAGAAAAGTAGTTGGCTGTACATATGAGCCCCCTTCATCGGTATTAAGCATTTATTCCGTGTTTTTTGGTTGTTTTTTTTTTATATTTTATGGTGTTGGTGAAGCCCTTACTATGTGCCGAGCACTTTACTAAGTGCTGGGGTAGATTTATTCTGATGACTAGACACCTGTCCACGTGCTTTTTTTATTGTCTGTCTCCTACTTCTAGTCTGTGAGCCCGTTGTTGGGTAGGGACCATCTCCATATGTCGCCAACCTGTACTTCCCAAGCGCTTAGTACAGTGCTCTGCACACAGTAAGCGCTCAATAAATACGACTGAATGAATGAATGAATTTATGCATTCAGTCATTTGTTCCTATTTATTGAGCGCTGACTGTATGCAGAGCACTGTACCAAGCGCTTGGGAGAGTGCAGTCTAACAGTAAACTGACCCGTTCCCTGCTCACAACGAGCTTACATTCTAGAGAATTTGTACCAATCTGCCAATTCAATTCTGTCAATCTGCCAATTTGTACTTCCCAAGCGCTTAGTACAGTGCTCTGCACGTAGTAAGCGCTCAATAAATACGATTGAGGATGATGATAGAGAAGCAGCGTGGCCCAGTGGAAAGAGCCCGGGCTTTGGAGTCAGAGGTCATGGGTTCGAATCGCAGCCCCGCCAATTGCCAGCTGTGTGACTTCAGGCAAGTCGCTTCACTTCTCTGGGCCTCAGTTCCCTCATCTGGAAAATGGGGATTAGGACTGGGAGCCCTCCGTGGGACAACCTGGTCACCTTGTAACCTCGAATGGGGATTAAGACTGGGAGCCCCCCGTGGGACAACCTGATCACCTTGTAACCTCCCCAGCGCTTAGAACAGTGTTTTGCACATAGTAAGTGCTTAATAAATGCCATCATCATCATTATTATTATTATTATTAGAGGGACGAGCAGTTACCCTGTGCAGAGCGCTGTACCAAGCACGTGGGATACTACAACGAAACCGTTAAGTGACTTGCCCAAGGTCACACGGCAAGTGAGTGGTGGAACTAGGATTAGAACCCAGAGCCTTCTGACTCCCAGGCTGTGCTCTGTCCTCTAGGCCACATATCGTACAGTGCTTGGCACATAGTAAGCGCTTACCAAATACCATCATTATTATACAGGTACCTATCTTATACATCCCGTGACTCCCCCCCCCATCTGTAATTTAAACATCCGCTACGCTTGAAGATCCTGGAGGGCGGGGATTGCCTCTTTCAGTTCTTTTAGTTCAGTACAGTGCCCTGCGCCCAGATGCTCAATAAATGCCATCGATTGATTGCTTGGCCGAAAAGGATTAGGAAAAGTCGGGTCAGAATCAGAATTGCCGTTGAAGTGTATTTAGTTATTGGAAGGGAGGTGGCAATTCAGTTCCAACCTGGTTCACCCGCATCTGTGCTGGTCATGATGTCGGTGCTTAACAAAGACCACTATCGTTAGTCTTCTTATTCGGTTTTTTAAGCACTTACCGTGTGCCGAGCACTGGGGTAGTTTCAAATTAATTTCAAATTAATCAGGTCAGGCACAGCCCCTGTTCCTCATGAGGCTCCACAGTCGAGTAGGAGGGACAACAGGTATTGAGTCCTCATTTGACAGATGAGGTAACTGAGGCACAGAGAAGTCAGGTGATTTGTGCCAGGTCCCAAGGCAGGCACGTGGCGGAGGCAGGATTAGAACCCAAGTCTTCTGACTCCCTCCACTGTCTTGCTATTATTATTATTATTATTATTATGAGTTTTCAGCCCTGGGCTCATTTGGGATGAAGGACCTAAATTGGACCTTTAGGACTTGGGTTAGACCTATGTAGAATATCTGACATCTGCCTCTCCCCCCCACCCCCCAAACCTGGTAGACTCGACGTTCCCTGAGGGCAGGCATCGTGTCCGCGTACCCTATTGTATTATTATTATTAGAGGGACGAGCAGTTACCCTGTGAAAAGCGCTGTACCAAGCGCGTGGGATACTACAACGAAACCGTTAAGTGACTTGCCCAAGGTACAAAGCTCTCCTGCGTGCTTTGTACAGTGCTCTGCACCCATGTGCCGAGTAAATCACTTTCACTGATTTGAAATTTTACAATATTTTAATGTTTTTCTCCGAGTTGCTACTGAAATCTATTGAGAAAGTAGAGCACAGTATTATAGAGTTGTTTAATTGAACAGTTAATTAGCTCCCTGAAGGCAAGGAACTGTGTCTTTATTTCTTTATGCTCCCGCGGACCTGATACAGTGCTGTGCACATAGCATTCAGTCAGATTTACTGATGATGATGATGATGATTCATGCATTCAATCATATTTATTGAGCGCTTACTGTGTGCAGAGCACTGTACTAAGCGCTTGGGAAGTCCAAGTTGGCAAGATATAGAGACGGTCCCTGCCCAACAGCGGGCTCACAGTCTAGAAATGATGCGGGTGGGGAATGTTGTGGCGTATGTACTCTCAATCAGTCGTATTTATTGAGCGCTTACTGTGTGCAGAGCACTGTACTAAGCTCTCCCAAACAGTACCGTGCACACAGCACGCGCTCCACAAATACCCCTGATGGGTGAAGCGCCGGACATCTGGTGGTGCCCGTGAACTGGGGAAAGACTTCTGGTGGGTCTAGCCGCAGGTCCAATCAATCAATCAATCAATCGTATTTATTGAGCGCTTACTATGTGCAGAGCACTGTACTAAGCGCTTGGGAAGTACAAATTGGCATCACATAGAGACAGTCCCTACCCAACAGTGGGCTCACAGTCTAAAAGGGGGAGACAGAGAACAGAACCAAACATACCAACAAAATAAAATAAGTAGGATAGAAATGTACAAGTAAAATAAATAAATAAATAAATAGAGTAATAAATATGTACAACCATATACACATATATACAGGTCCAGCGTGCCTACGGCAGCCTAAAGATATTCTTGCTTTCTCTGTACCCCTGTGGACGTTATCGTACCCTCCCAAGCGCTTAGTACGCCCTGTGCTCGCCGTAAGTGCTCAATTGGTAGATTGGTAGATTGCTGCAGTTTTTCTGGGGACTTTATTTCACGTGACAAGTGGACACAACGTGGGATAATAGGTAATCCTTCCCCCTGCCCGAGTCCTTGTGCGGCCCCGCACGTTGTGAAGGAACCATTAGACTGTGAGCCCGCTGTTGGGTAGGGACCGGCTCCATACGTTGCCAACTTGTACTTCCCGAGCGCTCAATACAGTGCTCTGCGCGCAGCAAGCGCTCAGTAAATACGATTGAACGAATTAGGTGGCGAGCGGTCGGAGCCGGGGACGCCGGGGGTTCTGGCCAGCTGAGGACGGGCCCGCCGGGCTTCATGGCTTCTCCGTTTTCGACAAAATCCCGCCGACCTGGGAATTAAAAGGGGCAGCCCCGGGGGCTCCGCTTCCCTTTTCTCCCGCGGAGAGGGCTTGGATCGGGAAGGGGGTTAGGGAGGAGGCCCCCCCATGCAGGTTTGCGAAGGATGGGGGGTGGAGGGGCCGCTCCGATTTTCGTCCTCCCCACGGAAGAGGAGATGGAGACATCTGACGTCCCTAAGGCCCTCGTGATGATGCCACACCCCTGCCGCTCCACTTGAACATCGGGGTACTTGTTAATAATGATCATCTTAACGGACGATTATAATCATCATCATCATCATCAATCGTATTTATTGAGCGCTCACTATGTGCAGAGCACTGTACTAAGCGCTTGGGAAGTACAAATTGGCAACATATAGAGACAGTCCCTACCCAACAGCGGGCTCACAGTCTAAAAATAATAATTAAAAATAATAATAAACAATCACAAAGGCGGAAGCCACACGGCCTGCTGGAAGGAGCAAGGTCCAGGAGTTGGGAGGACCGGGTTGCTTGCCGTGGGGCCGTGGGCCGATCTGTACCGGTCTCGGTGCCTCAGTTGTCTTATCTGTAAAGTGGGGATTTAATATCTGTTCTCCCTTAGACTGCGAGCCCAAATAGGGGCTTCATATCTGGTTTCCTTCCCCCTTAGTGAGCCCCAAGTGGGACAGCGACTCTGGCTTGATTATCACGTATTTACCTCAGTGTTTGGCCCATAGTAAGTGCTTAGTATTTATTGATTTAATAAATACTATTTATTGATTTAATATCGGATTTAATGTCTGTTCTCCCTCCCCCTTTTAGACTGTGAGCCCAAATGGGGGCTTCATATCTGGTTTCCTTCCCCCTTAGACAGCGAGCCCCAAGTGGGACAGCGACCGTGTCTGGCTTGATTATCACGTATTTACCTCAGTGTTTGGCCCATAGTAAGTGCTCAGTATTTATTGATTTAATAAATACTATTTATTGATTTAATATCGGATTTAATGTCTGTTCTCCCTCCCCCTTTTAGACTGTGAGCCCAAATGGGGGCTTCATATCTGGTTTCCTTCCCCCTTAGACAGCGAGCCCCAAGTGGGACAGCGACTGTGTCTGGCTTGATTATCACGTATTTACCTCAGTGTTTGGCCCATAGGAAGTGCTCAGTATTTATTGATTTAATAAATACTATTTATTGATTTAATATCTGATTTAATACCTGTTCTCCCTCCCCCTTTTAGACTGCGAGCCGTAATGGGGGCTTCATATCTGGTTTCCTTCCCCCTTAGACAGCGAGCCCCAAGTGGGACAGCGACTGTGTCTGGCTTGATTATCACGTATTTACCTCAGTGCTTGGCCCATAGTAAGTGCTTAGTATTTATTGATTTAATAAATACTATTTATTGATTTAATATCTGTTCTCCCTCCCCCTTTTAGACTGTGAGCCCAAATGGGGGCTTCATATCTGGTTTCCTTCCCCCTTAGACAGCGAGCCCCAAGTGGGACAGCGACCGTGTCTGGCTTGATTATCACATATTTACCTCAGTGCTTGGCCCATAGTAAGTGCTCAGTATTTATTGATTTAATAAATACTATTTATTGATTTAATATCGGATTTAATATCTGTTCTCCCTCCCCCTTTTAGACTGTGAGCCCAAATGGGGGCTTCGTATCTGGTTTCCTTCCCCCTTAGACAGCGAGCCCCAAGTGGGACAGCGACCGTGTCTGGCTTGATTATCACGTATTTACCTCAGTGTTTGGCCCATAGTAAGTGCTTAGTATTTATTGATTTAATAAATACTATTTATTGATTTAATATCGGATTTAATATCTGTTCTCCCTCCCCCTTTTAGAGTGTGAGCCCAAATGGGGGCTTCATGTCTGGTTTCCTTCCCCCTTAGACAGCGAGCCCCAAGTGGGACAGCGACTGTGTCTGGCTTGATTATCACGTATTTACCTCAGTGTTTGGCCCATAGTAAGTGCTCAGTATTTATTGATTTAATAAATACTATTTATTGATTTAATATCGGATTTAATATCTGTTCTCCCTCCCCCTTTTAGACTGTGAGCCCAAATGGGGGCTTCATATCTGGTTTCCTTCCCCCTTAGACAGCGAGCCCCAAGTGGGACAGCGACCGTGTCTGGCTTGATTATCACGTATTTACCTCAGTGCTTGGCCCATAGTAAGTGCTTAGTATTTATTGATTTAATAAATACTATTTATTTGTTGATTTAATATCGGATTTAATATCTTGTTCTCCCTCCCCCTTTTAGACTGTGAGCCCATTGTTGGGCAGGGACCGTCTCTATATGTTGCCATCTATATGTTGCCATCAAGCGCTTAGTACAGTGCTCTGCACATAGTAAGCGCTCAATAAATACGATTGATGATGTTGATGATGATCTTGTACTTCCCAAGAGCTTAGTACAGTGCTCTGCACACAGTAAGCGCTCAATAAATACGATTGATTGATTGATTGAGCACTTACTGTGTGCAGAGCACTGTACTAAGCGCTTGGGAAGTACAAGTTGGCAACATCTAGAGACGGTCCCTACCCGACAGCGGGCTCACATTTTAGAAGGGGGAGACAGGCAACCAAACATATTAAGAAAATAAAATAAATAGAATAAATATGTACAAATAAAATAGAGTAATACATGCGTCCAAACATATATACGTATATACAGGTGCTGTGGGGAGGGGAAGGAGGTAAGGCCGGGGAGAGGAAGGAGGGAAATATCCCAGTCAGAGTGATTGCTGCCGTGGACCACACACTGTGCTAAACTCTGGGTTAGACTGTGAGCCCCGTGAGAGACAGGGATTGTATCAGACTTGATTAGCTTGTGTCTTCCCCCGTGCGTAGTATGGCACACAGTGAGCACTTGACAGATACCACCTATTATTAGTAGGCGCCAAGCACCATGCCAAGCTGTGGTGTAGACTGAGGAAACTGAGGCACAGAGAAGTTAAGTGACGTGCCCAGAGTCACACAGCAGCCGAGTGGTAGAGCTGGGGTTGACACCCTGACTCCCAATCCTGGGCTCTTTCTTCTAGGCCATGCTGCTTCCCTCTTGTCCTAAGGTTTATTTCATTACCCAGATTAATGGAAGCATATGGTAGGATGAATCACATTAATTAGTGCAGACTATTTTGTAAAGAAATGAGGACCGCTGCTCAGTTGTGTTCAGCGGTGAAGAGATTCGGCCTCTTGCGTGGATGGTGGAAATCCCAAATTTCGGGTCAGGTTTGAAGTTGGCATTTGAAGCTGTTTTGAATACGAACAGGGTACACCTGTTGGAGGTGATTCCTGACCTTTGGATCTTGCCGAATAGCGTTTTAAGACAACCTGGGTGCTTCCAAAACAGAATCTGAAATGATGTTGATGTTAGGGAAGAGAAGGAATTTCCAAACAATTCGAGACTTGAGAGCCCAAACAGATCTGGGGAGAGCCAGATTTATGAAAATTCAGGGAAAAATTAAGGTTTTGCATGAATTTAAGCCCGTATTTGAAGAAAGCGCCAGTCGGCCATCTCTGCCGCCTGCTTTTCTTCCAGTAATCAGTTTGCATTTTATTTTATGCCGTGCGGGGCCTGTATGGCAGTGGCATTGAAAATGGATGGAATGATATTGTTCTTTTGACCATTTAGCAAGGTGCACTTTAGGGCTAAACAAGGAGTGCTTAATGAGAAGGAGCGTGCCTAATGGCTAGAACATATGCCATAGAACATAACTGGGAGTCTAAAGGATTAGCCTTCTAATCCAGGCTCTGCCACTTGTATGTTGCGTGACCAGGGGCAAGTCACTTTTCTTCTCTTTGCTTTGGACACATCACCTGAAAAATGGGTTAAGACCCGTGTGGGATGGGGACTCTGTCCAATCCAATAATCTTGTATCCACTCCAGTGCTCAGTACAGTGCTTGACATATAGTTAGCTCTAAACAAATGCCATTAAAAATAATAATAATACTTCTAGAAACCACTGCTCACCAGGAATAAAATGCCCCCAAAGTACAATTGAGGCTTCGCAACCAGTTTATGATATTGAAGATCTGTCAATCATTCATGTTTCTTGAGCACTTTACTATATGCAGAACACTATAGTAAGCACTAAATACAATAGAATCGACAGATATAGTCCCTGCCCATAACGAGCTTACAGTCTAGAGGATGTTGTTAAAATGGATTTAGAGCATTTTAACTGTTGAAAAGCAGATTTTTTTTTTGGGGGGGGGGGTCTCCAAGTCCCAAGCATAGGAGATTACTTGTTGCCTCTGCAGTTCTTGATTTACAGCCTGGAAACTTTATAATTCGATCTAAGGATCAGCACTCTCAATTTATCTAACGTTTGGTTGTGCAGAGAATACTAATCTTTAAGAAGCAATTTTTTTTTGCGGGAGGGAAACAGCTAAAGGGAAAAGAAGAAAGCCAAAGCAGGGAGCGGGCATGGCGTAGAGGCTAGAGCTCAGGCCTGGGAATCAGAAGTTCGTGGGTAAATCCCAGCCCTGCCTCTTGTCTGCTGTGTGATCTTGGGCAAGTCACTTCACTTCTCTGTGCCTCAGTTACCTCATCTGTAAGATGGGGATCGAGACTGTGAGCCCCACGTGGGACGGGGACTGTTTCCACCCAAGCGCTCAGTACAGTGTCCGGCACATAGTGGGCACTTGACAGATGCCATAATTATTATTAGAGGTAGTAGTATTTAGAGTTAGGGTCAAAGAAATAGAGTGGCCAGATAGCCACGACTTCTTGGGACATCAGTCACTCAGTGATATTTATCGAACACTTACTGTGTGCAGAGCACGGTACCAAGCACTTGGGAGACTACGTTACAAATTAGTCCGGTGCTCTGCACACAGTAAGTGCTCAATAAATACGATTGAATGAACGAACAGAGTTGGCAGACACAGTCGCTGCCCACAGTGAGTCCACGGTCTAAAGGGGAACATGACTAGATTTTACTGAAATCACTGGATTTCTCACCGGATCCAGGCGGAGGGGACGGGTTCATTTTCACAAGATCGTACCTTCACAACATCGCTAAACCCCACCCTTTTCTCACCATTCCAGACTGCTACCACATTAATCCAGGCATTTATCCCGTCCTGCCTTGATTTACTCCGTCTGCCTCCTTGCTGACCTCCCTGCCTCCTGTTTGTCCGTACTTTGCTGCCTAAAGCAGTTTTCTGCAAGGGCGTTCAGGCCAGGTTCCCCACTCCTCAGGAACCTCCAGTGGTTGCCAATCCATCTCCGCATTAAACAGAAACTCCTTACCATCGGTTTTAAAAGCAATCAGTCACCTTGCCCCCTCCTATCTCACCTCGCTACTCTCCAACACAACCCAGCCCACACACTTCCCTCCTCTAATTCCAGCCTTCTCACTGTACCTCGATCTCCTTCTTCCAGACCTCCAGACTATAAGCTAGTCCAGCGCTTAGTGCTTCGCACGTAGTAAGCGCTTAACAAATGCCATCCTTATTATTATAAGCTGTGGGGAGGGAATGTACCTTTTTCATTATTATATTGTACTCTCCCAAGTGCTCCGCACGCAGTAATGAATGTCTTGAAACTCAGGATATGGAGACAATCCCAAGGTGACCTCTAAGAGCTTCCACGTACCAGCTAAGAGTTTTGACGGTGAAATTCAGGGCAAGCCTCATTGACAAGAATACGAATGAAACTAGAGGCAGAAAGAGGCAAATCAATATAGAAGGTTTCATGCCAGTGAATCCAGAAGCATTTGAAAAGAGAGGTTCCCACCCTTTGACCTCCATTGTCAGAGTTGATTCTCTAATTATTTTCATTTCTTTCCACAATCCTGGACAGTGTGCCGAAATCTTGTGACGGTGGATCCTCCGCCTCCTTCCCCCTCCACTCCCAAACACAAACACACGCACCCGTCCCTGAAATTAAAGACTTACTTTAGGAATGACTCGGAGTTGAAAAGGTCGAAGGGAATGCTGCTTAGCTGGAAGTGGGAAGAATAGCAGGTAGAAGCAGGTTGAGATGGAGAGCCTAGCAAGCTGTGGAAGGAGGGTAATGGTGTCGCACAGTGCTCAGTGCCCGGTGACACTTGTGAAGCCACTCTGGTTCTGTGCAGGGACTCATGGGGACATGAGAGCGTAAAGTCCTCCACTTTGGAGTAGCCCTCAGTAGCCTAAGAGGTCTGACAAGATTCTGGCCAGTAGCCTGTAGCTGATAGTAGCCCCCGCTCTAGGGTCTGGGCCTTTGTAGAGAGGCCATTGTCTCCTAGGCTTGAATTTTCCTCCCCGTTGTCTCCGAGGCTTGAATTTTCCTCCCCATTTTCTAGGGAGCTAGGGGATGAGGTCTCCCCCTTCTAGATTGTGAGCCCGTTGTTGGGATCGTCTCTATATGTTGCCGAGCGCTTAGTACAGTGCTCTGCGTACCTTAAGTGCTCCAAAAAATGCGATTGAATGAATGAATGAGGTGAGATTTGACTGGGGGCGGAGGGGAAAGGACTCGCCATTTACCTCCTTGGTTCCCCCTTGGCTGTTGGATTCTCCAGAAAATAACAAAAAATTAAGTGCGTGCCGTGTAGTTGAAACAGAGAGAAGCAGTGTGGCCTACTGGATAGAGCACCAGTCTGGGGGTGAGAAAGTCCTGGGTTCTAATCGTGGCGGTGCCACTTGTCTGCTGTGTGACCTTGGGTAAGTCACTTAGCTTCTCTGCCTCAGTTATCTCATCTGGAAAATGTGGATTAAGACTGTGGGCCCCATGGGGGAGAGGGGCTGTGTCCAACCTGATTTGCCTGTATCTACCCCAGTGCCCACCACATAGAAGTACTTAACAAACACCACGATTATTATGATCATAAATTTTGGCAATGTCGCGTCCTGGCTTTCGTGGAGCATTTGGCCCATCAGTCACTCGTACTAAGCACTGTACTAAGCAAGTGGGAAAGTCCAATATAGCAGTTGGTAGACCCGTTCCCGGCCCACGGTGAGCTTTTTTTTTTTCTTTTTCAGGTCGCTGGTTTAGGAAACGTTCCAGTTAACTCAGGAGTTGTGTATTTTATGACAGGCCTTAGTCTTCTAAAATAATCTGCATTGCCCGTATCCCCCCCGAACTAGCGTGTTTCCGAAGTTAAGCTAAATACGCCTCCCTTTCTGGGAAGTGCCAAGCCTGTAATCTTGTCACCGGGCCCTGCGGAGCCTTCCTTTCTCAAGGCTGGGCCGGGGGAGGGTAATATGAGGCCCCTGCTTTCGTTGTCGTGATCATTTCTGTGGCGGTCACACCCTGATTCTGTACATGCCAGTTTGTAAAATTCAGCGCGTGCTCGCGGGTGTGTAGATGGACTTCCATCGGACCGTATTTTATTTTTTTTAATGGCACTGTTAAGTGCTTACTATGTGCCAGGCATTGTATGAAGTGCTGGGTTAAATATGAGACAGGTTGGACACAGTCCAGATAATAATGGCATTTATTAAGTGTTTACTGTATTCAAAGCACTGTTCTAAGCGCCGAGCACTTTTCTAAACGCTGAGCACTGTTCTAAGCTCCGACTCACAGTCTTAACCCCCATTTTACAGATGAGGGCTCTGAGGCTCAGAGAATCAATCAGTCGTATTTATCGAGCGCTTACTGTGTGCAGAGCACTGTACTAAGCGCCTGGGAAGTACAAGTTGGCAACATATAGAGACAGTCCCTACCCAGCAGTGGGCTCACAGTCTAAAAGGGGGAGACAGAGAACAAAACCAAACATACTAACAAAATAAAATAAATGGAATTGATATGTACAAGTAAAATAAATAAAATAAATGAATGAATGAATGAATGAATGAATGAATGAATGAATAAAAATCAAGAGAAGTGAAATGACTTTCCCAAAGTCACAGAGCAGACAAGTGGTGGACCCGGGATTAGAATCTAAGTCCTTTGATATAGAGACAGTCCCTACCCAGCAGTGGGCTCACAGTCTAAAAGGGGGAGACAGAGAACAAAACCAAACATACTAACAAAATAAAATACATAGAATAGATATGCACAAGTAAAATAAATAAATAAATAAATAAATAAATAAATAAATAAATAAATAAATAAATAAATAGAGTGAATGAATGAATGAATGAATGAATAAATGAATAAAAATCTAGAGAAGCGAAATGACTTTCCCAAAGTCACAGAGCAGACAAGTGGTGGACCCGGGATTAGAATCCAAGTCCTTCGACTCTCGGGCTCTTTCCCACTAGGCCATGCTGTCTCTGTAGACTGTAAGCTCACCGTGGGCAGGGAATGTCTGCTTATTGCTACACTTTATCCCCCCAAGCACTTGGTACAGGGCTCTGCACAGAGTAAGTGCTCAGTAAATACAATTGACTGCTTCTCAGTTTGTGTAGCATACCTCATTTGTAAATACCTGTGCTGTCATTCCATATCTAAAAATAGTAATAATAATAATAATAATGGTACTTGTTAAGAGCTTGCTATGTGCCAAGCTCTGTTCTAAGCACTGTCTCTCATAATAATAATAATAATAATAATGATGGCATATATTAAGCGCTTACTATGTGCAAAGCACTGTTCTAAGCGCTGGGGTATAGATAAAAGGTAATCAAGTTGTCCCACGTGGGGCTCACAGACATGGGACTCACAGTCTAAATCTCTATTTTACGGACGAGGGAACTGAAGCCCAGGGAAGTGAAGTGACTTGACCAAGGTCACACAGCAGACATATGGCGGAGCCGGGAATAGAACCCAGGTCCCGGCTTCCAGGCTCTTGCTGCACCCACTAAGCCACACCGCTTCTCAACTACAAACCCATTGGGTGCCTACTTACTTTTTTTTGGCACTCGTGGTGGTGAGTGTGAGCATGTGTGGGTGCGTGCTAATGATGATTCTCTTCGCCGCGTCTGACGGCAGTTGCTGTGTTGTGCTGCTGGTTTTTTGCGGAATGCAAATTCAGGAAATTTGAAGGAACGGCTTGGCCCCGTAGAAGAAAACAAACAAAATCTACTTGTTTTGGCCCCACTCTTCTCCATGAAGGCTATTTATAGAGAGTCATTTATAAGAAAAATGAGTTCCACTCTGACTTAAGCAGCTTTAAAACCGATCGTGTTTTATCGCCGCGGAAGTCATCGTGCTTCTTCCCGCACAGAATTTTTTAGTTGGCGTATGGAGATTTTTAACAAACCTTTGCGTCTGGTACTAATAACAGTAATAATAACTGTGGTATTTGTGTGGTTTCTATGTGCCGGGCACTGTCCTAACTACTGGGGTAAGTACAATATAACCGGGTTAGACACAGTCATCCCCCACATGGGCATCTCGGTCTCGGGGGAAGGGAGAACAGGTATTGAGTCCCCATTTTACCGATGTGGAAACTGAGAGCAATTATCTGCCCACTTTTGGGTAGGGACTGTCTCTATATGTTGCCAACTTGTACTTCCCAAGTGCTTAGTACAGTGCTGTGCACACAGTAAGCGCTCAATAAATACGATTGATGATGATGATGCCCCAGTTCATTCAGCAGGTGAGTGACTGGTCTTTCTGGGATATTTACATAGCTCTGTATAAGTATATAGTGATGGAATTTTTTGTTGTTGTTGATCATAGCTTAATGGTCCAGACTGTAAGCTCCCTCTTGACTTTTAGCTTGTTGTGGGCAGGGAACGTGTGTACCAACTGTGTTACGTTGTACACTTCCGTGCCTTTAGAATGGTAGGGCCATTCCACACCCTATCTCCCTCCTACCCTTCCTTTCCAAACTCCTAAAACGAGTCATCTACACTCGGTGCCTAGAATTGCTAAAGTCCAACTCTCTCCTGGACCCCCTCCAATCTGGCTTCCGTCCCCTACGCTCCACCGAAACTTCTCTCTCAAAGGTCACCAATGACCTCCTTCTTGCCAAATCCAACGGCTGCTACTTCTGTCCTAATCCTCCTTGACCTCTCAGCTGCCTTCAACACTGTGGACCGTCCCCTTCTCCTCAACACGCTATCCAACCTTGGCTTCACAGACTCCGTCCTCTCCTGGTTCTCCTCTTATCTCTCTGGCTGTTCATTCTCAGTCTCCTTTGCGGGCTCCTCCTCCCCCTCCCATCCCCTTACCGTAGGGGTTCCTCAAGGGTCAGTTCTTGGTCCCCTTCTGTTCTCCATCTAGACTCACTCCCTTGGTGAACTCATTCGCTCTGTGAACTCATTCTCTCCCACGGCTTCAACTATCATCTCTATGCTGATGACACCCAAATCTACATCTCTGTCCCTGCTCTCTCTCCCTCCCTCCAGGCTCGTATCTCCTCCTGCCTTCGGGACATCTCCATCTGGATGTCTGCCCGCCGTCTAAAACTCAACATGTCTGAGACTGAGCTCTTTATCTTCCCTCCCAAACCCTGCCCTCTCCCTGACTTTCCCGTCACTGTAGACGGCACTGCCATCCTTCCCGTCTCACAAGCCCGCAACCTCGGTGTCATCCCTGACTCTGCTGTCTCGTTCACCCCACACATCCGATCCGTCACCAGAACCTGCCGGTCTCACCTCCACAACATCGCCAAGATCCGCCCTTTCCTCTCCATCCAAACCGCTACCTTGCTGGTTCCATCTCTCATCCTATCCCGACTGGATGACTGCATCGGCCTCCTTTCTAATCTCCCATCCTCCTGTCTCTCCCCGCTTCAGTCTATATTTCACTCTGCTGCTGGGATTGTCTTTCTGCAGAAGCGCTCTGGGCATGTCACTCCCTTCCTCAAAAATCTCCAGTGGTTGCCTATCAACCTTCGAATCAAGCGAAAAACTCCTCACTCTCGGCTTCAAGGCTCTCCATCACCTCGCCCCCTCCTACCTCACCTCCCTTCTCTCCTCCTGCAGCCCAGCCCACACCCTCCGCTCCTCTGCCGCTAACCTCCTCACCGTGCCTCGTTCTCGGCTGTCTCGCCGTCGACCCCCGGCCCACGTCCTACCTCTGGCCTGGAATGCCCTCCCTCCGCCCATCCGCCAAGCTAGCTCTCTTCCTCCCTTCAAGGCCCTGCTGAGAGCTCACCTCCTCCAGGAGGCCTTCCCAAACTGAGCCCCCCTTTTTCTCTCCTCCTCCTCCCCTCCCCATCGCCCTCTGCCCTACCCCCTTCCTCTCCCCGCAGCACTTGTATATATTTGTACATATTTATTACTCTATTAATGATGTGTATATAGCTATAATTCTATTTATTCTGATGGTATTGACACCTGTCTACTTGTTTTGTTGTCTGTCTCCCCCTTCTAGACTGTGAGCCCGTTGTTGGGTAAGGACCGTCTCTATATGTTGCTGATTTGTACTTCCCAAGTGGTCTGCACACAGTAAGCGCTCAGTAAATACGATTGAATGAATGACTTTGATACAGTGCTCTATACACAAGTGCTCAGTAAATAGGATTGATTGATTGGAAGTGAATAGATTCACAGAAGAGAATTTCTACCTTGCCGTGGAAATGGGGGGATTCTTAACGGTAGAGTTAGGGAAACGGAAACCACCGACTTCTAAGGTCTGTAGTTTGGCTTTTGCCGTTTCTCTCACAAATGAAATTTGCTTCAAGGACAGTGGTGGGTCATTAGGCCGTCACAAGTCACTTTTTCATGTCTATTGCGGGCCTAGTGTTTGAAGTCGAGGTAACCGTCAGCGAACAAAGGCCCTTTGGTCGGGTAACAAACCTTTGACCTGCTGAGGAGAAGTAGTTTCTTTCGTCCTTGGTATTGCCAACCTCGGCGGCAGGCTGGGTTTATAACAGAGCCTATCCCGTGCACCACCCCGTCTCCGATAATCCCCATACGGTTCGTTGCCTTAACCTGTGGAAAACCCTCCGGGGCAGCAAGTGCACCGAGGTCTCATTCCTGTGGTCCCAGAATTCACACGCACAATTATTAAGAAGTTTACAGCGTATCCTTGGCGTTATCGCGCTCACTCAACCCACACGTTCAATCTGTCACCGAATCCTGTCCGTCCAGCCTTCTCGACATCACGAAAATCCACCCTCCCCACTCCTTCCAAGCGGCTGCCCTGGTGATCCAACCACTGGTCGTGCTCTTACAGTGCTCTGCACATAGTAAGCGCTCAATAAATACGATCGATGATGATGACCGTGTCCTGCATCAGCCTCCTCACTGACCTCCCTGCTTCCCGTCTCTCCCCACTCCCAGTCCATACTTCATTCTGCCGCACGGACCATTTTTCTACAAAACCTCTCCGTCCGCGTTTCCCCACCCCTCAAGTTTCTCCGGTGGTTGCCCGTCCACCTTGGCATCAAACAAAAACTCCTTACCTTAAGCCTTCGATCACCTTGCCCCCTCCGACCTTACCTCTCTGAGTGCAAAGCAGCGAGGCTCCATGGAAAGAGCCCGGGCTTGGGAGTCAGAGGTCCTGGGTTCAAGTTCCGGCTCCGCCACTTGTCAGCTGTGTGACTTTGGGCAAGTCACTTCACTTCTCTGGGCCTCAGTTACCTCATCTGTAAGGTGGGGATTAAGACTGTGAGCCCCCCGTGGGACAGCCTGGTCACCTTGTATCCTCCGCAGCGCTTAGAACAGGGCTTTGCACATAGTAAGCGCTTAACAAATGCCATCATTATTATTATTATTATTATTACAACCCAGCACTCTCACTTGGCACCTCAAATACCAGCCTACACACTGTACTTCGACCTGGTCTGTCTCACCACCAGTCCCTCTCCCACCGTGTGACCTGAAAGTCCCTACCACCCTACCCCTCGCCACGCTCTCTACCTCACTAAAGTCACACGTCCTTCGTTAAAGTCACACGTCCTTCAAGAGGCCTCCCCTGGCTAACCCCTAATTTCCCCTCCACCCTCTCCCTTTTGTGTTGCCCTGCCACTTGGATTTGAACCCTTTAAGCACTTGATTGACTCATTCAGTTCATTCCTTCATTCGTACTTACTGAGCGCTTACTATGTGCAGAGCACTGTACTACGCTCCCGGGAGCGTTGTACAATAGACACATTCTGTGCCCACAACAAGCCAACAGTCTAGAGGGAGTTTAAAGTCTAGAACAATGAAAAAGATTTAACACAATACCAAGGTTTTTGGTATGCGCTTACCGTGGGCCTGGCACTGTACTAAACGTTGGGGCGGATGCATGTCTAATCATATTGGACACAGTCCATGTCCCACATGGGGCTCTCAGCCTTAATCCCCATTTTGTAGATGAGGTAATTTAGGCCCAGAGAAGTGAAGTGACTCGCCCAAGGTCACAAAGCAAACAAGCGGCAGATCCTCAGATCCTCTCATATCCGTATAGTCTCCCCCGTAAATCTGCAAGCTACTTTTTTTTTTTTTTTTTTTAGTGGTTTTAAGTGCTTACAATGTGCCGGTCACTGTATTAAGCTCTGGGGTAGATACAGGCTAATCAGGTTGGACACAGTCTTAATCTCCATTTTACAGACTAGGTAACTGAGGCCCGGAGAAGTGAAGTGACTTGTCCAAGGTTACACAGCAGACAGGTGGCAGAGCCAGGATTAGAATGTAGGTCCTTTGGAGTCCCAGGCCCGTGCCCTGTCATCATCATCATCATCATCAATCGTATTTATTGAGCGCTTACTATGTGCAGAGCACTGGACTAAGCGCTTGGGAAGTACAGATTGGCAACATATAGAGACAGTCCCTACCCAACAGTGGGCTCACAGTCTAAAAGGGGGAGACAGAGAACAAAACCAAACATACTAACAAAATAAAATAAATAGAATAGAAGTGTACAAGTAAAATAAATAGAGTAATAAATATGTACAAACATATATACATATATACAGGTGCTGTGGGGAAGGGAAGGAGGTAAGATGGGGGGGATGGAGATGTGAGCAGGGAACGTTTCTACTGACTCTGTTATGGTATACTCTCCCGAGTGCTTAGTACAGTACTCAGCACACACTAAGTGCCCAATAAATACCGTCGATTGATGGATCGATCTGGCTAGAGGAGCAGAAATCAGGCTTCTCGAGGCTGAGTCCAAGGCCCACCCGTCGTCCCAGTGACCGCTTCAGTAGCCCCGGACCCTCCCGAGGTTCTGCGGACACCTCGCTGCGGCTGCTGTCCTTTTAAAGTCATTTTCTGGTAAAGAGCACGATAATTCAGTTTTCTCAAATATTTAGTCTTTAGTATTATCATGCTAGCGTTGAAGCATCAAGTGACTCTAGCTGTGCTACTGTATTTCCATTAATTGATGCCTTATTAACATTCTTCCCAACTCACCAGCTCACGGCTGTCTTCGCAGGCAGATTGCTTTGTAGACAGATTGCTTTCATTTACATGGCGCATGCCATTATGTAATAGATTGGGAAACAGGACTTTTTGTCAGGCTCTCCAGCTGGGAAAATTGTTGCCTTTAAAAAATGAAATGCTTCTGAGAGCCTGCAAGGCAGAGTTGTGTTTTTTTTTTTCAATCCAGATTTTGCTAATCTTGCTCAACTGTGGCCAACTGTGGCAGCCCTCTAAGGAAACTCTTTGAAACTGTCGTCTTCAGAAAGCTGGAGGTCATGGAAAAATATATATTTTTCTAAGTGTATGTATGTGTAAATGTAAATATGTTTAGAGAATATTCTCAAAGTATATTTAGAGAAGCAACATTAGTAGACGGATTACGGGCCTTGGTAATAGAATGACCTGAATGCTAATCCCGGCTCTGCCGCTTGTTTGCTTTGTGACCTTGGGCGAGTCACTTCACTTCTCTGGGCCTAAATTACCTCATTTACAAAATGGGGCTGAGAGCCCTATGTGGGACATGGACTGTGTCCAACATGATTAGACATGTATCTGCCCCAATGCTTAGTACAGTGCCAGGCACATGGTAAGTGCATGCCAAAAACCTTGGTATTGTGTTAAATCCTTTTCATTGTGCTAAACCTATTTGGTTCTCTAGTGATTGTATCACTGCAGAAGCACTTATGTACAGATCTGTAATTTATGTTAATGTCTGTCCCCCCTTCTGGACTGTAAGATCATCTGGGGCAGGGAATATCTGATTATTGTTATACTGTGCTCTCCAAAGCGCTTAGTACAGTGCTCTGTCCACAGTAAGCGCTCAGGAAATAAGATTAAGTTGCCTGGAAGTGTACAGTGGGATTAGTAGACATGATCCCTGCCCTGAAGGACTTTTAATCTAGCCCATAAAATCAATTACAGATAGAAGGAAGGAATGGAGTGTACCAGATATGTCAATAAATGCTCCTGGGTGTGAGTCCCCAGGTCTTTAGGTGGTGTGGGAAGACTGACATCGCAGTAGATGGGGGTCTAAAATGAGGAGATGAGAAGTTAATCGTGGAAGGCCTCCCGGAGGAGATGTGATTCCAGAAAGGCTTTGGAGAGGAGAGTGGTGATCGGTCGGTCAGTGGGAAGGGCGAGGGGATTCCTGGCAGCCATGGCGGGGCGAGCAGGACGTTAGCGGTGGGAGAGAGGAAAGTGAGGCAGAGTGAGTAGCTAATAATAGTAATAATAATAATGGTATTTGTTAAAGCGCTTATTATGGGCCTGGCACTGTACTAGGCCCCGAGATAGCAGGTTGGGACACGGTCCACGTCCCACACGGGGCTCACAGCTTTAAATCCTCATTCCCCGGATGAGCTCATTGAAGCACAGAGAAGTGAAGTGAGTTGCCCCCTGTCACCCAGCAGACAGGTCCTCAGTCTCCCGGGCCCGCGGTCTTTTCACTAGGCCGTGCTGCTTAGTTTGAGGTGAATTAAGAGTGTGATCTGGGATGTATAAGGAGAAAGTGGATAAGTCAGGAGTGCGTGGTCAGGCATTTGTTTGACTTGGGGAGTATCAGGTAACCGTTAAAGGTTTTTGAGTGGAGAGATCTTCTGAAAGGTAGTGCAAAATAATAATAATAATGGTATCTGTTAAGCGCTATGTGCCACGCATTGTTCTAAGCCCTGGGGTAGTTGCAAGGTTATCAGCTGGTCCCTTGTGGGGCTCACAGTCTTAATCCCCATTTTACAAATGAGGTGATTGAGGCACAGAGAAGTTAAGTGACTTGCCCAGAGTCACAGAGCTGATAAGTGGCGGAGCTGGGATGAGAATAATAATAATGGTATCTGTTAAGCGCTATGTGCCACGCATTGTTCTAAGCCCTGGGGTAGTTGCAAGGTTATCAGCTGGTCCCCTGTGGGGCTCACAGTCTTAATCCCCATTTCACAAATGAGGTGATTGAGGCACAGTGAAGTTAAGTGACTTGCCCAGAGTCACAGAGCTGATAAGTGGCGGAGCTGGGATGAGAACCGACGACCTCCGACTCCCGAGCCCGGGCTCTTTCCACCAAGCCACACTGCTTAGCGTAGCCACGCTGATCACGGTTCAGGCAGCTGGATGGTAAAGCGTGGCCTGGAGAGAGGAGGGACTGGAGTCAGGGAGGTCAGGGAGGAGACTCTGACGGTAAACGGGAATACCTGTCGTGTGAACATAATGGGGAAGGAGCATGGTCTAGTGGAAAAAGCGCGGGCCTGGGACTCAGAAAATCTGGGTACTGATCCCGGCCCCGCCACTCATCGCTGTGTGACCTTGGACAAGTCACTTCCCTGCTCCATCTCTCAAGTCCCTCATCTTCAAAAAGGGTATTCAACCCCTGTTGTCCCTCCTACTTAAACTGCGAGCCCCACGTGGGACGGGGACCGTGTCCGACCTAATTACTCGCATCTACCTCCGTTCTTGGAGCAGTGCTTGTCACATGGTGAGCGCTTGATAGCGTAATGATTAAAAAAGGAGGAGAAAGGGCAGAGGCAGAGAGGTAGGTTTGGGAGTCATTGTCCTAGATTTGGCAGCGGAAGTCTTGGGGCCGGTCGCGTTCCCCGTGGGACGGAGAAGAGAAAGGGACATCCTCGGGGGACATCCGCGATTAGCAAGTAAGAGCCGTCGGCTGAAGAAACCAAGGAGGATCAACCAGAGTGGTAAGAGGAGAGGACTAACTATGTCTGAAAATCCAAGGATTTTTTTTTCTTCTTTTTTTAACTGGTATTTAAGAACTTATTATGTGCCAGGCACTAAACTAAGTGCTGGGGTGGATACAAGATGATCAGGTTAGACACAGTCCGTGTTCCACGTGGGGCTCACAGTCTTAATCCCCATTTTACGGTTGGGGTAACTGAGGCACAGAGAAGCAACTTGCCCAAGGTCACACACCAGACAGGTGGCAGAGTGGGGATGAGAACCCAGGTCCTCTGGTTGCCAGAGCCAGGCTCTTTCCACTAGACCGTGCTGCCTCTCTTAGTAATAATAATGATGGCATTTAAGTGCTTACCATGTGCGAAGCACTGTTCTAAGCACTGGGGGGGGATACAAGGCGATTGGGTTGTCCCACGGGGGGCTCACGGTCTTAATCCCCATTTTACAGATGAGGTAACCGAGGCCCAAAGAAGTGCCCTCCCTCTGCCCCTCCGCCAAGCTAGCTCTCTTCCTCCCTTCAAGGCCCTGCTGAGAGCCCACCTCCTCCAGGAGGACTTCCCAGACTGAGCCCCTTCCTTCCTCTCCCCCTCGTCCCCCTCTCCATCCCCCCCATCTTACCTCCTTCCCTTCCCCACAGCACCTGTATATATGTATATATGGTTGTACATATTTATTACTCTATTTATTTATTTATTTTACATATTGTACATATTTATTACTCTATTTATTTATTTATTTTACTTGTACATTTCTATCCTATTTATTTTATTTTGTTGGTATGTTTGTTTCTGTTCTCTGTCTCCCCCTTTTAGACTGTGAGCCCACTGTTGGGTAGGGACTGTCTCTATGTGTTGCCAATTTGTACTTCCCAAGCGCTTAGTACAGTGCTCTGCACATAGTAAGCGCTCAATAAATACGATTGATTGATTGATTGATTGAAGTGACTTGCCCAGAGTCACACAGCTGACAGGTGGCGGAGGCGGGATTAGAACCCATGACCTCCGACCCCCGAGCCCCTGCTGTTTCCACCGAGCCACGCTGCGTCTCCTCAGGTTAGTTGGCGTTTCACCAGGGCGGTAGCCTACTGTGTCGAAGGCAGCCGAGAGGTTGAGGAGAATAATCAGGAGAGAGTTGAAGTCATTCGAGTTGGGAAGTAAAGGAATTTATTAGTTGCCTCCGAGGGAAGGATCCGGTGCTTGAACTGGGCGGATAATGGGCTGGAGAGGGTCGAGATGGGAAACACATCCGCGGATACAAATGCAGGCAGTAACCTCTCCTCCTAACCATTTTTTTGCTTACTATGTGCCAGGCACTGATAATCCGGTTGGACACAGTCCCTATCCCACAGGAACTCCCAGTCTTAATCCCCATTTGACAGATGTGGCAACTGAGGCCCAGAGAAGTGAAGCGATCTGCCCCAGGTCACCCGGCAGACAAGTGGACGATCCGGGAGCAATCTGTAGAGGTCAGCTCTCTCGTGGCTCAGTGGAAAGAGCACGGGCTTTGGAGTCAGAGGTCATGGGTTCGAATGCCGCTCCGCCAGTTGTCAGCTGTGTGTCTTTGGGCAAGCCACTTAACTTCTCTGTGCCTTAGATACCTCATCTGTAAAATGGGGATTAAAACTGTGAGCCCCCCCAGGACAACCTGATCACCTTGTAACCTCCCCAGCGCTTAGAACAGTGCTTTGCACATAGTAAGTGCTTAATAAATGCCATCATTATTATTATTATTATTATCTGTGCATCACTGTTTATGGACTTAATTGCATGTTTGTTTTTATCGTTTGTGAGCATGATCTCAGCATCTCTACTATAATAATAATAATAATGGCATTTGTTAAGCGCTTACTGTGTGCAGAGCACTGTTCTAAGCGCTGGGGGGGATACAAGGTGATCAAGTTGCCCCACGTGGGGCTCACAGTCTTAATCCCCATTTTACAGGTGAGGGAACTGAGGCTCTGAGAAGTTAAGCGACTTGCCCAAGGTCACACAGCGGACATGTGGCGGAGTTGGGACTCGAACCCATGACCTCTGACTCCAAAGCCCGTGCTCTTTCCAACGAGCCACTGCTTCTCTACTACTACCGGTTGTGGTTTTTGTTGGGGGTTTCCTCTGGTGCCTGGCACTGTACTGAGTGCTGGGGTTAGTTACCAGAAAATCCAGTGAGATCCAGTCCCTGTCCCACATGGGGCTCATGGTCTAAGGGGGAAGGAGGATAGGCTTTTAATCCCCATTTTACCAATGAGGAAACTGAGGCCGAGAGAAGCGCAGTGACAGGCGCACGGACGCACAGCAGGTTTATTGTTGTGTCGTACTCTCGCAAGCACGTACATAGAACAGTGTTCTTCACACAGTAAGCGCTCAATAAATACAATTAGATGAAAAAGTGGTGGAGCCAGGGTTGGAACCCAGGTCTCCTGACTCCCAGCCCTGGGCTCTTTCCATTAATTCATTCAATCATATTTATTGAGCGCTTACTGTGTGCAGAGCACTGTACTAAGCGCTTGGGAAGTACAAGTTGGCAACATCTAGAGACGGTCCCTACCCAACAGCGGGCTAACAGTCTAGAAGCGGGAGACAGACAACAAAACAAAATGTATTAACATTTATTAAGCGCTTAGTATGTGCCTGGCATATAGTAAGCCCACTGTTGGGTTTATTGAGCGCTTACTGTGTGAAGAACACCGTACTATGTGCTTGTGAGAGTACAATACAACAATAAACCTGCTGTGTGTCCGTGCGCAAATCACTGCACTTGAATGTCCCTTTTGCCAGCCCTTATCGATCCTGTCAATCGATCGGTGATATTTATTGAGCGCTTACTACAAGCAGAGCACTGTGCTAAGCGCTTGGGAGGGTAAGCCACGACAGAATTAGCGGACGTGTTCCCCACAAACAGGCTCTCAGAAGGCAGGGGCCGTACCTAACTCTGCTAAAGCAACATCCTCAGATAACGCCTCTTTCTGAGCACTTATTATGTGTGAAATATTAAATTGGGCACTTGGAAGTATCATCATCATCATCAATCGTATTTATTGAGCGCTTACTATGTGCAGAGCACTGTACTAAGCGCTTGGGAAGTACAAATTGGCAACATATAGAGACAGTCCCTGCCCAACAGTGCGCTCACAGTCTTAAAGGGGGAGACAGAGAACAAAACCAAACATACTAACAAAATACAATAAATAGAATAGATATGTACAAGTAAAATAAATAGAGTAAAAAATATGTACAAACATATATACAAGAAAAAGACAAGATCTCTGATATGTTTGTACGCATTTATTACTCCATTTATTTATTTTACTTGTACATATTTTAGACTGTGAGCCCACTGTTGGGTAGGGACTGTCTGTATACGTTGCCAATTTGTACTTCCCAAGTACAGTGCTCTGCACATAGTAAGCGCTCAATAAATACGATTGATGATATTCTATTTTATTTTGTGAGTATGTTTAATAAATAGAATATGTAAATATCACCGATGGATTGACAGGATCGATAAGGGCTGGCAAAAGGGACATTCAGGTGGGTGAACTAACACTGACAAATCCTCTTTATTATTGTAAGAGCCCCCAAGCCAGGTGTCACAGGTTGTACATTGTTGTTGTGTTATACTATTGTACAAGGGCTTTGCACACAGTAGGCGCTCCGATTGATGGTATTCTATTTTATTTTGTTAGTATGTTTAATAAATAGAATATGTAAATATCACCGATAGATTGACAGGATCGATAAGGGCTGGCAAAAGGGACATTCAGGTGGGTGAACTAACACTGACAAATCCTCTTTATTATTGTAAGAGCCCCCAAGCCAGGTGTCATAGGTTGTACATTGTTGTTGTGTTATACTATTGTACAAGGGCTTTGCACACAGTAGGCGCTCAGTAAATACGATTGACTGAATGATTTGTACGTGATCAGGAAGGAGGGAATTAATTGGAGAATGACCCGGAGATATGTGTAGGAGAGCTGGCGATGTTCTTAAAGCTGAGGTCGAGGGGCTTACAGTCTAAGAGGTGAAGCACAAGAGTTAAAACACGAGAGTAGCTATAAATAGGAGATAGTGCACCGAAAAAGGACTGTGGTTAGCCTACCAATTAAATCATCGGCGACCGAACTGAAACTGTCATCTTGGGCTTGAGCAAAGTGGTAAGGGCCTATTTGAGGGTAGCCAGTGAAAGAGAAGTCTCGGGAATTGGAGAATAGTCAGGTTTGGGCCAGGGGATGGGCCCTCCTTGTCTTCCTGTTGGGAAAGACTTCTGGAGGAGCTGGGTTCTAATCCCACTTGTCCGCCGGGAGACCTTGGGCCTCCTCCGTGCAACGGTCCCCTCGTCTGTGAAATGGGGATGAAGGCTACGGGCTTCCTATGGAACAGGGATCGGGTCCAACCTGATTAGCTTGTATCTGCCCCAGACCTTAGTACCGGGCCCGGCACATAATAAGCGCTTAACAAATACGCTATCCAAAGGGAAAAAAAATAAAGGGGTAATGTGAGTAGCCGCTTGGATGAAGGAAGGGAAAGGAGTTGGCGCGGCTGGGTGTGGGAAGGGATGGATTGGGAAAGCCGTCTTCCCTGTCAGAGGGGGAGCGAGCCGGGAATGACAAGGCCGGGAAGTGGGGAGGTTTCTCTCAGGATCGGACTCAGAGTGGCCCTGACTCTCACGCGTGGCAGATAGAGCACGGGCCTGGGAGTGGGGACCTGGGTTCTAATCCCCTCTCCATCACTTGTCGGCTGTGTGACCTTAGTCAGGTCACTTCCCTGGACCTCAGTTCTCTCCTCCGTAAAATTGAGCCCGTGAGCCCCTTGTGGAATAGGGTCTGCATCCAGTCTGAATTGCTTTGCATTCATTCAGTCAGTCGTGTTTATTGAGCGCTTACTGTGTGCAGAGCACTGTACTAAGCGCTTGGGAAGTACAAGTTGGCAACATACAGAGACGGTCCCTATCAATCAAGCAATCATCATCATCATCAATCGTATTTATTGAGCGCTTACTATGTGCAGAGCACTGTACTAAGCGCTTGGGAAGTACAAATTGGCAGCATATAGAGACAGTCCCTACCCAACAGTGGGCTCACAGTCTAAAAGGGGGAGACAGAGAATAAAACCAAACATACTAACAAAATAAAATAAATAGGATAGATATGTACAAGTAAAATAAATAAATAAAGAGTAATAAATATGTACAACCATATAAACATATATACAGGTGCTGTGGGGAAGGGAAGGAGGTAAGATGGGGGGATGGAGGGGGGATGAGGGGGAGAGGAAGGAAGGGGCTCAGTCTGGGAAGGCCTCCTGGAGGAGGTGAGCTCTCAGCAGGGCCTTGAAGGGAGGAAGAGAGCTAGCTTGGCGATCAATCAATCAATTGTATTTATTGAGCGCTTACTGTGTGCAGAGCACTGTACTAAGCGCTTGGGATGTACAAGTTGGCAACATACAGAGACGGTCCCTATCCAACAGTGGGCTCACAGTCTAGAAAGGGGAGACAGCACAGAACAAAACATATTAACAAAATAAAATAAATAGAATAAGTATGCACAAATAAAATAAATAAATAATAAATTGCTTGTATCCACCCCAGCGCTTCGAACAGTGCCTGGCCCACAGTAAGTGCTTAACAAGTACTGCGGTTATTACTGCTGTTATTATCATTATTATTATTATTACTATTATCGGTCTTCAGGTCTGCTCGTGGGGCAGAAGAAGAAGATGCCAGTGGCCATCTAGGTACCTCATTTTCAGGCTTTGGTGAAAGGCGGGAACAGTCGAAAAAGCAAACAAATCTTTTATGAGCAAGGGACTGGAAGTGAAGGCCAGGAAAATTTTGACCCTACCAGGATAAGAGATCATAGAGTGGAGTCAGGCAATCAGTTGTACATATTTACTATTCTATTTATTTTATTTTGTTAATATGTTTTGTTTTGTTGTCTGTCGTCCCCCTTCTAGACTGTGAAGGGGTAGGGACGGTCGCTATATAGTGCCAACTTGTACTTCCCAAGCGCTTAGTACAGTGATCTGCACACAGTAAGCGCTCAGTAAATACGATTGAATGAATGAATTGGCTTTTATCGAGCGCTCACTGTGTGCAGAGCACTGTTCTAAGCTCTTGGAAGATTACAACAGAGTTGGTAGGCATGGTCCCTGCCCACAGTGAGCTTATTCATCAGTTGGATCTCCAAACCAAGTTCCTGAATGGCAGTCGCAGGCTCTGATTTGCTTTATTCAGTGTGAAGACTTTTCAGGACTAAATTACCCCAATAGTTGCATCTAGGCCCAATCAGTAACCCTGTTTATTGTGGAAAAAAAATTGTAGAAGAGAAACATACACAGTCAATCTTACCTACTCTCCTAGAGAATGAAATTATAGTTCATAAAATCACACGTCAAAAAAATTCCGGTGTCCAAAAATTCATTCACTCAGTCGTATTTGAGCGCTTACTGTGTGCAGAGCACTGTTCTAAGCTCTTGGAAGATTACAACAGAGTTGGTAGACATGGTCCCTGCCCACAGTGAGCTTATTCATCAGTTAGATCGCCAAACAAGTTCCTGAATGGCAGTCTTTACTATTGCTTTATTCAGTGTGAAGACTTTTCAGGACTAAATTACCCCAATAGTTGCATCTAGGCTCAATCAGTAACCCTGTTTCTCTTTATTGTGGAAAAAAAATTGTAGATGAGAAACATACACAGTCAATCTTACCTACTCTCCTAGAGAATGAAATTATAGTTCATAAAATCACGTCAAAAAAATTCCCAAAACTTCATTCATTCAGTCGCATTAATTGAGCACTTACTGTGTGCAGAGCACTGTACTAAGTGCTTGGAAAGTACAGTTCAGCAACAAATAGAGACAATCCTTGCCCAACAACGGGCTCCCAGTCTAAAAGGGGGGAGAGAGACATCAAAACAAGTAAACAGAGTGCGTACGTTGCCAATTTGTACTTCCCAAGCGCTTAGTACAGTGCTCTGCACGTAGTAAGCGCTCAATGAATACGATTGATGATGATAATGATGATCAAACATGCGCTTTAGATTTTCACGGGTTGGTCCATTCTCTCTTTTTTTTTTTTTTATGGTATTTGAAAGCGCTTACTATGTGCCAGGCACTTTACTGAGCGCTGGGGTAGGTACAGGCTCATCAGGATGGGTCCGGTCCACGGAGCTCTCAGCCTTAATCCGTAGTTGAGTCACAGAGAAGTGAAATGACTTGCTCAAGGTCACAAAGCTAAGGGGCAGAGGCAGGTTAAAACCCAGGTTCCTCCGACCCCCAGGCACGTGGTCTTTTTCCACGCAGCCACGCTGCCCCTTGGCCGGGTCAGAACCCTTGAAAGGCGATCCTCACCAAGTTGGAAAAATTAGGTAACGCATTTATTTCTGTTTCTAATTTTACCAGTAGCAGAGGGAACTGGGAGTCCTGCTGCTGCTTATTGTTTTTCTGTGGTGAGAACCTGAAGAGCTGCCAGAAGTGGTAAAGGGCATTATTTATTTGTTGGCTTAATCTCCCGATACCATCTGCAACGGGCGTGTTTCATCATTCGACTGTTGCATTTTAACAATTCTTTCCCTTCAGATAGATTTATGCCTGGTTTATCCTTGGTTGTTTTGCTCTGAAGATTCAGCGGCCTGATTGTGCCTCTTCACCGAGTGGTAGTGGGTCATCTGCTTCCCATTCCAGTCGTTTTAGCAGATAAATGTCAATCCGTGATATTTATTGAGCACTTACTGTGTGCAGAGCACTGTACTAAGAGCTTTTTTATGGTATTTAAGCGCTTACTCTGTGCCAGGCAAGCTAATCAACCTGTATAATATATATATATATATATATATATATATATATATATATATATATATATATATATATATAAATAACAAATATGTAACAAACATATGTAACAAATGCATACAAACATATATATATATATATACAGGTATATATATATATATATATATATATATATATATATATACAGGTATATACAGATATATATATATATACCTGTATATATATAAACATATATATATATATATGTGTACAGGTATATATATATATATATATATATATATATATATACACACAGGTATATACAGATATATATATATATATATCTGTATATACCTGTATATATATAAACATATATATATATGTTTGTATGCATTTGTTACATATGTTTGTTACTACAGAACAAAACATATTAACAAAATAAAATAAATAGAATAAATATGTACAAATAAAATAGGTTATAAATGCATACAAACATATATACATGTTTATATATATATACAGGTGTGTGTGTGTATATATATATATATATACACCTGTATATATATATAAACATATATATATGTTTGTATGCATTTATAACCTATTTTATTTGTACATATTTATATATAAACACATATATATGTTTGTATGCATTTATAACCTATTTTATTTGTACATATTTATTCTATTTATTTTATTTTGTTAATATGTTTTGTTCTGTAGTGTATCTCCCCCTTCTAGACCGTGAGCCCGCCATAGGGTAGGGACCGTCTCTATATGCTGCCAATTTGGACTTCCCAAGCGCTTAGTCCAGTGCTGTGCACACAGTAAGCGCTCAATCAATACGATTGAATGAATGAATGAATGAAAGTTGGTCACAGTCCCTGTCACACATCAATCAATCAGTCGTATCTATTGAGCGCTTACTGTGTGCAGAGCACTGTACTAAGTGCTTGGGAAGTACAAGTTGGCAACATATAGAGACGGTCCCTACCCAACAGCGGGCAGAGAGCGAGACAATGGAAATTGGAAACACTGTCAGCGTAGTTTATGCACAGTTCCTTTATAACAAAACATATTAACAAAATAAAATGGACTAGTAAATATGTACAAGTAAAATAAATAGAGTAATAGACCCACCTGATGGGAATCCAGGAGGCAGTAGTTTACTCTCACCTGGACCAGCTGGGCCAGCAAATCCAATAGTATGTTTGGTTTTGTTCTCGGTCTCCCCCTTTTAGACTGTGAGCCCACTGTTGGGTAGGGACTGTCTCTGTATGCTGCCAATTTGTACTTCCCAAGCGCATAGTACAGTGCCCTGCACACAGTAAGCACTCAATAAATCCGATTGATGATGATGATGATGCAACTGGACGGACGTGGTTGTTATATACTGCTTTAAAGCTTTGAGCGGTTCAGACAGACGGATGTGACTGTGGCTAGCGTTCTCGTCCGCACGCTGCTTTGGCGCTCCCAGTCTTAATCCCCATTTTACAGATGAGGGAACTGAGGTCCTAAGAAGTTAAGAGACTTTCCCAAGGTCGTACAGCGGAAAAGTGGTCCTTCTGACTCCAGGCTCACAGTACTTTTCAAGATAGCGCCCGGTTTTCTCCTGGGACTTCCCAGGGCTGGTGGTTTGGGGCGGGGTTCCCTTGGGGGTTAGGCCGCCCGATACACGGGGCGTTTTGGAAACCGCTGCCGTGAAGCGATGCTGTCCTTTTGTTGTTTTCCTTTTTACTTTCGTCTAGGCGTCGTCGGTGACCACGTTAGCGAGGTAGCAGAATCTAGCGGCCGGGTGAAATTCCCCGTTTCTGATGAGAAGCTGCCTGGCCCAGTGGAAAGAGAATAGGACTGGGAACTTGGAGACTAGGACTACGTATCCATAATGTATTTATATTAATGCCCATCTCCCTCCTCTAGACCGTAAACTCGCGGCGGGCAGGGAATGTGGCTGTTAATGTTATATCGTACTTTCCCAAGCGCTTAGTACGGTGCTCTGTGCACGGTAAGTGCTCATTAACTTGTATCTAGAACAGGGCTTGATGCAGCATAGTAATTGCTTAACAAATACTATTATTATTATTATTATTGTGGCTCAGTGGAAAGAGCACCGGCTTTGGAATCAGAGGTCATGGGTTAAAACTCCGGCTCCGCCAACTGTCAGCTGTGTGACTTTGGGCAAGTCACTTCTCTGTGCCTCAGTTACCTCATCTGTAATATGGGGATGAAGACTGTGAGCCCCCTGAGGGACAACCTGATCACCTTGTAACCTCCCCAGTGCTTAGAACAGTGCTTTGCACATAGTAAGTGCTTAATAAATGCCATTATTATTATTATTATTATTATTATTATTATTATTAAATAAGACTGACTGACAGTTGTTCATTTTTCCAAAATGGTATTTAAGAGCTTAGTAAATGCCACGCACTGTTCAAGGCACTGGGGGTATATTGAAGATAATCAGATCTCACACATCCTTGGGAGCCCGCTTCCCACTTCCTCTTCTTCTTCTTCATCATCATGTATATATGTATATATGTTTGTACATATTTTTTTTACTCTATTTATTTATTTTATTTGTACATATCTATTCTATTTATTTTATTTTGTTAGTATGTTTGGTTTTGTTCTCTGCCTCCCCCTTTTAGACTGTGAGCCCACTGTTGGGTAGGGACTGTCTCTATATGTTGCCAATTTGTACTTCCCAAGCGCTTAGTACAGTGCTCTGCACATAGTAAGCGCTCAATAAATACGATTGATTGATTGATTGATTGATCTAACACATCCTTGGGAGCCCGCGTGGGGCTCACAGTGAGGAAAGAGAGAGCAGCCCCACCACTTCGTCTTCTTCTTCTTCATCATCATCATCAGTAGTATTATTAAGTTCTTACTGTGCACAGAGGACTGTACCAAGCCCTTGGAAGTGTACAATACAAAAGAGTTGGCAGACAGACTCCCTGCCCACAGTGAACTTACAGTCTGGGGCGGGGGAAACAGACATTAATAGAAATAAAAACCGTAAAGTCTCTCATTTGTAGATCTGTACGTTAGTGCTGTGGGGCTGGGTGGAGAGAGGGGGACGAATCTGCCCAAATGTCACAGATGCCAAGTGTGGAAGTCCATAGAGTCTGTTGAGTGACGAGGGAAATATTTTAGCCGGCCGTCGGCCTATCCCTTGCTTGATCTCTTCAGTTTTGACATCCTCAAGTTGGTCACAGATGCTCCAGAGCTTAATCTGCGTGCCTCCCTGCACGTCCCTGCGCTCTCGTCATGCGGATCTGCGCGCTAATGACTGGGCTCTCGGGCCTCCTACCCAAGAAGGCGTGCAGAAGGCTGTGAGTCACTTGGCAGCGATTGGCACCGTGCTGCGGGCTGACAGTAAACCTGCCGAAAGCCCAGGTCACTGTGTAGCCCACCCCCAGTAAGCTGTACATACCCCTAAATATTTCTCCGTGCATTGTGGCCTGACTTGTGCGGGAGTCCAGAAGGAGCTCCGCGGTGCAGAAAGCGGATAAACGCCTATGGATATAGGAACATGACACCCATCTTGCGAATCAACCAATCAATCAATCAGTCGTATTTATTGAGCACTTACTGTGTGCAGAGCACTGTACTAAGCGCTTGGGAAGTACAAGTTGGCAACATATAGAGACCGTCCCTGCCCAACAGTGGGCTCACAGTCTAAAAGGGGGAGACAGAGAACAAAGCCAAACATACTAACAAAATAAAATAGAGATGTACAAGTAAAAGTTGTTTACCCTTCTCCCCTTCTCCCTCCGATTCTCCCTTCCCCGACGCCCAATTTCCCCTGCCCCGTCGCCCAATTTTCCCAATAATAATAATGGCATTTGTTAAGCGCTTACTATGTGCAAAGCACTGCTCCAAGCACTGGGGGGACACAAGGTGATCAGGTTGTCCCCCGGGAGGGCCCACCGTCTCAATCCCCCTTTCACAGATGAGGCAACTGAGGCACAGAGAAGCTAAGCGACCTGTCCAAAGTCACCCAGCTGACAGTTGGCGGAGGCGGGATTTGAACCCATGACCTCTGACTCCAAAGCCCGGGCTCTTTCCACGGAATAATGGCATTTGTTAAGCGCTTGGGTTGGGGGGGGAATACAAGGTATCTCCATCCCCGAGCCCGATTCTCCCTGCCCCTCCTGTGTCGGGCGAATGGGCCTTCCACCTTTGAAGAGGCCCTCAGCGATGATAACAGCAACTGCGGTGTTTAAGCGCTTACTATGTGCCACGCACTGTACTAAGCCCTGGGGTGGATACAGGTAAATTAGGCTGCATTTAGGCTTTGAGGAGGTGGGGGGGAATAATTTTCTATCGGATACGAGGAGGGGGAAGTGTGTTCCAGGCCAGGGGCAGGAGGTGGGGGAGAGGTCCCCGGTGAGATAGATGAGATTGAGGTACAGTGAGAAGGTTAGCGGGTCGGAAGGACCTGGGTTCTGAACTGTACACGGGCCAAGTAACTGCCGGTTGTGAGCACTGGCAAGCAACAGGCATCCGCAGGGGATAAAGAGAGAACGTATATTGATGCACCGGGAGTCACCGGTCAAATACGACGTCCGATTAGGTTGTAAGGATGGCATAACAATTTGTATTGAACACAGACATTTTTCATAATTATGTTGCCTGCGGGGGTTCTCACCTGCCCTAATTTGATCTGGTTAAGGTAGAATGCAACTGTCCTCATTTCACACAGAGTGGAGAGATGCCAGGTTTCACCCTGGAGAGGAAGAGGACCAGAATATATGCGAGGCTTTACTAATCAGGCAAAAACCCCTCACTCTCGGCTTCAAGGCTGTCCATCACCTCGCCCCCTCCTACCTCACCTCCCTTCTTTCCTTCTCCAGCCCAGCCCGCACCCTCCGCTACTCTGCCGCTCATCTCCTCACCGTGCCTCAGTCTTGCCTGTCCAGCCATCGACCCCCGGCCAACATCCTCCCCCTGGCCTGGAATGCCCTCCCTCCCCACATCCATGTCTACCTGTATATATGTATACCTGTAGATATGTATGTACATACTTGTTACTCTATTTATTTATTTATTTTACTTGTACATATCCCTTTTATACTGTGAGCCCACTGTTGGGTAGGGACTGTCTCCATGTGTTGCCAATTTGTATTTCCCAAGCGCTTAGTACGGTGCCCTGCACATAGTAAGCGCTCAATAAATACGATCGATGATGATGATCTCCATGGTGCTCATCTGACGCAGAATCCAAAAGACAACAGATAAAACCGTTTCCGAGGACTTTGAAAGACAGAGGGAGGAATGCGCTCTGTCCCCGTTAATTGGAGCAGAATGGGGCCGAAGGCCCAAAGATCATCATCATCAATCGTATTTATTGAGCGCTTACTATGTGCAGAGCACTGTACTAAGCGCTTGGGAAGTACAGATTGGCAACATATAGAGGCAGTCCCTACCCAACAGTGGGCTCACAGTCTAAAAGGTCAAAAGAAGCGTTGTTTAAACTGAAGTGAGGGAACTCAGGGGAAGGTGGAGGGTGGGGTGGAATTGATTTTGTAACCTCTCGAAAAAGCTCTGGGGCGTTATTACTTCAGAAACCATTGCTGAAGGATCATTCGCCGGCCACCTACCCTTCTGGGTTTGGGCTTTTTTTCATGGTACTCGTTAAGCGCTTACTATGTAACAAGCACCATACTAAGGGTTTGTGGCGTAGTTTCCTTATGTGGATTTTGTTCAGAACAGTGCTTTTCAAACGAGACCTCTGGGGCTTCCTGTGTCCGTTGCCCGGTTTGGGGGCCGCCAGTCCACCCGTCAGGCGTATTTATTGAGTGTTTACATTGTGCAGAGCACTTGGGAGAGGGTGGTGTAATAGAGTTGGTAGGCACGGTCCCGGCCGGCAGCGGAGGTGGCTCACTGGCGTAGACGTCTTCTTCCTTCCGCCCCAAGTCAGATGCCACTTTTTTCATCATATTTGGGGAGTGGATCTGGAGGCAGTGGGTGGGTGAGGGATCCGGGGGTGGCCCAGGCAAGAGGAGATTGGGGAACCCCCCCAGGGAAGACGGGAGGAGGGTAGGGGCACAGATTTTAAAGAGGCGTTGGTGAATTCAGGCACTTCGAAATGCTTACTCCGTGCTAATTACTTCAGCGCTGGAGTCAAACACAAGATGATGAGGTGAGACAAGTGTGACCACCGTCTTCATAGCAGCGTGGCCCAGTGGGAAAGAACCCGGACCTGGGTTCTGATCCTGCCTGTGCCACGTGCCTGCAGTGGGACTTTGGGCCAGACACCTCACTTCTCTGGGCCTCATTTTTCCCCACCTGTAAAATGGGGGTTCAGTACCCATTGCCCTTCACACTCAAACTAAGCGCATTGTGGGACGGGAATATGTCTGTTTATTGTTACTTTGTGCTCTCCCGAGCACTTAGTACCGTTCTGTGCACTCATTCATTCATTCAGTTGTATTTATTGAGCGCTTACTGTGTGCAGAGCACTGTACTAAGCACTTGGGAATCAATCAATCGTATTGAGCGCTTACTGTGTGCAGAGCACTGTACTAAGCGCTTGGGAAGTACAAGTCGGCAACACATAGAGACTGTCCCTAGCTCTCCCAAGCACTTAGTACCGTTCTGTGCACTCATTCATTCATTCTATCGTATTTATTGAGCGCTTACTGTGTGCAGAGCACTGTACTAAGCACTTGGGAATCAATCAATCGTATTTATTGAGCGCTTACTGTGTGCAGAGCACTGTACTAAGCGCTTGGGAAGTACAAGTCGGCAACACATAGAGACAGTCCCTAGCTCTCCCAAGCACTTAGTACCGTTCTGTGCACTCATTCATTCATTCTGTCGTATTTATTGAGCGCTTACTGTGTGCAGAGCACTGTACTAAGCACTTGGGAATCAATCAATCGTATTTATTGAGCGCTTACTGTGTGCAGAGCACTGTACTCAGCACTTGGGAAGTACAAGTCGGCAACATATAGGGACAGTCCCTACCCAACAGAGGGCTCACAGTCTAGAAGGGGAAGACAGAGAACAAAACCAAACATATTAATAAAATAAATAGAATATGTGAGCGCTCAACAAATACGATCGGTTGAATAAATGAGAGCCTCATGTGAAACAGCTGCTGTGGCCAACCCGATTATTTTGAGTCTGTCCCAATGCTTAGTGTCTTGCTTAGCACATAAGAATTTAACAAATACTATAATAATAATAATAATAAATGCTTTCTGCATACCAAGCACTTTGCTTCTTCTAGACTTAATTCAGGAAGTGCTGAATTAAAGTTTCTGCCATTAACATTAACATTATGCCCCAAATGCACCAGACTTTTGATGTTTTGTTGGAAAAACATCAATTCACTAACAGTCTTCTAGACTGTGAGCCCACTCTTCTGGACCGTGAGCCCACTGTTGGGTAGGGACTGTCTCTATATGCTGCCAACTTGTACTTCCCAAGCGCTTAGTACAGTGCTCTGCACACAGTAAGCGCTCAGTAAATACGATTGATTGATTGATTGACTGATTGCTAAGCGTTGGAGTACTTGCAAGATAAAAAAAAAAATTTCAGACACAGATCCTCTCCCTGAAAAGGAGGTGGCCATCGAGGTGGAGGAGGACAACACGTAAAAAGAGAAATAAAGTTCCAAAGATGAGAGAATTTACAAAGCTCCAGAATAACACATTCATTCAGTCGTATTTATTTGAGTGAATAACACATAGGGCATTTGGAAAGGGCAGTGAACAGCATTCGGCATCACCCCTGCTCCAGGTCCCAGAGCTTCCCTGACAGTGTTCTCAAAGTTGGGAATCAATTAATCAATCAATAGTATTTATTGAGCACTTACTAAGTGTAGAGCACTGCACTAAGCCCTGGGGAGAGTGCTGTGCAACAGAGTCGGCAGACACGTTCCCGGCACGCATGTTTACAGTCTAGATAAAGCCCGCCTGTGCTAGCTTTCAATCAATCAGTGGTATTTAGTGAGTGCTTTCCGCGTGCGGAGCCCTGTACTAAGCGCTCAGGAAAGTACAATATGAGAAGCAGCATGGCTTCGTAGATAGAGCAAGTGCCTGGGTGTCAGAAAGTCCTGATTCTGGCTCCGCCTCATGTCTGCCGTGTGACCTTGGACTGTAATGATAATTACAGTATTTGTTAAGCGCTTACTATGTGCCAAGCACTGTACTAAGCGCTGGACTGCACTAAGTCACTTCACTTCTGTGCCTCCGTTCCCTCATCTGGAAAATGGGGATTAAAGAGTGTGAGCATCGTGTGGGGCAGGGACCGTGTCCGACCTGATTAGCTTGTATCTACTCTGGTGCTTAGAAAAGTGCTTGGCACGTAGTAAGCACTTAAACAGGTACTCTAATTATTATTATTATTAATAGAACAGTCGGTAGCCACTTTCCGTTCCCATAAAAAGCTACATTCAGGGGGGTAGTCAGGAGACCCCAGAGCCCACAGTGGTGTCTCCCACTTTTTGCCCCAGGCCATTCCCGCCAGTTGGTGGGCTTGGTTTTATTTTCTTCTAAATAATAATAATAATAATTTTGGTATTTGTTAAGCGCCTACTCCATGCCAAGCACTGTTCTAAGATGCTGGGGAGGATACAATAATAATGTTGGTATTTGTTAAGCGCTTATTATGTGCAAACCACTGTTCTAAGTACTGGGGGGGAATACAAGGAGATGAGGTTGTCCCATGTGGGGCTCACAATCTTAATCCCCATTTTACAGGTGAGGTAACTGAGGCCCAGAGAAGTTAAGCGGCTTGCCCAAAGTCACACAGCTGACAAGCGGTGGAGCCGGAATTTGAACCCATGACCTCCGACTCCCAAGCCCAGGCTCTTTCCGCTGAGCCACGCTGCTCCTCTGTGGCATTCGGCAGGTAATGAACTACTGGCGAGAACCATCCTGTTCCTGCTATCATCACCATCATCCTCAGTATCTGTTCATAGCTCCTCGGCCCTCACCTCCTAATGTTATGCAGTCCCGAAATTGCGTACAAATCAATCAATCAATCAATCAATCAGTCGTATTTATTGAGCGCTTACAGTGTGCAGGGCACTGTACTAAGCGCTTGGGAAGTACAAGTTGGCAACATCTAGAGACAGTCCCTACCCAACAGTGGGCTCACAGTCTAGAAGGGGGAGACAGAGAACAAAACCAAACATACTAACAAAATAAAATAAATAGAATAGGTATGTACAAGTAAAATAAATAGAGTAATAAATATGTACAAACATATATACATATATACAGGTGCAGGTAATGAACTACTGGCAGAACCATCCTGTTCCTGCTATCATCACCCTCATCCTCAGTATCTATTCATAGCTCCTCGGCTCTCACCTCCTAATGTTATGCAGTCCCGAAATTGCATACAAATCAATCAATCAATCGTATTTATTGAGCGCTTACTGTGTGCTGTACTAAGCGCTTGGGAAGTACAAGTTGGCAACATCTAGAGACAGTCCCTACCCAACAGTGGGTTTACAGTCTAAAAAGGGGAGACAGAGAACAAAACCAAACATACTAACAAAATAAAATAAATAGAATAGATATGTACAAGTAAAATAAATAAATAAATAGAGTAATAAATGTGTACAAACATATATACATATATACAGGTGCAGGTAATGAACTACTGGCAGAACCATCCTGTTCCTGCTATTATCACCATCATCCTCAGTCTATTCATAGCTCCTTGGCTCTCACCACCTAATGTTATGCAGTCCCGAAATTGCATACAAATCAATCAGTCAATCAATCAATCGTATTTATTGAGCGCTTACTGTGTGCAGGGCACTGTACTAAGCGCTTGGGAAGTACAAGTTGGCAACATCTAGAGACAGTCCCTACCCAACAGTGGGCTCACAGTCTAGAAGGGGGAGACAGTGAACAAAACCAAACGTACTAACAAAATAAAATGAATAGAATAGGTATGTACAAGTAAAATAAATAAATAAATAGAGTAATAAATATGTACAAACATATATACATATATACAGGTGCAGGTAATGAACTACTGGCAGAACCATCCTGTTCCTTCTATCATCACTCTCAGTATCTATTCATATCTCCTTGGCTCTCACCTCCTAATGTTATGCAGTCCCGAAATTTCATACAAATCAATCAATCAATCAATCAATCGTATTTATTGAGTGCTTACTGTGTGCAGGGCACTGTACTAAGCGCTTGGGAAGTACAAGTTGGCAACATCTAGAGACAGTCCCTACCCAACAGTGGGCTCACAGTCTAGAAGGGGGAGACAGTGAACAAAACCAAACGTACTAACAAAATAAAATAGAATAGGTATGTACAAGTAAAATAAATAGAGTAATAAATATGTACAAACATATATACATGTGCTGTGGGGAAGGGAAGGAGGTAAGGAGGGGGGGATGGCGGGGGGGGACGAGGGGAAACCAGCCCTCACTTCACCCATTTTGCCTTTTTTTAACCACCCAAAGGCAAATACGTGAAATGGTCCTTTCTTGCCCACGCGGAGGCAACTTTTCTCATCTTGAGCGCATCGGTGAGTGGTTATTTTCTAAGCTGCTTTTCACTGTGCTTTAAGAAGAGTACTGCACGCCCATCATAGGGCATGTGTTCTCTTTGGTTTTTTTTTTTTTTTACTTGAGCGGAGCGAAGGAGGAGTCCGAGGGTTTGAAGTGGTTTGGCCCGAAGACGGGGTAAAGGACCAGTTTGAAAATTCTGGGCTTGTGAGGTCTTCCTCTGCCCCTGGGGTGGTCTCCAGGAAAGCCCCCAGGAAGGGGTGGGGTGGGGGCAGAAGAAACACATCCCTGTTACAGTAGAGAGTGGAAGTTAGTAAGGAAAAGTGGTGTCTAACAGTGAGATTCCCTTTGAGAGCTCGGCAATCACGATCGACTGATCGTCTTTCCCTTGGATAACTCTTCAGTGGAATATCAAGGGATCGCCACATTTCCCATGCATTTTGCCCTCTGGACTGTAAGCTCGCTGTGGACAGGGAGCCTGTCTGCCACCTCTGTTATATTGTACTCTCCCAAGCACTTAGTACAGTGCCCTGCACGAAGTACGCACTCTGTAAATGTCCCCTATTGATCAATTTCATTTAATTGAAATGGCGTTTAAGTGCTTATTCCGTACCAAGGTAATCAGGCTGGACACGGTCCATGTCCAACATGGGGCGCACAGTCTTAACTTCCCGTTTTATGGGAAGTTCCACCAATTGTCGGCTGTGTGACTTTGGGCAAGTCAATCAATCAGTCAATCGTATTTATTGAGCGCTTACTGTGTGCAGAGCACTGGACTAAGCGCCTGGGAAGTCCAAGTTGGCAACATATAGAGACGGTCCCTACCCAGCAGCGGGCTCACAGTCGAGAAGGGGGAGACAGACAACAAAACCAAACATAGTAACAACTTGTATATGTACAAGTAAAATAAATAAAGTAATAAATATGTACAAACATATTTACATATATACATGTAAAACGGGGATGAAGACTGTGAGCCCCCGCATGGGACAACCTGATCACCTTGTAACCTCCCCAGCGCTTAGAACAGTGCTTTGCGCCATAGCAAGCGCTTAGTAAATACCATTATTATTATTATAGAAGGGGGCTGAATGCCTCCAGGTGCTTACTACAGTGCCCCGCAGGCGCTCAGCCAATCCGTCCCAAGCGGTGCTCCTCTTGCCCTCAATGCTCAGGCCACAGGGCTGAGGTGAGGGAGCGCCCGGGGCGCTTACGACAGTGCCCCCCCCCCCCCCACCCCTCCCCACGTCCAGGCCGGGGGGCGTCCAATAGGGGCCCGCGCCTGTGTGGGCTGACAGGAGGGGAGGCGCCGGCCCCGACTTAACTCCTCTGTGCCTCAGTTACCTCATCCGTAAAATGGGGATGAAGACTGTGAGCCCCCCCGTGGGACAACCTGATTGCCTTGTAACCTCCCCAGCGCGTAGAACAGTGCTTTTCACATAGTAAGCGCTTAATAAATGCCATCATTATTATTATAAATATGGATGAGGGAACTGAGGTACAGAGAAGTGAAGTGACTTGCCCAAGACCACCCAGCACACAAGTGGGCAAGGAATTTGTCTATTATATTGCTGTATGGTATTCTTCCAAGCACTTTTTAGACTGTGAGCCCACTGTTGGGTAGGGACTGTCTCTATATGTTGCCAGTTTGTACTTCCCAAGCGCTTAGTACAGTGCTCTGCACATAGTAAGCGCTCAATAAATGCGATTGATGATGATGATGATTTAGTACAGTGACCAGCGCACAGTAAGCTCTCAATAAATAAGATTAATTCAGTGAATACGATGTTCAGCTTGTACTCAACTTGTAAGCTCAACTTGTACTTCCCAAGTGCTTAGTACAGTGCTCTGCACACAGTAAGCGCTCAATAAATACGATTGATTGATTGATTGATTAAGCTAAGTGTGGGCAAGGAATGTGTCTATTCTGTTGTACTCTCCCAAGGACTTAGTACAACGCTCTGCACGCAGTAAGTGCTCAATAAATACGATTGATTGATTGGCAGAGCCTGGATGGTTCCCATCATCAATCGTATTTATTGAGCGCTTACTTTCCCAGGACTGAGCTCTCTCTTCTGCCCACGCTGCCTTCAGTTTCAGGTCAATTTTTATTTTTAAGTGAGGCGAAAAATGGCTTACCGTAAATGATGAAATCTGGTAGGAAATCAGAGCTGGAAAGTTCAGTGACAGAGATTCCAAGAAAAGCCTCATTTTCAGGGATCTCACCCGAGGGGCCGTGGAGGTCGGGTTTATTTTTTATTTTTGGTCATTTATTCTTTTTCGGTTTTCGCTGGAAAGAAATTAGCGATGGTCCGCAATAGTTCTGGGTTTGTTCTAATACCTATGCAACTCTTTTACTTGGCTCATTTTCTCTCTGGCTTAACGTCGCAAAATTACAAAGATCCCGACACTGCAAGATCATTTTAGGCAGGGACCGTATTTACCAACTCTGTCGGACTATATTCTCCAAAGAGCGTAGTAGGGTGTTCAGCACCCGGGAAACACTTAAGAAATCCAATTGATTGATTGTTTTTGTACGAGAAACCGCCAAGGATTCAGTGCAGCGAACTTGACTTATCTGCTTTGTGGGGTTTTTTACGTGCATCCTCGCCGTTGGTCGTGGATGGTTCCTGCTGCCACACAAGTGCCCACTGTTAGGTAGGGACCGTCTCTATATGTTGCCAACTTGTACTTCCCAAGCGCCTAGTACAGTGCTCTGCACACAGGAAGCGCTCAATAAATACGATTGAATGATTGAAAGTGCCACCTGAGGGCTAGGGATTGAATCCCATTGCCCATCTGACCTCACCCTGGTTGCCGTGGAAGATCGGACCGGTGTAGACACCACTGCAGCCGAAGCCTGAGGGACCGTTCATCTTTCCTGCCGTCCTCAACCTCCCCCTCGGTCCCAGGCCTGGGGGCAGTTGGATTGGTTAGCCCCATTGGCTCCTGCTAGGTGCTAGTGGGAATGAATGCTCAGATACGGAGAAGGCCTCTGGGAATCATAATATTCACCGAAAAAAAACCAAAACATTCCCTGGATCCCCTTTCTCTCTGTTCTAATAATAATAATGATGTTTTTTGTTGGGCGCTTTCGGGGTGCCAAGCACCGTTCTGAGCGCTGGCGTAGACACTAGGTTATCAGGTTGTCCCACGTGGCACTCAGTCGTAATCCCCATTTTACAGATGAGGTAACTGAGGCACAGAGAAGTTAAGTGACCTGCCCAAAGGCACACAGCCGCCGAGTGCCCACTGTTGGGTAGGGACCGTCTCTATATGTTGCCAACTTGTACTTCCCAAGCACTTAGTACAGTGCTTCGCACACAGGAAGCGCTCAGTAAATACGATTGAGTGGCAGAAGCGGAATTAGAACCCACAACTCCGAACTCCTAAGCCCGTGGTCTTTCCACCAAGCCACGCTGCTTAGTCTACTATGCTTTGTTCTAGGACAGTGGAGAATGTTGGCGGGGAATCAATCAATCAATCGTATTGAGCGCTTACTGTGTGCAGAGCACTGTACTAAGCGCAGGGAACGTGTCTGTGAACTCTATTGTAGTGAATTCTCCTGAGCCCTTACTACAGTAAGCGCTCAATGACACTTAACTTCTCTGAGCCTCGGTTCCCTTATCTGTAAAAATGGGGATTAAGACTGTGAGCCCCACGTGGGACAACTTGATCACATTGTATCCCCCCCAGCGCTTAGAACAGTGCTTTGCACATAGTAAGCGCTTAACAAATGCCATCATTATTATTATTATTATTATTATCATCGATTGCCGGTTGATTCTTGACACCCGTCCACATGTTTTGTTTCGTTGTCCGTCTCCCCCTTCTAGACCGTGAGCCCGTTGTTGGGTAGGGACCGTCTCTATATGTTGCCGACTTGTACTTCCCAAGCGCTTAGTACAGTGCACTGCACACCGTAAGCGCTCAATAAATACAATTCAATGAATGAATCGATTGCCGGTTGAGTCTTGACACCCGTCCACATGTTTTGCTTCGTTGTCCGTCTCCCCCTTCTAGACTGTGAGCCCGCTGTTGGGTAGGGACCGTCTCTATATGTTGCCGACTTGTACTTCCCAAGTGCTTAGTACAGTGCTGTGCACACCGTAAGCGCTCAATAAATACGATTCAATGAATAAACGAATGAGCCCTTCCCATCTCAGAAAGCAAACCGCCCTGGGACAACCATGGCACTTTTCCACTAGCTTGTCAGCCGATTGAGGGCAGGGTTCTGGTCTGTTTTCTCTGCTGGTCTCTCCCAGACGCTTAGTACAGTGCTTTCAACATAGTAAGTACTCAGTATGTAGCATGGCTTGTGGTTGAAGGGCTAGGGCACGGACTAATAGGTGTGTGAAAATGTTGTGTAGAAGGCAGGATGTTGTACAGCTCAGCCAGAGGCAGGACTTCTCCGTACATGTAGTGGTGGCAGCTCTCCCCAGGCGCTTAGTACAGTGCTGTGCACACAATAAGCGCTCAATAAATACGATTGAATGAAATTCTTCCAGGAGGGGCCAGAGAACCTGAGAACTAGGGGCACCTGCACAGATTCTCCCCTTTTTACCATCCTTCCCCGTCCCCTCGCTTAGTTTTTGTCAAGTGCTTATTACGTGCCCGGCACTGAACTGAGCACTGGGGTAGATACAAGCAAATCAGGCTGGACACAGCCTTCCAGCGGGGGCTCTGAGTCTCAATTCTCATTTTGCAGATGAGGAAACTGAGGCACAGAGAAGTGAAGTGACTTGCCCAGCGTCACACAGCAGAACTCCCTGTGGGCAGGGACCAAATGGACCACCTCTAACGGTATTGTGCCCTCGCAAGTGCTTAGTGTAGCGCTTAGCAATCAATCAATCAATCAATCGTATTTATTGAGCGCTTACTGTGTACTAAGCGCTTGGGAAGTCCAAGTTGGCAACATATAGAGACGGTCCCTGCCCAACAGTGGGCTTACAGTCTAAAAGGGGAGACACTGAAGAGCTCACACTGTGACCCCTCAGACCTCCGGTACAGCGCAGGCTTGGCACCCTTAGACTGGGAGCCCGCTGTCGGGTAGGGACCGTCTCTATATGTTGCCAACTTGGGCGCTTAGTACAGTGCCCTGCACACAGTAAGCGCTCAATAAATACGACTGAATGAACGAAAGAACGGAAGGGAAGAGCCCGGTTGAATGCCCTAGGTGTGGGCCGTGGTCCTGCTGAGATCTTCACAGCCCTTTCCCGTTTGGCAAGTTTTCGGCAAGACTGCGTTTAATTATATACGGTGGATTCTAGTAAGGCATTTATTTCAAAAGCATATGTAGTATATTCCGGTGCGGTTTCGCGAAATGCACATTTCCAGTAACTGTCGCATTACGTCGGGAAGCCGCGTGTCCCGGTGGAAAGACCACCCCGCTACTTGTCTGCTGTGTGACCCTGGGCAAGTCGCCTCTCTGTGCTTCAGTCTTCTCGTCTGTCAAACGGGTATTCAATATTTATCCTTGACTAGACTGTGACAGGGGCTCCATCCCACCTGATCAATCTGTACCGACCTCGGCGCTCAGAACAGTGCTTGACACATAGTACATGCTTAACAATGCTGCAATGAACAGACACCATAATTGTTATTACTGACCCGATCTGTGCCCTCGTGTTTTATGTTCTGTTTTCTGGAGATGGTGAAAAATATCCATCGAGACTGTGTGGGTAGGGAGTGTGCGTTCTGTGCTCCCTGTGACTCAGTGGAAAGACTATGGGCTGGGATGCAGAGGACCTGGGTTCTGAACCAACTTGTACTTCCCAAGCGCTTAGTACAGTGCTCTGCACACAGTGAGCGCTCAATAAATGCGATTGATTGATTAATCTGCCTCTTGTGTGACCTTGGACAAATCACTTCTCTGTGCCTCAGTTCCCTCATCTGTAGAGAGGATTCAATCTCTGTGATACTTCCTACATAGACTTTGAGCCCCGTATGGGACGGGGACTGCGCCCAAACTGATTATCTCTTACCTACTCCGTGCTTAGCACAGTGCTCGGAACGTCGCGAGTTTAGTAAATACCACAATTATATTTTTTTATATTACTATCAGTGGTCTAAATCGACTCTCAGTGGTCCAATAAACCCCTTATAAAAGGGTAGCAGCGTGGCCTCGTGGAACGAGCACTAGCCTGGGAGTTAGAGGTCCTGGGTTGTCATTGCCATCCTCCATTTGTCTGCTGTGTGACCTTGGAAGAGTCACTTAATGTCTCTATCCCTCAGTTTCTTCATCTGTAAAAATGGAAATTAAATCCTACCCCCTCCTACCTCAGCTGTGAGCCCCATATAGAACAGGGACTGGGTCCAAACTGATAACTTTGTATCTATCCCAGTGCTCGGTACACAGTAAGCGCTTACTATTATTATAAAAATCAAGGTTCAACATGGTTGGCGCAGCATCTGATTCTGTTCCTGAATTCTGCTACTTGAGTTAGCCCATTGTTCAATACTAATAATAATAATAATGGTATTTGTTAAGCGCTTAAGCTGTTCTAAGCGCTGGGGGGGTTCAAGGTGATCGGGTTGTCCCACATGGCGCTCACAGTCGTACTCCTCATTTTACAGATGAGGGAACTGAGGCTCAGAGAAGTCAAGTGATTGCCCGAGGTCACACAGCAGGCTTGTGGCGGAGTGGGGATTAGAACCCACGACCTCTGACCCCCGAGCCCAGGCTCTTTCCACTGAACCCCACCGCTTCTGCTCAGTGATGCAAGGCTCAACAATGAGGTAGAAAAGCAAATGACGAAAGACCAGCGTGTTCTTCGGGAGACTCGAGGCAGGCAGTGCCAACGTGGCACCGCGAACCCGGTGGGAATCGTAGGTATAGAGGGCCATTATAATGCCTCAGCTCCTTTGTCTCTATATGTTGCCGATTTGTACTTCCCAAGCGCTCAGTACAGTGGTCTGCACACAGTAAGCGCTCAATAAATACGATTGAATGAATGAATGAATGAATATCTGGGAGACGCCGTGACATTTCTGGAGTCGTTCCACCGGTGTCACCCACATGCCGTGATTACCGTCGAGTGGCAGGACAGGATCGCGTGGAATCGAAGTCCTGGAATGCCGTCGGACCACGGGCTTCCGGGAGAACGGATGGTAGCAGCTACTCAAACAGCGGGCTTTGTGGTGGGAGTAATTGGTATAATTGTCAAGGGGAGAGGCTTTAAAGACACAACCCAGCGAAGCCTAAGGTGATGTAGTCGTGGATGGCCGGGAGACCGCAGCCAAAGGCCGCGAGCCCGCTGTTGGGTAGGGACTGTCTCTATCCGTTGCCGATTTGTACTTCCCAAGCGCTTAGTACAGTGCTCCGCACACAGTAAAAACGATCGAACGAATGAAAAGGCCGGTCCGCGGGGCAGGCGACGGTCAGAAATGAGGGGTCGGACACTTGGGCAAAATTGGGACAAGGAAAAGGAGGACCCAAGATGGGGTTGACACTAGGGTTGGCACCTGCTGCACGAGAAGGTAGTCTGTGCCCAGCAAACAGAAGAGATTGTGTCAGACTTAGTTCTCTCTAGCCCTGTGCCATGTCCACTAGTCACATCTCACCGCGGGGGACTCGTTTTCCAACTCGGAAGACCATCAGGTATATCTGTGCGTTGATAATCACCCACTCTTCCTGAAAGCAACCTCTGCACCTCTAACTTTCCCTTTAATAATCTGTTACGAAACGTGGGTCCGTGAATTTTTCCTAACCACCCTGGAACCTGCCGATATTTTCTTCCCGCACTATTTCCCGCGGTCATGAGTTCCACGTGCTTCCTAGCTGCTGGGTGTGAGGGCTAACGACAGACTTCCGAACTCACCTTCATAAGAAACGGCAGACAGGTTCCCTGAGTTCGCTTGTATCTACCCCAGTGCGTGGTTCAGTGCCTGGCATATAATAAGTGATTAACCAACACCGTAAAAAAACAGAACACAAACCAACCAAAAAACTCCCCCAAATATGCATCTCTTAGGGTGTTGAACTGTTTCCTGCTCTGGTGCTGCCAGATTCCGCGGCCTTGTTGGCACTTTCTCTTCCCTTCAGGTCTGGCTGCTTCTCTTCTGCTTCTTGACGAGTTCCCCCGTCTCACTTCATTCTGTAAATTCATGTTATAAATTCTTTTTAATGCCCGTCTCCCCCGATAGAGTACACGCTCGTTATGGGCAGGCAGCGGGCCAACCATGTTGCAGTCTCCCAAGTGCTTAGTACAGTGCTCTGCACACAGTAAGCGCTCAATAAATGCGATTGGATGAATGAATGAATGAAGTGCTCAGGAAATAAATGCCATTGATGATGAGGGACCTCAGCAAGGTGGCATTGGTCATCAGTATTTATTGAGGTGTTTGGAGAACACTGTGCTAAGCGCTGGGGAAGTACAATGTAGCAGAGTTGGCAGACGCGTTTCCTGCATTCAGGGAGCTCGTAGGGTGGATCAGCAGAGGAGAGGACTTGATTTTTCTGGTCTTCGGACCCTATTTCTTTGACTTTTTAGATAATCCCGCCTCCTCAGTGGGCAGTCAATCCCCATACTTACTTGGAAGAGGGCAAAGGGGACAGGGAACTTGGTAAAAACCTCCGGCTTAGGGTATTTGTGGTGAAATGGGAGATGCAGTACAAGAAATTGGGCAACCTGGTTGAATTTTCAACACCATTTGCGAGATTGGGTTGTTTATGTCTTTGAGGGTTTCAGTCTTAGTAACAAAAAGGAGAAGAATCATGGTCCTCTAAGCGCTTTCTGTACTAAGCCCTGAGATGGATACAGCTTCTCTCCCTCCCTTGCCGGGAGGGAGTACTCTTCCAAGGGTTAAGCACAGTGCTTTGCACGCATTAAGGGCTCAAATACCGTTGATTGAGGGAGAATAAGGATCTTATTCCCATTTTTACAGATGAGGAAAGCGAGGCCCAGACAGGCTGTGACTTGCCCGAGGTCGCTCAGGAGGGAAGTGGAAGAGCGTGGGTTAGACATGTGCTCTTTCCAATCTATCAGTCAGTATCATCAGTCGTATTTATTGAGCGCTTACTATGTGCAGAGCCCTGTACTAAGCACTTGGGAAGTACAAATTGGCAACATATAGAGACAGTCCCTACCCAACAGTGGGCTCACAGTCTAAAAGTAGTATTTCCCGAGCGCTTACCGTGTACAGAGCACCGTGCTTGGGAGAGTATGATAGCGCACACTGCTTCTCCATTGTGCTTTTTGCGTTTCTTCCTTTTCGGCTTGCTGTCTTAGCTGATTATGATCATTTATTTTCAATCATTTGCAGCTTTCTTTTTACTTTTTTCATTTCATTAGCTGTCCCAAATCTCTGATCTCCCCCCCGCCGTCAGCCCCGAACTCCCCCAGCCCTTTTTTTAGGATGTGTTTTTGAGCCCATTGCAGTGTTCTTGGACCAGTCCCCAGTCCCAAATTTGACACCGTGATTTCGCTAGCTCTCATCTAACGTCTGCTCTGACTGTATTTTGTCCACCGTTTCCACGGCCGTGACCTGTGCTCACGAATGAGTGATTTTTCAAGCCAATCTTCTTGCAACATATTTATTCTTCTGATGAGCATTTTAATTAATCTCCATTTAGAATTCAAACCCATACCCGCAAGGCCAAGATTTTTTTTTTTTCTAACAAGGATTTAGCTAAATTTCTCGATCAAAGGTGTTCTCCCTCCCAAGTTAATAGGCACTTCTCCAGGCAGTTGAAGAAAGTGTTGAAGACTTGTACCTTAGTTAGAGCCGGGCCTAGGGGAAAGAGCCCGGGCTTGGAGGATCAGAGGATCTGGATTCTAATCCCGGTTGTTCCAGTTGCCTGCTGTGTGACCTTGGCCAAGTCATTTCACTTCTCTGGGCCTCAATTTCCTCATCTCAGAAATGAAGATTCAACACCTGTTATCTTACCTAGACCGTGCGCCCTGGGTGGGACGGGACTGCGTCCAGTCTCATTATCACGAATTGACCCCAGTGCTTGGCGGATTGTAGGTGCTTAACAAATGCTGTTATTACTGTTGTCATGATTATTATTTTATTATAACCCTAAAAAGACCAAGGTCTAGCCCCCTGAACAAAGCCTTAAGACTTCTACCCCAGCACTTTATTCCTTTCACCATTGATTTTACAAGCTGCCACAAAAAAGCCAAACATCACCCCCTTTTGCAACAGTAATTACATTTTCATTCTGCTCTTGCTTTTCTTCCCAAGTGGACTGCTAATTCCTGCGTAGATTATAGCCCTGGGGTTATTGCCGAAGGTCTGTAAATCTTGCTGCCCTAAGGGAGTTTCATGCTATTGTTTTGGCGTTGGGGTGTGTAAATATATATCTGGCATTTGAAAATCTTGGTTTCAGCCCCACGTCTCTCAAGCTCTCTCTTTCCTTGACAGTTTCTGTCCATTTCGAGGAGGGGTTCTTTCTCACCAGCATTTTGAGCTCACTGTGGTCAGGGGAATGTGTCTTTCAACGCTGTTATAGTGTACTCTCCCGAGCTCTCAGTATAGTGTTGTGCACACAGTAAGCACTCAGTAAGTAGGATTGATTGAGTGAACTCCTTTGAAGCAAAGAGGTGCCTGTTGTTGCTTCATTACCGTTTACTAACATGCCTAAATATTTTCTTTGCTCCGGTGGATTAGGTACACATTTGAGACCCTTTAGTTCTGGAGATGTTATTCGATTTTCTCTCTTATTGGGAGGGACAAAGGGTTAGTGATCAGACCCTCAAAAGTTTTTCAATTTACATTGCTTTTTCAAATGAGACTGGGCAGTGAACCCATCTTAACTTTTTGGACCAGGAATGAAATCCAGTTGACTCTGAAGTTGGGAGGATTTGTGATGGGTTGTTCTTTCCAGCCCCCACAACTCGCCCCGTTTTCAAGACCCTCCAGAAATTCAACCTCCACCGGGAAGCATTCCGCGATTCATTCCCACAGGCCCCAAATTGCGTCGGTTCATCAATCAGTGGTACTTATTGACCTCGTAACAGAGTGCAAAACACGGTACCAAGTGCTTGGAAGAATACAGTATAACAGGGTTGATAGACACGTTCCCTGCTCACAAGAAGCATCATTCCAGCAGCGATCCCTAGCACCTATGGATTCCGTCCTGTGCCGACCATCCCGTCCACCCTACTGGAGTCCCCAGGCTCCATTTCCCGGCAGACAGTT